>NC_066634.1:6988760-7304739 GCF_025201925.1 Gopherus flavomarginatus | reverse complement strand
AGAAACAAAAGCATTTCAGTAGTGTCAGAACTTTCTATTTCCTCCGAGCTGAAAAGGAACATTCTGGTTTTTGACTTCAAAATGAAGGAGAGATTGTTAAGTTTCGATTCAGTTTCCCAATCATGTGGGGGTAGTGTAGGCACAGTCACCAACTTTTTGATTTCCACAGGGGTGCTTGACAACCTCTCTGCCCCAGGCCCTTCCTCTCCTAACCACTAAATGTCCCACCCTTGCCCGCTCCCACTCTGCCTGTCCCTGCCCTGTTTCCCCTCTCCAAAAATGCCCAACCCTTGTTCCACCTCTTCCTTCCTCAGCTCCTCCCCACCCTCAAGTGCCTTCTGCCCTCTCCATAAAAACAGATCAGTGGTGAGCAGGAGGCACTGCATCGGAGGCAGAGGAGCTGATTGGTGGGGCCTGCCTGTGAGTGCAATTTCTTTCTCTGAAAAAGGGTACCCGTTTCACTGGAGCTCACACAAGTCTTTCAGTAGGAAAGTGTTTGCTAGGCCCCAAACCAGCGGACATGAGGATGATGTTAATTAGGAGTATAGGAGTTATATTAGCTCAATATATGGCTTGGTTGTTGGAATGCTGAGAGCAGTTCTGGAGTCCCCAACTGAAGAAGGAAGTTTTCAAGCTGGAGAGGGTTCATAAAGAGCACCAGAATGATTAAAGGGAAGAGATAACATGTGTTATAGTGATAGACTCAAAGAGCTCAATCTATTTAGCTCGCCAAAGAGAAGGGGTGACTTCATTACACTCTAGCCATATGTAGATAGAGAACATATATGTGATAATGGGCTCTTTAGTCTATCAGGGAATGGTCTAGCAAAATCCAATGGGTAGCAACTGAAGGTAGGAAAGTCAGACTAGAAATAAGGTATACATTTTTAAGAGTCAAGGTGATTATCCATTGTCACAATGGATGAGGGGTTGTGATGCATCCTCCATCCCTGGACATTTTTTTCTAAAGGTACTGCTCTACTGCAAATATGAATTGTTTGGGGGAAGTTCTGTGACGCATTCAATAGATGATGAGAGTGTCTCCTTCTGGCCTTAGACAGTATGATGTTCATTGTGTTACTTGCTCCCTCACAGATATTCTACAATAAATACAGCTTTTTTTATTTTAACTATTTGTTACCTTTGTTCTTGGCCATATATTCCAAAAGGTGCTATTGTTATCTTTAAATATATTTTTCTCTTTTTTGGGAGAAATGGAAAAAACAATAAGTAAGTCTGTGGCCTTTTTCTTCCATGTGCTCTACTCCTCTTTTTGATAGAGCGGATGACTTGGCTCATTTTGTCAATAACACGTTAGAGCACTTGCTGGTTCTGAGCAGTGCTGGTCATACATTATTGACATTGAAATAGACTCACCCACTATTTGTTTGTATTCTGCAAGAACAATAACACTTGTAGAGACACATTACGAAAGGCAATCTACACAGTGAAAGAACTCTACATTAAAATAAGCAAATGGAATGCAGCTGGTGATGTAAATGGTGTTACTGCTCCTTTCATAGCAGAACCCACGTTAGCAGAGGAGCGTAGTGTTTCATATTCACCTTTTGCTAGTTACTTGTGACCATGAAGCTTCTTTTTATATTGATTAAAGCAAGAATATACTCTCCTCTATCTACTACATAGTGGGTTAGGAATTGGGCTAGCCCATGGATTGAAGAGCTACTTGTCTACCCTTGGCCAATGTTTATGCTAATCAAGAAAGAAACAATCTCATTCACACCTTTCAATTCATAAGTCAATGGACATTCACTGAACTGTTTTCATCTCCTCCCCATTGTTTTTTTTTGCAGAACAACTCCAGGAGGAAATGCGTGAGTTTGCTTACCTTACCCAATAGTTACAGTTGACTTTTTTTTCCTTGGGGAGCAAAAAGCCAGGAGCTGGCCCTGAACCAACATGTGCCCTGTCAGCTGAGGCTTCCAGGCTGAGCTTGAACTGACACTGCACTTCTGGCTTCAGTCACTGCATCATGTTCACAGCACCTGAGTTGCACAGACTGGACTGCAGTTCAGGCTGCCCTGCCACTGGGGAACTAGAGAATCATACCCAGAGCTGAGCCCGGGCTTCGGTGGCGAGAGGGGCTCAGCTCCGGGGAATGATGCTCTGGCTTTCCAGTGGCAAGGCAGCCTGAACTGCAGTGCAGCCTGTGTGTGAGGAGCCGGGAAGGGATGGAAGTGGGGCCCGAGATGCAGAGAAAGGGGAGGGGTCCTTCTGCCACCACCGCTGCTGCTCTGCTCCAAGTGGAGCGGCGTTTTCCCGCCCAAGTGGGCTGTGCAGGGTGCCACCAGGCTGGGCAGGGGGCGCAGATCCCGGCTCCCGCGCTGACGGGGCGAGTGGCTGGGCAACCCGAGCTACCAGGGAACTGCTGCCTCCTGCCCTGGGACACAGCCTGCTGCACACCAACCCTGCCTCTGCCCCGCGCTGCCTACCCTGGGGCACCTGGGGGGTCAGTGTCTGTCCTCTCGGCTCTGCCAGAAGAGGGCTGGGGAAGCAGCTGTCAGTGCCTGTCCCTCTCAGCCCTTGCACCTCCCATCCCACTCGCAGCCCTTCCACTTATACCTCCCCCATTGAGCCTTCCCCTTGTACTCTCACTTCACCTGCACCTCTCCCCTTGCACCATCCCCCAGCCGTCGCCACCAGCACCTCCCCATTTCCCTGCACCTCTTCTACCGCAAACCCCTCCTCCGGCACCCTCTTCCGCAAGTACATCACACCCTGCTTCTCTGCCAGTGTGGAGCCCTGAAGCACCCCCAAACCCATTCCTCTGCCTGAACCCTCTTTACTAGATCCCCATCCCTTTCGGAGTAGCGGGATAGGAACATGTGTCATAGTGATAGATTCAAGGAGCTCAATCTATTTATCTCGCCAAAGAAAAGGGATGACTTGGTTACACTCTAGCCAAATGTATACAGAGAACATATATGTGATAATGGGCTCTTTAATCTAGCAGAGAATGGTGCAGCAAAATCCAATAGCTGGAAAGTGAAACTAGGAAAGTCAGACTAGAAATAAGGTATAAATTTTTAAGAGTGAGAGTAGTTAGCCATTGTCACAATAGATGAGGTGTTGTGGTGCATCCTCCATCACTGGACATTTTTTTCTAAAGGTACTGCTCTAATGCAAACATGAATTGTTTGGGGGAAGTACTTTGGAGCATGTAATAGATTTTGAGAGTGTTTCCTTCCGACCTTAGACAGTATGATGTTCAGAGTGTTGCTTGCTCCCTCACAGCTACACTCCAATAAACACAGCTTTTGATATTTTAAGTATTAGTTTCCTTTGTTCTTGGCCATATGTTACAAAAGGTGCTATTGTTATCTTTAAATATATTTTTCTCTTTTTCAGGAGAAATGGAAAAGACAATAAGTAAGTCTGTGGCCTTTTTCTTCCATGTGCTCTCCTCCTCTTTTTGATAGAGCAGATTACTTGGCTACTTTTGTCAATTTTGTATATGAGGGCTTGCTGGTTCTGATCAGTGCTGCACATACATTGTTGAAATTTAAATAGACTCACCCACTACTTGTTTGTATTCTCCAAGAACCATAACAATCTTGCAGAGACACATTACGAAAGGCAATGTACACACTGAAAGGACTCTGCTTTCAAATAAGCAAATGAATTCAGCTCATGATGTAAATGCTGTTACTGCTTCTGTCATAGCAGAACCCATATTAGCAGAGAAGCTTAGTGTATCTTATTCACCTTTTACTGATTACTTGTTGCCATGAAGCTAATTTTAAAATTGATTAAAGCAAGAATATACTCTTCTCTATTTGCTACATAGTGGGATGGGAATGGGACTAGCCCATGGATTGAATGGCTAGTTCACTACCCAAGGCCATTATTGATGCTAATCAAGAAATAAACGATCTCATTCACCGTTTTCAATTCATAAGTCAATGGACATAAACTGAACTGTTTTCTTCTTCTCCCCATTGTTTTTTTGCAGAAGATCTCCAGGAGGAAAAGGGTGAGTTTGCCTACTTTACTCAATGGTTACAGTTGACTGACCAAACTATGTGTGCCTTTAATGGTTCCAACAATTTCAGCTGCAGAAGGGATGCTATCATTGCATTCCCTGTGGATCTGTGAATGCAGATGTGTTGATTACTCTGGAATCATGGAATGCCATCAATCTGAGACCCCACTTTGCAAGGAAAATCAGAGGGGCAGGGGCTGAAGGGCAGTCGGGTACGTTAGGAAAAACAGCCACGCGGTACAGGAACTGAAAAAATCCGTTCAATGAAGAATCTCTGTCTGGAGACTGTGGCAGGACCGAGTTGCTAGTGCTGTGCCTGACCTTGTAGTAACTGAGGCCATGCAGACAGTCCACCCTGTGCCTCAGGGAGGGAGGGAGAATTGTCCTCCCCAAAGAGCTTCCCCCAAACTGGGAAACCACATCATGTGCAGAGCACCCAGTGTAGGCTATTTGACAATTTCCCTTCAGAGGAAGTGCTAATAATGACTCAGGAATGTGTGCTAGAGCAGGAAATAGAACCTAGATTCTCTGTCTTCTCGACCGGTGTATTCACTATGAGAGGAAGGTGTTAGCAGAGACTTTCCATGGGAATGTGTCTATTTCAAGTGGGAAAAAAAAACAATTTGGATGAAAATAAGGACAAGGAAGAATCAAAAGCATCTCAGTAGAGTCAGAAGTTTCTATTTCCTCCAAGCTGAAAAGGAATATTCTGTTTTTTTACTTCAAAATGAAGGAGAGATTGCTAAGTTTCGATTCAGTTACCCAATCATGTGGGGGTAGTGTAGGCACAGGCACCACCTTTTTGATTTCCACAGGGCTGCTTGACAACCTTTCTGCCTCATGCCTTTCCTCCCTTAACACCATTCACTTAACGCCCCATCCTTGCCCGCTCCCATTCTGCCTCTTCCTGCCTGGTTCCCTCTTTCCAAGAATGCCCCACCCTTGTTCCACCTCTTCCTCCCTCAGCTCCTGCCCACTCCCAAGTGCCTTCTGCCCTCTCCAGAGAAACAGATCAGTGGTGAGCAGGAGACGCTGCAGCGGAAGGGGAGGAGCTAATTGGTGGGGCCTGCCTGTGAGTGCAATTCCTGTCTCAGGAAAAGGGTACCCTTTTCTCTGAAGCTCACACAAACCCCTCAGTAGGAAAGTGTTTGCTAGGCCCCAAGCCAGAGGGCATGGAGATGATGTTAATTAGGACTTTAGGAGTTATATTAGCTCATAATTTGGCTGGGTGGCTGGAATATCTAGTGCAGTTCCGATGTCCCCAACAGAAGAAATAAGTTGTCAAACTGGAGAAGGTTCACAGAAAAGCACCCAGAATGATTAAAGGATTAGATAACGTGTTATAGTGATAGACTCAATGAGCTCAATCTATATAGCTAGCCACAGAAAAGGGGTGGCTTGATTACACTGTAGCCGTATGTAAATAGAGAACATATGTGTGATAATGGGCTCTTTAGACTAGCAGAGAATGGTCTAGCAAAATCCAATGTCTGGAAAATGAAACTAGGAAAGTCGGACTAGAAATAAGGTATATATTTTTAAGAGTGAGGGTGATTAGCCGTCATCACAATAGACAAGGGGTTGTGGTGCATTCTCCATCACTGGACATTTATTTCTAAAGGTACTACTCTAATGCAAACATGAATTGTTTGGGCGAAGTTCTCTGACACATTCAATAGATGATGAGTGTTTCTCCTTCTGGCCTTAAACAGAATGGTTTTCATTGTGTCACTTGCTCCCTCACACCTACAGCTTTTGTTTATTTAACTATTAGTTACCTTTGTTCTTGGCCAAATATTACGAAAGGTGCTATTGTTATCTCTATATATATTTATCTCTTTTTTAGGAGAAATGGAAAAGACAATAAGTAAGTCTGAGTCCTTTTTCTTCCATGTGCTCTACTCCTCTTTTTGATAGAGCGGATGACTTGGCTCATTTTGTCAATACCGTATATGAGGACTTGCTGGTTCTGAGCAGTGCTGCTCATATATTGTTGAAATTTAAATAGATTCACCCACTACTTGTTTGTATTCTCCAAGAACCATAACACTCTTGCAGAGACCCACTATGAAAGGCAATGTACACATTGAAAGGACTCTGCATAGAAATAAGCAAATGGAATTCATCTCATGATGTATATGGTGTTACTACTCCTTTCATAGCAGAACCCATATTAGCAGAGGAGCGTAGTGTTTCATATTCACCTTTTGCTAGTTACTTGTGGCCATGAAGCTTCTTTTTAAATTGATTAAAGCAAGAATATAACCCCCTATATCTACTACGAAGTAGGATAGGAATGGGGCTAGCCCACGGATTGAACAGGTAGTTCACTACCCATGGCCAATATTTATGCTAGTCATCAAAGAAACGATCTCATTCACCCTCTTCAATTCATAAGTCAACGGATATACACTGAACTGTTTTCCTCTCCTCCCCATTGTTCTCTTGCAGAGGAGCTCCAGGAGGAAAAGGAAAAGGGTGAGTTTGCTTACTTTCCTCAATAGTTACAGTCGACTGACCAAACTTTGTGTGTCCTGTATTGGTTGCAACAACTTCAATGGCAGGAGGGACACTATCATTGCACGGCCCTTGGATTTGGGAGGTGGAGGTTCTGTGTAGATTACTATTGAATCGTGGTATGTCATCGAGCTGAGACCTCACCAGGACTTTTCCAAGAAAACCTGGGGGGCGGGGGTTCAAGGGCAGTGGGACATGTGAGAAAAAACATCCACATGCTAGAAGAACTGAACTTATCCATTGAATGAAAAAGATCTGGATAGGGGTGAGGCAGGACCGAGTTGCCAGTGTTGTGCTTGACTTTGTAGTAACTGAGGCCAGGGAGACACTCAACCCTGTGCCTCGGGGATGGAGGGAGAAGTGCCTTCCCCAAAGAGCTTCCCCCAAACTGGGAACCCACATCCTTTGCAGAGCATCCAGTGTAGGCTCTTTGACAATCCTCTTGCAAAGGAAGTGCTGATAATCACACAGGAATGTTTTCTAGAGTAGGAAATAGAACCTAAATATTCTGTCTTCCGGTCCCATATATTCCCTGTGAGAGCAAGGTGATGACAGAACTTCCCATGGGAATATGTTTATTTCAAGCTAAAAACTACTGTTTGAAATAAAACAAAGGAACAAGAAAGATGCAAAACATCTCCTTAGAATCAAAGGTTTCTATTTCCTCTGAGCTTAAAAGGAATATTCTGATTTTTCACTTCAAAATGAAAGAGATATTGTTAAGGTTTGATTCAGTTACGAAATAATGTGGGGGCAGTGTAGGCACAGGTGCCAACTTTTTGATTTCCTCACAGGTACCTGAGCACCTCTTTGCCCCAGTCCCTACCCCTACCATAACCCTTATCTGAAGGCCCCACACCTGCCCCACCTGTTCCTGCTCCCACTCATCCTCTTCTGGTCCTGCTCCAGCCCCTCTCCCAATAGTGCCCTGCCCTCATTCCACCACTTTCTTCCATGTCTCCTCCCCCCCAGTGCCTCCTACCCTCTGCAGAAAAGCTGATCAGCGGTGGGCAGGAGACACTAGGGTGGAGGGGGAGGATGGTGTCTGCTGGTGAGTACAATTTCTGTCTGAGAAAATCTGTACCCCATTCACTGGAGCTCACACAAGCCCTTCAGCAGAAAAGTGTTCACTAAGCCGCAAACAAGAGGGCATGGGGATAATGTTAATTAGGACTATAGGGGTTATATTAGCTCAATATATGGCTCGGTTGCTGAAATACTGAGTGTAGTTCCGATGTCCCCAACTGAAGAAGGAAGTTGTCAAACTGGAGAGGGTTCATAGAAAAGCATCAGAATTATTAAAGGATTAGATGACATCTGTTATAGTGATAGACTCAAAGAGCTCAATCTATGTAGCTCTCCAAAGAAAAAGGGGAGGCTTGGTTACACTCTAGCCGAATGTAGACAGAGAACATATATGTGATAATGGGCTCTTTAGCCTAGCAGAGAATGGTCTAGCAAAATCCCATGGCTGGAAACTGAAACTAGGAAAGTCAGACTAGAAATAAGGTATACATTTTTAAGAGTGCGGGTGATTAGTCATTGTTACAACTGTGCATCCTCCATCACTTGACATTTTTTTCTAAAGGTACTGCTCTAACGCAAACATGAATTGTTTGGGGGAAGTACTCTGGCACATGTAATAGATTTTGAGAGTGTTTCCCTCCAACCTTAGACAGTATAATGTTCATTGTGTCACTTGCTCCCTCACAACTCCTCTCCAATAAATACAGCTTTTGATATTTTAACTATTAGTTACATTTGTTCATGGTCATATATTACAAAAGATGCTATTATTATCTTTAAATATATTTTTCTCTTTTTTTAGGAGAAATGGAAAAGACAATAAGTAAGTCTGTGGCCTTTTTCTTCCATGTGCTCTCCTCCTCTTTTTGATAGAGCAGATGACTTGGCTAATTTTGTCAATACTATATATGAAGACTTGCTGGTTCTGAGCAGTGCTGCTCATAGATTGCTAAAATTTAAATAGACTCACCCACTGCTTGTTTGTATTCTCCAAGAACCATAACACTCTTGTAGAGACACATTACAAAAGGCAATGTACACAGTGAAAGGACTCTGCATTGAAATAAGCAAATGGAATTCAGCTCCAGGTGTTCTGCCCATGAATCAGAATTCAGCTCATGATGTAAATGATGTTACTGCTCCTTTCATAACAGAACCCATATTAGCAGAGGAGCGTATTGTATCATATTTTCGTTTTGCTAATTACCTGTGGTCATGAAACTTCTTCTTAAATTGATTAAAGCAAGAATATATTCTCCTCTGTCTACTACGTAGAGAATAGGAATGGGGCTAACCCACGGATTAAACAACTAGTTCACTACCGAAGGCCAATATTTATGCTAATCAACAAAGAAAGGTGCTCATTCACCTTCGTCAATTCATAAGTCATTAGACATACACTGAACTGTTTTCTTCTCCTCCTCATTGTTCTTTTGCAGAGGAACCCCATGAACAAATGGGTGAGTTTGCCTATTTTAATGAATAGTTACAGACAAGTAACCAAATTTTGTGTGCCCTCTACTGGTTGCAACAACTTCAACGGCAGGACAGACGCTATCATTGCATGCCCCATGGATCTGGGAAGTGCGGGGGTCTATGTAGATTACTCTGGAATCATGGAATGCCATCAAGCTGAGACCTCACTTTGCAAAGAAACTCAGAGAGGCAGAGGTTTAAGGGCAGTCGAGTATGATAGGAAAAACATCCACGCGCTACAGGAACTGAACATATGCATTCAATGAAGAAGCTCTGTCTGGAGAGTGTGGCAGGACCGAATTACTAGTGCTGTACCTGACCTTTTAGTAAATGAGGCCATGCAGACAGTCCACCTTGTGCCTCAGGGATGGAGGGAGAATTGTCCTCCCCAAAGAGCTTCCCCCAAACTGGGAAACCACATCCTGTGCAGAGCACCCAGTGTAGGTTCTTTGACAATTTCCCTGCAAAGGAAGTGCTTATATTGACACAGGAATGTGTGCTAGAGCAGGGAATAGAACCTTGATACTCTTTCTTGGACCGGTGTATTCACTATGAGAGGAATTTGTTGGCAGAAGAACTGATCAGTGGTGAGCAGGAGGTGCTGTGGCAGAGAGGGAGGAGCTGATTTGTGGGGCCTGCCTGTGGGAGGAATTTCTGTCTCAGAAAAACGGTACCCCTTTCACTGGAGCTCACGCAAGCCCTTCAGCAAGTAAGCGTTCACTAGGCCCCACACCATAGGGCATGGGGATGATGTTAATTAGGACTATAAGGGTTATATTAGCTCAGTATTTCGCTCGGTTGCTGGAATGCTGAGTGCAGTTCCAGTGTCCTCAACAGAAGAAAGAAATTGTCAAACTGGAGAGTATTCACAGAAGAGCATCAGAATGATTAAAGGATTAGATAACATGTGTTCTAGTGATAGACTCAAAGAGCTCAATCTATTTAACTCGCCAAAGAAAAGGCGTGTCAAGGTTTTTTCCCCACTTTGAACTTTAGCGTCCAAAAAGTGGGGACCTGCATGATCACTTTTAAGCTGAATTACTAGCTTAAATCTGGTACGCTGCCACCAGCCAGAAGTCTGTGTCTGGCATACTTCCTGTTCCCCCAGAACCTTCCCTGGGGAACCCAAGACCCAAACCCCTTGGGTCTTAAAACAAAAAGGAATTAACCATCCCCCTTCTTTTCCCCCCACCAATCCCTGGTGAGTTCACACTCAGTCCCTTGGATTCTAAAACAAGGTAAAATCAATCAGGTTCTTAAAAAGAAAGCTTTTAATTAAAGAAAGAAAAGATAAAAAATATCTCTGTAAAATCAAGATGGAAAATGCTTTACAGGGTACTCAGATTCATATAGACTAGAGGGACCCTCCCCCCCAGCCTGAGATTCAAAGTTACAGCAAACAGAGGTAAAAATCCTTTCAGCAAAAAGACACATTTACAAGTTAAGAAAACAAACATAAGACTAATCTGCCTTGCCTGTCTATTACTTACTATTTTGAAACATGAGAGACTGATTCAGAAAGATTGGGAAGCCTGGGTGTACGTCTTGTCTCTCTCAGTCCCGAGAGCAAACAGTGAACAAAAACAAACAGCACAAACAAAGACTTCCCTCCACCAGATTTGAAAATATCTTGTCCCCCTATTGGTCCTCTGGTCAGGTGTCAGCCAGGTTCACTGAGCTTCTTAACCCTTTACAGGTAAAAGAGACATTAACCCTTAATTATCCATTTATGACAAGGAGTAACTTGATTACTCTCTAGCCATATGTAGATATAGAACATATATGTGATAATGGTCTCTTTAGTCTAGGAGAGAATGGTCTAGCAAAATCCAATGGGTAGAAACTGAAAGTTGGAAAGTCAGACTAGAAATAAGATGTACATTTTTAAGTGTGAGGGTGATTAGCCATTGTTACAATAGACAAGGAGTTGTGGTGCATGCTCCATCATTGGACATTTTTTTCTAAAGGCACTGCTCTAATGGAAACAGGAATTGTTTGGGGGAAGTTCTCTGATGCATTCAATGGATGATGAGGGTGTCTCCTTCTGGCCTTAGACAGTATGATGTTCATGGTGTCACTTACTCCCTCACAGTTATTCTCCAATAAATAAAGCTTATGTTATTTTAACTATTAGCAACCTTTGTTCTTGGCAATATATTACAAAAGGTGCTATTGTTATCTTTAAATATATTTTTCTCTCTTTTAGGAGAAATGGAAAAGACAATAAGTAAGTCTGTGACCTTTTTCTTCCATATGCTCTATTCTTCATTTTGATAGAGTGGATGACTTGACTAATTTTGTCAATACCGTATATGAGCACTTGCTGGTTCAGAGTAGTGCTGCTCATACATTGTTGAAATTTAAATAGACTCACCCACTACTTGTTTGTATTCTCCAAGAACCGTAACACCCTTGCAGAGACCCGCTATGAAAGGCAATGTACACATTGAAAGGACTCTGCATTGAAATAAGTGATAGGTTTGTATCATTTCAGATACTTTTTCAGAATCCGGTTTACTCACTTGGTCTCACTCTCTGTCATGAGAGGGAACCAACAAACAGAGCACAAACAAAACCTTCCCCCACCCCATATTTGAAAGGATCTTCTTTCCCCATTAGTCCTTCTAGTCAGGAGGGATTTATGTTACTGCGTACATAAAGGTTGTTACCCTTCAGTTTATATTTATGACAAGAACATAGAAGGGAGCATAAACTCTGACAAATGTTAAAGTACAATTAAGCAGGCCAAAAAAATATTTTGAACGGCAGCTAGCTGAAGGTTTAAAAACTAAACAAAGAAAACTTAAGTACATCAAAAGAAGGAAACAGGTTTGGGAGGAAAATAGTCTTTCCAAAATAGCTTCCCTCAACTGGAAGCCCTATGCAGAAGCCCTACCCAGAGGAGACTTCTGAAAATTCTCCTGCACAATCTCACAGGAATGTTTGCTAGAGCAGGAAATACAACCGAGATATTCTGGCTTCCAGCCCAGTATATTCACTACTAGAACAAGAGCTGTTAAAAACTTTCCATTGGAACGTGTGTGTTTCAAAAAAAGAAAATTGTTTGGGGGAAAAATAAAAACAAAACATTTCAGTAAGGTAAAAACTTTCCTTTTTGAAGTCACTGAAATGGATTTATATATATATATATATATATATATATATATATATATATATATATATATTTTTTTTTTTTTTTTTCATTTAAAAGGGGAACAAAATGTTTCAATTTTATCAAAACAGAATGTTTTGGTTGACGTGATCATTTTGGAGAAAATTTCAAAATTCTTTGTTTTTGTTCTTTTTAGAAGAAAAAAACTAGTTTTACAATAATGGAATTTCCCACGAAATGGAAATTCTGGTTTCTGCCCAGCTCTAACTAAACCATGTTCTCACCCTCTTTCTTATAAGGTCATTTTTTATATCTGTACCTCAGTATGTGATGTCAGTTTCCATAACTCTAACTTTCTATTGAAATCAATATGAATTTTAAGTGAACTGTCATTATGAGGCCTTGTGAATGAAATCTGGTCCAACACTTGTTCATTTTTCTACCTACTCTGATTTCTCTGTTATTTATTCTGTGCTCATCTCCATGGGTTCTGAACACACTGCAATTTCTAATAGTAAACATATCAAAGTTGCTTTGTCTTTCTCCCTAGCTATGACATCTTGCCTTATTTGGTTATTGGTTTTGATTGGCTGGTTTGGTTTTCCCTTTTTTTAACTGATGAAATGCACAGATCAGAGCAGTGGTTCATATATTTCAGTCTGAAGATGATGAGCTCCAGGGGGATGATTTTTGTAAACAGTCTGGACTCAATCTTGCTCCCACTGAAGTCAAAAGGTGCTTGTCATGAATCATAAAAGATCAGTATTGGAAAAGATATCAGGAGGTTATGCAGTCCAACCCCCTGCTCAAAGCTTCAGTGCTTGTGGGACTGGGTCGTGGGAAACCCAGGATCCAGCTCCAGGGCTCTCCAACCCGCGCTAATCAGGATCTTTCTCTTTTGCAGTGAGAGGAAGGTGGGTAAGTTTTGAAGTTGAGATTCAGAGCTGTAGAATATTTTCCACTGGCAGGTGGTCTCTCAGACGCTGTAGCATGGAAACTGGGGCAGTTTCTTTTGTGCAACATTTTCAGACCCTCTCCCTCCTAAGAGTGTATTTCAGGAGCTTCTGTGCCAGAACAAAAGTGGGGGAGGGGTTGGGGAGGGAGTTGTGACCCCCTCCCCCTACATGGAAGGAGGGTTCAACACACACTGCTCTTCTGTTGCCCCTTTTCTTGGTATTCAAAGCTCCTTCTTCAGATCCATGGACTTTTATGTAGAGAAAGAGTGAGCCGGGGACTGGGCTGGATATGTGTGAGGATAATGCACCTTTTCTCCTTCATCAAAAGAGAGAGTCTCCATAAAACAGAATCCTGTTCACAGAATCTTTAGTTTTGTAACTATTAGTTCTGCTTGGGGTGGTTGCAGATGTGCATTCCACTCAGGTGTGTTTGTGCTCAGTGCACTGAGGCAGGAGATTTTTCCCCTAGCAGTACCCATCAGGGCAGCGCATGTGCTTAACACCTCCTTTTAGGCCCTCCAGAGGCTATATAAGGGCAGCATTGCCACAACCCCCCTCAGTTCCTTCTTGATGCCAGGGGCCTTACTTGGAGTTCCCCATGCACATTTTCTCTTTTTTTTTTTTCGCTCTGCATCAGGCTGTTTGCTGAGTTTTTCACTTTCAAAATAGCTTTTAATAGTTGTCCGTGGTAGAACCTACAGTCTAATTAGATTTAGTGCAGTTTTTAGAGTTAGTCATTTTTAATGTTTTGTGTTGCCCAGCAACAAGGGTTATGCAGTGTTCTCTGGGCTTCAGCATTGCCCGTCATATGGGGTCTCTGTCCACATCAGTGACTCACACACTTGCTGTCTGCTCCACCCAGGAGTGGGTCACATTTCAGAGAGTTGTTGTTCTTTTAAAAAGAGAACACAGATGTCAGGTAAACTTTATCTGAAGCAGCAGTTAGTGGAGCAAGCCATAAGGCCTGTGTCGGTATCATTACCCTCCACCGCCTGTGGATCTAACCACCCTCAGCTGCGTTCCACCCCTGACGTGGTAAAGGACAGATCCTGGGACTCTGATTCTCCCTCAAAGGGGGAAGTTGCTCTATGTCTAGGAACTGCCTTGAAAGAGAATCCATGAGACAGATTGCGGAAAGGAAGGATTCATCATCTTCCTCCTCAAAGACAGCCTTGAAATGTCCAGATGGTAACCAGGGTTGTACTGGGACAGGAGTTTTCCTGTACTGTATTGTTGACTCTGGATCCATCTGGGGACGGCTGTGAAATCCAGCACCTACAGACACAGGTGTAGCAGCAATGGACTTGTTTTGTTTGTCATGCCAACCTCGGCACTACCTCAGGAGTCAGCGGGACTATCAATACCATCTGCTATTACAGGACCTTCAACTTCTTCAGCATTGGGGCCAATGTGGATTCCATCAACATCCTTATTACTGGTGATGAAACAGAATATTTTCAGCACAGGGATAGGGAGAGGTTTAGGATGGCTATTAGGAAAAAAATTTTCACTAGGAGAGTGGTGAAGCCCTGGAATGTGTTACCTAGAGAGGTGGTGGAATCTCCTTCCTTAGAGGTTTTTAAGGTTAGTCTTGACAAAGCCCTGGCTGGGATGATTTAGTTGGGAATTGGTCTTCTTTGAGCAGGGTGTTGGATTAGATGACCTCTTGAGGTCCCTTCCAACCCTGATATTCTTTGATTCTATAAAAAAAATTGGGGCACCCATATCCTCTGCAGAGCACCCAAGATTCCTCTCTCTCTATGTGGAAGAAGGAGTCAGCCAGCTCTGCAGAGCTGCAGTCCCTTACCTGGATCTCAAAGCCCCTCGAACTCCACACTTTTCCCCATTCAACATAAATATCTGTGAGAGTAATCATCCAAACCATAAACCATCATCACAGTAAATTCTTCCAGCTGTCTGGCTATAAATTTCTCTAGCTCTTTTTAATTTAACTCATCATGGGTTTTGAACAATTTAATTCATTTACCGGGTAATCTTTGATGCATGGTACCAAGGGAAACACTGAACAAGAGTTTAAAAGGCTGTAATAATTTTTTTTCAGATGAAATGAAGAAGGAATTAGGTGAGTGAAGACCTATTGCTGGTGTCTGCACTCCCATTGCTTGGATATTTGGAGAGAGGGGCCATTTCTCCTGTCTCTCCTCCACCTCCCTGGCTGCTTCTGATGGAGAAGGAGATCCTGACAGTCTATGTTCTTCCCCATCCATAGCAGGGAATACAGCAGCTTCAGGCAGACACATTGCATCTCCCCACACTGCTCACACATACCAGGCGCATGGAAGATGTGGCCTGATCCCTGTTGTCTCTCTCAGCCTGAGGGGTGGGACAGACCAACAGTCTCCTTGACAGCCACATATGGGGCACAAAACACTTCAGTAGCCACAGCTGGAGTGTCACTGATTTAGAGAATGTCTGCACAGCAGCTGGGGTATGTAATTCCCAGTGCAAGCAGACACTTGCCAGCTCTCCTCGAGCTAGCATGCTAAAAATAGCAGTGTAAGTGCAGAGAGACAAGCAGCAGCTCAGACTAGCTGCCTGAATACGTACCCAGGTTTCAGGTGGATTGAACTCATGTGGCTAACCCTAGCCAGTGTGGTCACTCTGCTGTTGTTAGTGCACTAGCTCAAACAGAGCTGGCACGTTTGTCTACTCACGCTGGGTATTATACCTCCCTGCTGCAATGTAGACACACATTGGAGAGAATTGTCCTTCTATGTCCTGCCTAGTAGGAGCTGGGTTGCTTTGCAAACAGCTTCTGGTGGTTGGAAACAGTGTGTGTGTGTGGACGGGAAGGTTCATTTTTTGTTCGAGTGACAGGGGAATGTGTAAGAAGGAATTAGATCAAAGCCAGTGAGATCAGGTAACATGGGGAGGTGACGCGTTGGCTGGAGGTGCAGAACTGACAGAACAGATCTTAGCTAGAGCATGACCCCTGCCCTGGTTTCTAATCTTAGCTCAGGACAGCCCACGTGTGTGTGACAGAGAGAGAGAGTATGAGGCCATTCAAGGGCCATTTTTGTCTGTATTAACTCTTGCAAAAGGAATCGCCCCCTAATGCATCTGGCATCCTCCCTTCCCCTCAGTCTGGAACTTCCCTGCTGCTGGAGGGAGGAAATTTGCAGTCAATGCCTCTCTTAATTCAATGTCTGTTGTTTTCTTACTTTCGTTTCAGAATGGAGAACGGCTCGGAACAATTCAGGTAAGAGAATACACAGCACATGGATAGAGGTGCTGATACTATGGTGATAGAGGCAGCCTGAGAACCTCAATACATTAGAATCTATTCCATTGCTAAAGAAATCAGCAGGTTTGATACTATAATCAAACTAGTAACACAGCCTGTTCTTATCAGAGACACAGCTCCTAAGGTCCTTCCCAGCTCCTAAACTAATTTCAAGGCCTAATTCTGTCTTTATTTACATCAATTTCACACCATTGTAACTCCACTGACCTGCATGGAGTTACTGCTGAATTAGTTCAGAATCAGCCTCCAGTGAGAGATTTCCCTGAGTGAGGACTGATGGTGTGATAGTCAAAAAACCCAAGTGATTGCAGAGCACAAATTTCTTTGCAACTCAGTGGGGCCTTGTATATGGGGCCTATATCTGTTAACACCCCACTGTGGCAGGATGGAGAGATACACCACCTGATTCCATCCCCCTTATGCCTCCACCCTCAATTCTGTATTTGTCAAGTTCATTGTCTAGCCCTTTTGCTGGGTCCTTAATAGACTCAGTCCCCTTCAGGATCATGGGGAATTGGAAGTTCCTTGCCTCGAGTGGAGTAGAGAGCCCTAGATCTCCATGTTTGGGAGCCTTCTTCTCCAAATGTCTTGGCTGGAGTAGGTAGGGGAACCTGGGCCTATCCACTCCACTGGGTTCCATCTCAGGGTCCTTGTTTGGAACAGCTAGAATCAGTCCTTCTCTCTCTCTTGCGGCTCCCTGAGCTGCCTCCTACCGCTCCTGCTCTGGAGGCTTCCCCAGCCTCTTGCTCTGTTCTCTCTCTTTGGCATGTTGGCTTCTCAGGCAGCTTCTCCCCAGTGTGCTGGAGGGATCCTCTCTCTGCAATCCCTCTGCCTCTCTGGCTGCTGCCTTTCTTCTCAGGAACTCCTCCTCTCACTCAGGCCCTTAACCTTATATCAATACCTAGTTCTGCCCTGCGTAATTCCCTTCCGCCAGTTACTCACTGAGGTAACTGCTCTGAGGTGAACTTGAGCTTCCTCATGCCCCCTTGTGGAGCTTTTCAGGGGAAGGCTGGGCCCCTGACCCCTTCAGAGGGCCAGCTACCCTCTAACAGACCTGTGCTCCCAAGTCACTTCGACCCAGCTCCTCCACGGTAATGACCCAAATGGGAGTTTGGCACCTAAATACCTTTGAGGAGCTGGGCCTCAGTGTTTACTTGGAGCAGGGTTTTAAAAAGTGCCTATGGAAGAACTTTGGGATTTTGGCCACAGTGAAGGCACAGATGATTTAGTGGCAGGAATGGGGAACTGTGATGAGAATCCTAATTCAGTGGTTGGTTGATCATGGAGGGGACTGCAGTGGTGACAGGCCTGGTCAGGAGCGAGTCAGTGAGGTTTATAAGGGCACCATGATGAAGACAGTGGTGGGATCATTGGCTCTGGTGATAACGGAGACTGACTGTGATGTTGCTGATTATAATTATAGTGAGAGAAAATTAAAATGATGCTGAGGCAAGGAAGGACACGATGACCGTTATCTGACAGTGAAGATAGTGTAGATAATAATTTGCTTGTTACAGCAGTTTTTTGTTGACTATCTTAGAGCTCTTTACAAACAATTATAAAACTCCTGATTAGGTTGGCACCATACCGAGCTTACTGAGGAGTAAACTAACTATCAGAGAGCTTATGTAACCTGCCCAATGTCATGCAGCAGCAGCGTTGGGAACAGAACCTAGAATTATTACGTAGAACTTTAGTTTAATGAACAATTATAATGTCTTTTTTTATATTCATCATATTTATTAACAATGATGGTAATAGGAGTATCTTGACATGACCAGTGTTTGAGATCTTCATAATCCAAGTCTGTGTTTTATGATGAACTTTCTCATCATAGTTAGCTGTCACAGGAAACATTTTTTCCATTCGTCCCACACAAAACATCCCATAATGCTGGACACATAGTGGCCTGATTCAGCTCTCCGTTATGATGGTGATGGTGCACTTTACTGGCCATTAGTTTAAGTGAAGTTACTCTAGATTCACACCTGTATAACTCAGCTCAGAATCTGGTCCAATTTGAGTACTCATGTGATAAACAATTCTGGATCACTTTCATTTTTGTGCAAATATCACGCAAGTCTCATTTCTGACAGAGTTCAATGCAATGCTGAATTGGCAAGTGTGCAGCGCTGGTCAAGTCCTGCAGTCCTTACTCAGGCAAAATTCCCACTGAAATCATTGGGAGCTTTGCATGAAAGGCAGCAGGAGAAGGCTCATAATGTATATTTCCCTCCTAGTCCAGTGTATACTGGCATTATAGGAGTGGTTCTCAAAAAGAAAACTCTCTTCTATAGATGACATCACTCTTAATGGAGTCACGGCCCACCCCAACCTCTCCATTTCTGGGGATAAGAAGAGTTTTACACATGAAGCCCAACCTCAAAAAGTTCTACCAAATCCTGAGAGGTTCGATTCGACCGTCTGTGTGTTGGGCTCTGAAGGATTCTCCTCTGGAAAGCACTACTGGGAGGTGGAGGTTGTGAGCAGCACTGACTGGGACGTGGGGGTGGCCAGAAAGTTAACACAGAGAAAAGGAAAACTGTCCTTGTCCCCTAGAGAGGGATTCTGGGCTCTGGGTCTGAGTGGGAGAGATTATTGGGCAAAAACAGACCCATGGACCCGGGTCATAGTGCAGAAAAAGCCCAAGAAAATTGGAATTTACCTTAGTTACCAAGAGGGGCAGGTGATTTTTTTCAATGTAACTGACGTGTCTGTGTTGTTCACATTTAACAATTGCTCATTCTCAGGAGAGATTTATCCATTCTTTAAAAATTCCCACAAAGAAACAACAATGAGAATTTGTTCAACTAAAGAGGAGTAAATATAACATTACTCTGATGCTGATTTTATACTGATGTAACTGAAATCAAGGTTTTCATGAACATATTTTGATGTAAAAAATCTTTGTTTTTTTTAAGTGTACATCGTGATGCTGTCTTCATTACATGTGTTTTGCAATAAAATGTTTTCATTTCTTATTTGTTTTTTGCTTGTGACTTTTGTCTAATACAATATTTGACTAGCACAGTGTTTTGGGGGAATTTGATGCAGATGTTAAAAACAAGAAAACACCATCTATCCTCTCTATAATAATAATTGGAGATATACCTATTGCCTAGAACTGGAAAGGACCTTGAAAGGTCATTGAGTCCAGCACCCTGCCTTCACTAGCAGGACTAAGTACGGATTTTTTGCCCCAGATCCCTAAGCGTCCCCCTCAAGGATTGAGCTCATAACTTGGGGCTTAGCAGGTCAATGCTCAAACCACTCAGCTATCCCTCCCCCCTTTTCTTATTGATAGCTTCACCTCGGTGGCAAAATAAAAAGAGTTTCATTGCTCATTTCAGCATTTTCCTCTGTAATAAAAGATAGATAACATGAATATGGTCTAGACAGTATTTGGTCCTGCCATGAGGGCAGGGGACTGGACTCAATGATCTCTTGAGGTCCCGTCCAGTCCTAGAGTCTATGAATCTATGAATATTTTCACTAATAACCATATTTTGGGATGATATCATGCTGTATTATGAAGTTACAGTGGCTGGAATAAAATTTAGACTGAAGATAGATTTCCACTATAGACACAATTTTTACACACCCACCTCCCCCATAAAGTTATCCAATCTTCCTGACACTTCCCACCAAGGTAGGATTCTTCTGGGAACTCACTCAAAGTAAATTAAGCTAAACTGATTTACCTCTGTGGTCTGGTCTACACACCAGACCTATGTCTGTCCAGCTATGTCACACGGGTGTGAAAATTCCATACTCTGGAGCCAGGAAGTTATGATGACCTTAACATCCCTTTGTAGACAGTGCTATGTTGATGGGAGAGCTTCTCCTGCTGACATAGCTACCACCTGTCAGTGTTTTAAATGTAGATGTACCCTTAACCAGAGTGTCCACACAGGGGTTTAATGCAGTTTAGCTAATCCACTTTTAATTCACATCTTTAGGGCATGTCTACATTTTGAAACAGTGCAGCTGCAAGGCTGGAGTGATGCTGCCATAGTGCTACAGTATAGACTCTACCTTGCTGACAGGAGGGGTTTTCCCACGGGCATCATAGATAATGCACCTCCCCAAGAGGCAGTCGCTAGGTTGACGGAAGAATTCTTTCTTTGACGTAGCACTGGCTACACTGAGGGTGGTTCAGTCGGTAAAGCCACATCGCCCAGGCATGTGGATTTTGAGAGACACAGCTCTGCCAATGTAAATTCCCAGTGTAGACCAGCCCTTAGTGTCTCTTGTACAAACCCATTGGGTTTAATGGGGTTGCACACTTGAAAGAAGCTGGTCTAAGGTAGTGGGTTTCTTTTCACAAGCAAGGTACAAAGAAACTAACTTCTAAAAGAGCCCAAACACAGCTCAGCAATGTAAAGGGCTCCCATAAAACACCTCTTAAAACTGCAGTACCACGGGCCAGATTCACCAGTACTGTTTGGTTGCTTTGCACCATTCTGTGATGATGAACAGGTGTGCAATCAGTTTAACTGACTAGTTGATTACAGTTGCTTTGGGACACGGGTGCATTGTGAAGCAGCCTGAGTGTACTAGGAACTGTGGCCTGATTTAAAGCAGGACTAGGAATGGCTTCACTTTTCCCCATTATTTGATCACAGACTCTTGGGGTTTTCTATGAATTTGCTCCCATTTGCTCCCAGATTTATCCCCTTTTTTCTAGCCTTAATCCCATTACATGGGACTGGCTCCCAGATTCACAGAGTGGATTTTTTTCCTCTGAAAGGCAGAGTTAGCAGCTGCAGCCTTCGAGCTAATTATGATCTTCCTCATCCCTAAACTCTTCATCACTTCACAAAAGATGTCACAGAATTGCAGCGCCTGTCTCTGCTGGGTGGAATGCTCCATCTCAGCACTGCTCTGCCTCTACTTCCTCATGTCTAACCTTTGTTCAAACAGCGAGAGGATGTTTTCCTAAAGATATTTCATGGTTTCTACAAACAACTCAAGGTCAGTGTTGCTTTAACTCCTCTCAGAGTCTGGTTGTGCTAAAATGGATGTTTTTATTAGTCATTTTCAGAGAGTTATTATCAGTGTTCTCTCTAAGCTGCACTTCTGCATGGCCGCACAAGAGTCAATCAAGTCCCGCACACTTTGATTAGCAGAGCAACGGACATCTGGCAGTTTGTGTTTAGGTGCCCCTCACCCTGCTGCTCTGCTGCCGCACTGCTCCTGCTCTCTGCCTTGGAGTCTCTGGCCAGCTGCTCCCAGGATCCTTCCTTGGCTGTGCCTCTGGCCTGCTGATGTCAGGGTGTCCCCCCTCCACCTCCCTCCCATCATCTCCACAGAGCAGGGGAGGGGGACAGAGCTCTGGAGTTAGATGGAGCTGCTGGCAGCTGCTGTGGTCTGAAGGAGCCTTCAGACTCATGAGTGCCACTGTGCTTAGAGACAGCTCCTGTTCTCTCATGCAGTTCCTCAGCAGCCAGCACACACACACACACACACTCTGTCTTTGCCTCTCTCTCTCGTTCGCTCTCTCACACACACACACAATCCGTCTCTTACTCTGCCTCTTTCACAGTCACACTGTCTCTTTTACACTCACCTCCCAACACATACTTGTGTTGCTGTTGTTGTTACTTCCTGCAATGCACATATATTCTCTGTAATTTTATTCTTCCAAACTGCTGTTGTTTTAATTTTTTGACAGCTCTGTGCATTTCATAATTTTATTTCTCTTTTATGCTTAAATATAATTATTTAAGTAGTGAGTTCTAAAAGGCCTACACTGTCCTTTCTGGCACCAGTGACTGTGTTATTCCTATGTTAACTTTTTATGATGTAAGCAGGGTCAGGATGAGCCCTATCCTGACATCTGGTGGTGAATTATGGGGAATGTGGAAAGAAATTTTAGGTATTTGCATTGGCACACCCACCCCATCTAGCATAGCGCACGGCAGCCTGGGATGGTTATTTTGACAGCTCTGGGATCCCCAATTTCTTTGTTACTGGGGCAAGAGGAATATAGTGTTGTCAAACGATTATGTGAATGAGGAACTACGAGGCTGCTTTATGACAGAGATGTCTCAATATAAATTAAGTGTCCCTTGCTAGACAAGGGACATGGGTTCCAAAACCCAGTGAATTGAGAGAGAGAGGTTGAGGGCCTGGAACACCAATTGCACATCCTCCTCTCTTTGCTGTAAAAAAGTAGAGCTAATTTTGATTCTATTAGGAGTCCATCTAAAGGCTGCTGAGCTGAATTCATGTTGGGCCAATAGTGCACCAGCACTGGGGATCCCTGACTATGAGCTGCAATTGCTAAGAGTTGAAATCACTAAAGAGCTGCAATTACCGAGCTAAGAGCACTGAGTGCTATGCTAACTAGTGGGGGAGCCTGAAGACCTATCGCTAAGTGGCTGGCAGAGCGGAGCAGTTTGCAGCATGTTGGAGCAGCCCATGGAACAGTGAGCAGAGTGGAGTGGTTTGCGGGGACAGCTGGAGCGGCTTGTGGGTTAGCTGGAGGAGCGGCATGGCTGGTGAAGTGGAGCTGGTCGTGGTGAAGGCTGCAGCAGAACTCCACAGAGAGGCAGAGCAGTTGGCCTTGGCCCATGTAAGGTGCCCCTTACCACTCTGTGTGGGTCCCCCCCCCATTTCCACCCAGGTTGAGGTGGGTAAAACTCTGCAGATAAACTTTTGAACTCTGGGGTGGCACTGACCAGAGACTTTTGGGTTGTTGGACTTAAGACCCTAAGGAGGAAAGGACATTGCCAAATGTACTTGGAGGTAGATTTTTTGCTTATGGTTTGTGTTATAATCCTGTTTGTGGTGTTTCTCCAATGTGATGCCGCATTGTTTCCCCCCTTTATTAAAAGGATTTTGTTACACTCAGACTCTGTGCTTGCCAATGGGGAAGTATTGCCTCTTAGAGGCACCCAGGGGGGTGGTATGTAATTGTCCCAGGTCACTGGGTGGGGGCCGGTTATGCATTGTGTTATTGAAACGGAACCCCTGGATACTGAACCCAGTCCTTGTTGCTGCCAACTCAGAGGGGCAGAAGGGTTACATAATATAAACCAGGGATCGGCAACCTTTAGCACGCGGTCCCACAGGGTAAGCACCCTGGCAGACCGGGCTGGTTTGTTTACCTGCCGCATCTACAAGTTCGACCAATCAGGGCTCCCACTGGTCACAGTTTGCTGCTCCAGTCCAATGGGGACTGCGGGAAGCAAGGTGGGCCAAGGGATATACTAGTGCTTACCCTGGCGAGCTGCGTTCCAAAGGTTGCTGATCCTTGATATAAACTATATTTAGGTTTTGTGTTTCTACTGATGGCTCATATCTACACATTACTTCGATACTGGTGCACATAACAAAATTCATTCCACACATGAATGGGAAAAAAAATAAATAAAGGAAAGATTGGAATCATTCCCACAAACATGATGTGTGCGTCCATTGGCCTATTAGTGCATGATCTGGTTAGGATCAGAAAACGAATGTTGCATGCCTACAAATACCCAAGCCGTGCACCAAAAGCAGAGCTGGCTGGAAAGTAGATTTCCATCCCACAAAAAATTGTGGGGGATTGTAATTTGTTCCACCGTGGGGTGAATCTGAGCCCTTTCAAAATGTTTCATGGAAAATGAGACCGACGCCCCCCACAATAGCTCATGGTGGGGTCAAGCCCTTGCTCTGCCTGTTTTGGACCTGGGTCTCCTCCCAGGCAAGTGCCATGACCAGGTGGTTACTCTGGGACACACGTACCCTGAAAAAATATTCCAGTGGTGTTTCCTGCAGAATTAACCCTTTCCCATAAAAAGTTTTGGGTCTGATGAATCCGAATCTTCTGATTAAAAAAATATTTTTTTGGAAAATCCCTGACCATGAGCCAATGAATTCACTCTCAGGTCATGGGTTATTCTTAGTAGAGTTTGGCACATGAATTTTATTTCTGAAATTATTATTTTTTTTAATCATGCAACTGATCCTTCCACTAGGAAAAAAGGTTCCCATGAGAAAAATAAAAAAAAAGTTATAAATAAATTTTCCCACTTATTTTGAACGTATGAATTGTTGAGTTATTTTTTAACCTTTTTTCTATATTTAGAGATTAGGTTAATTAGATTCCTAATTAGACAGCACTGATGTACTAACAAGATGCTGATTAGCCTATTACCCTTTAGCTGATTCCTCTGCAGAGTGAAATACAACAATCAGTTTGAACTCATTTGCCTATAAAAGCTGTGGGCTGGTATGTCCCAGTTGCTGTGGTGAGGCAAAGCAGCCATAAATCCTTCTCTTTACTTTCGTTTTCCCTGATTTACACTCATGGAAGTCAGAGCAGACTCAGATCTATATTTTTTTAGGAGTGATAGACCCAGATCCTGAGCTGGGGGCAAGGAATGATGTGTGTGACTCAGAAAGGGGACTTGCCAAGGGGGTGTTAAAAACACCTATGTAATCCCCCAACCCCGGGGCCATCTTGGTACAATTTAGAGCAGTGTGGAGGCTGCTATAAGTTGTGCTGCTATTAGCTCAACGAGGACATTTCCGTAATTGGGGATCACCAGGGCATAAGGCAGCCCCAGCCTCTCTCCCTCTCCGGTCACAGCCCTTACACCAACTATTGGGAAGGGTGTGGCACAAGGGCTGCTAAGGTGATTCTGCATCATCCAGGTTCCACTACAGAGATGGAATCCTCCAGTGGCCAGATCTGCTGGCTTTAGAGGAGCTCTGTGCTGCTGGCATGGAGACCAGCAGGGCGGGATCTAGGCCATAATGACTGAGCCCAGCTTTAGACCAAGGGCCAGATTTCAGTGAGTTTTAGGCAACCCCGGTGCTTTTGAACATCCCACAAGGCACCTAAATTCCTTTAAAAATCCGGCCCCAAATCTGTAGCAGATGCAAAACTGGATCTTCAGTGGGGATATTAACCCCAGGCCAAAACCCTAATAGAAGGAATCCATCAACTATATGAGATAACCACATGGGGAAGGTCTTTGTGTGCCAGAAGGGGACACAGTTGGCTTTCAGTTTGGAAAATTCAGCTTGCACAGAATCAGGGCAGTCATTTCTGGAATGGGAAAGAATGAAATCAACCGGCCGCCTGCCAGTGTGACAAACAAAAGGCAGTTTCCTTCTCAGAACCACTGATGTTCTGTTCTTTGCAACAATTCAATAACACAAAGTCAGAAAAATGTCTTTAAAATCTTCCTTGTCCTTGGTCAGAAAGGTTCAATGTAGGTTCCAAAATCCTAAGAACCTGGCCATGTCAGAGACAAGCACTTGGACCACACGCACCAGGGAGTTTAGGTGAATACAGCCTAGGTGCAGCTATAAAGTTAATTCAGGTCTGAGAGATACATGCGGCTCCTGCAGTGATCCCCATGTAAGCGCTAAGGTGATACAAATAAGAACAATAGGTCTAATAGCACAAAAACCTTTAAAATGGTCCCTCTGTAACTTACATCCTCATTCAGGGTCCATCCATACAGCTGATTGGAAAACAGTTCTGGTCTGGAGGTTTTTTCAGCAGAAAATTTCAGGTTTAATTGAAAAAAAAAATGAAAAACCCCAATCTCCTCCCTTTTTTTGGAAAACAAAACCTGAAAATGTCACCTGAAGAATGAAACTGTTTTGTTTTCTAAGAAAATCTTGTTATTACACAGATATTGTTTGTCAGAAACAAAAGTTCTGATGGGAAATTTTTGACCAATCCTCCCCACTCTAGCCATGGCAGTGACACCAACTAGATGACCTTTGACCCACTCAGAACCACTTAGATACAACCCCAGACATGTAACTTGGCCCCTGGACCTGTAACCACTGCCTCCGTCCCTTAATGTGTTAAACACTGTGAAGAGAAACACCAAGAGCCAGTTTGGGCCTAGACATATTGGAGGTTTGCGACAAAATAAATCTGATGAGGTTCAACAAGGACAAGTGCAGAGTCCTGCACTTAGAACGGAAGAATCCCATGCACTGTTACAGGCTGGGGACCAACTGGCTAAGCAGTAGTTCTGCAAGAAAAGACTTAAGTATTACAGTGGACAAGAAGCTTGATATGAGTCAGCAGTGTGTCCTTGTTGCTAGGAAGGCTAATGACATATCAGGCTGCATTAGTAGGAGCATTGCCAACAGATCGAGGGAAGTGATTATTCCACTCTATTCAGCATTGGTGAGGCCTCATCTGGAGTATTGTGTGCAGTTTGCCCCCCCCCCCACTCCCCACTACAGAAGGGATGTGGACAAATTGGAGAAAGTCCAGTGGAGGGCAACAAAAACTATTATGGTGCTGGGGCACATGATTTACGAGGAGAGGCTGGGGAAACTGGGGTTATTTAGTCTGGATAAGAGAAGAGTGAGGGCTGATTTGATAGCAGCCTTCAACTACCTGAAGGGGGGTTCCAAAGAGAATGGAACTAGGTTGTTTTCAGTGGTGGCAGATTACAGAACGAGAAGCAATGGTCTCAAATTGCAGTGGGGGAGGTTTAGGTTGGATATTAGGAAACACTATTTCACTAGGAATGTGGTGAAGCACTGGAATGGGTTACCTAGGGAGATGGTGGAATCTCCATCCTTAGAGGTTTTTAAGGTCACGCTTGACAAAGCCCTGGCTGGGATGATTTAGTTGCTGTTGGTCCTGCTCTGAGCAGGGAATTGGACAAGATGACCTCTTAGAATCATAGACTTTAAGGTCAAAAGGGACCATTATGATCATCTGGTCTGACCCCCTGCACAATGCTGGCCACAGAATCTCACCCATCCACTCCTGTAACAAACCTGTGTCTCAGCCATTGAAGTCCTCAAATCATGGTTTAAAGAGGTCAAGGTGCAGATAATCTTCCAGCAAGTGATCTGTGCCCCACGCTGCAGAGGAAGACGAAACTCCCCCAGGGCCTCTGCCAGTCTGCCCTGAAGGAAAATTCCTTCCTGACCCCAAATAAACCCTGGGCATGTGGGCAAGACTCACCAGCCAGACACCAAGGAAAGAATTCTCTGTAGTAACTCAGATCCCATCCCATCTAATATCCCATCACAAGCCATTGGACATATATACCACTAATAGTCAAAGACAATTTAAGTGCCAAAATTATGCTATCCCATTATATCATTCCCTCCATAAACTTAGCAATCTTAGTCTTGAAGCCAGATATGTCTTTCATCCTCACTACTCCCCTTGGAAGGCTGTTCCAGAACTTCAGTCCTCTGATGGTTAGAAACCTTTGCCTATTTTCAAGTCTAAACTTCCTGATGGCCAGTTTATATCCATTTGTTCTTGTGTCCACATTGGTCCTGAGCTTAAATAAATCCTCTCCCTCCCTGGTATTTATTCCTCTGATTTATTTATAGAGAGCAATTGTATCTTCCCTCAGCCTTCTTTTGGTTAGGCTAAACAAGCCAAGCTCTTTCATAAGACAAGGTTTCCATTCCTTGGATCATCTTTGTAACCCTGTCCTGAACCTGTTCCAATTTGAATTCATCCTTCTTAAACAAGGGAGACAAGAACTGCACAGTATTCCAGGTGAGGTCTCCCCAGTGCCTTGTATAAGGGTACTAACACCTCCTTAGCTCTACTGGAAATACCTCGCCTGGTGCATCCCAAGATCACATTAGCTTTTTTCACGGCCATATCACATTGGCAGCTCATAGTCATCCTGTGATCAACCAATACTCTGAGATCCTTCTCCTCCTCTGTTACTTCCAACTGATGCCTCCCCAGCTTATAACAATAGTTCTTAATATTAATCCCTAAATGCATGACCTTGCATTTTTCACTATTAAATTTCATCCTATTACTATTACTCTAGTTTACAAGGTCATCCAGATCTTGCTGTATGATATCCCGGTCCTTCTCTGTGTTAGCAATACCTCCCACCTTTGTGTCATCCGCAAACTTTATTAGCACATTCCTGCTTTTTGTGCCAAGGTCAGTAATAAAAAGATTAAATAAGATTGGTCCCAAAACCTATCCCTGAGGAACTCCACTAGTAACCTCCTTTCAGCCTGACAGTTTACCTTTCAGTACGACCCGTTGTAGTCTCCTCTTTAACCAGTTCCTTATCCCCATTTCAATTTTCATATTGATCTCCATCTTTTCTAATTTAGCTAATAACTCCCCATATGGAACCGTATCAATTGCCTTACTGAAATCAAGCTAAATTAGATCCACTGCGTTTCCTTTGTCAAAAAAATCTGTTACCTTCTCAAAGAAGGAGATCAGGCATGATCACCCTTTTGTAAAACCATGTTGTATTTTGTCCCAATTACCATTGACCTCAATGTCCTGGACTACTTTTTCCTTCAACATTTTTTCTAAGACCTTGCATACTACAGATGTCAAACTGACGGGCCTGTAGTTGCTCGGATCACGTTTTTTCCCTTTCTTAGAGATAGGAACTATGTTAGCAATTCTCCAGTCATATGGTACAACCCCGGAGTTTACAGATTAATTAAAAACTCTTGCTAATGGGTTTGCAATTTCATGTGCCAGTTCCTTTAATATTCTTGGATGAAGATTATCTGGGCCCCCTGATTTCATCCCATTAAGCTGTTCGAGTTTGGCTTCTACCTCGGATGTGGTAATATCTACCTCCATATCCTTATTCCTATTTGTCATCCTTCCATTATCCCTAAGCTCCTCATTAGCCTCATTAAAGACTGGGGCAAAGTATTTGTTTAGATATTGGGCCATGCCTAGATTACCCTTAACCTCCATTCCATCCTCAGTGTTTAGCAGTCCCACTTCTTCTTTCTTTGTTTTCTTCTTATTTATATGGCTATAGAACATTTTACTGTTGGTTTTAATTCCCTTTGCCAAGTCCAACTCTACATGGCTTTTGGCCTTTCTCACTTTATCCCTACATGTTCTGACCTCAATAAGGTAGCTTTCCTTGCTGATCACTCTCATCTTCCATTCCTTGTAGGCTTTCTGCCTTTTCTTAATCACCTCTCTGAGATGCTTGCCCATCCAGCTTGGTCTACAACTCCTTTTCCAACCCTAACATTTATGTTTCTATGATTCTATGACATATGTATGAAATAAATAAGTAAAATTTCTTTAGTTTTGATAGAAATCATAATGTGAAACATACCTAGTATTAGGGATGGAGCTGCCATTTTATACTAACGTTCTAATGTGTCTTTTTTGTCTATTGTCAAATAGAAAAAATAGAAAATGTTTCAAATAGAAAGCATCAATATTGTTGTAAACAAATGGGAAGATTTGTTCCATTGGTCTAAAATATGGTATGTAAATAGACCTGACCTGATATTACCATGTAGGTATGTCAGAAAAAGTTTCTAGAGAAAAAGCTCAGAAAATGAATATTGCTCCAATGTAATTAGAGCATAATTTTTAAGACCCAACAGTAAATTTGGCTATGTATCCAAACTTCATAGTAATACCAGACTATTTAATAGTGCATTATCATCACACATACAGAAACTGTCATAACTGTAGACAAAACTAGCCGTCCTATGAACCAGTAAAATATAACTAATTATGTACTACTAATATATACCTGGAAATGGTAGCGTAGCTCAATTTTTTCCTTTGTTCCTTCCTTTTTCATTGTTCATTTGAAGAGAAAATATTTCCTATAACAGTTCCTTTTCAACTTCCCTTCCCAGATTTCCAATTTTTCCATACTGGGTCTCAGAAAAAAAAATGGAAAAAGAATGCTTTCTTCCTAGAAGTTACAGGTCTTTTTCCAGACATTGACATATCTAGCGGACATTAGAAAATTTAGCATTTATTTGTCATAAACTAAGAAGCTAGTTCACTAACCTGTCACATCCAGTTCAATTACCATCTCATCACACCAGTTCCCAGAATTCAGGCTGCAGACATATTCTTCTTTGTCAGAGACCTGGACATGCTTGAGTTTCAGAGACCAGTTTCCCTGAGTCATTTCAATGAGGACATCTCCGTTAAACCCTGATGTCTCTCACCTTGAGTTTCTGTGTGGATTCCTCCATTACAGGAGACTTCATGGATTAATATTGATGGTCTAAACAGCTTCCACTGCACCTTGAAGCTTCCAGTTAACTTAGTGACTGAGAGCTGGCATGGAAGGATAACATCTGCTCCAATGACTCCAATAACAGGGTTGCTAGGAAGGATTCTATAGGGAGCTGTCAGGAGAGAGCTCACTGTAGAATCCTTAGAATCAGAGAAGAGTGTGGTGGAGGTGCAAGAAACAGCTGCTGCTGAGTTTAGTTCCTCTAAATACCAGCTAATAATTTGCTATTCCTTTGACCAAAGAGCATGAGACTCTCCAGCCTGGAGATTAAGGCACTCAGGAGGTAGGAGATGCTGACTCAAATCTTCTCTATTCCTCACTCAGAGGAAGGATTTGAATCCATAGCTCTTTCTGCCCAGGTGAGCTCCTCAATCCACAGCCTATAGAGTCGTTCTCACTCGCTCTTTGGCCCTATTAATATTTAAATAGTTATACAAAGTTGAAACAGCCTCCACAAGAGAGCAGCCCACTTCAGAATGGCCTGTGCCCTGGGGTGAGGATGCTCATGCTCAAAACCCTGCTTTGAACCCCAGGGCAAAGGTTGGGATAAGGAGGCACTTTTAGGAAGCTGCCCTGAATGAAAAATTTTCTACAACCCGAAACAGACTTTCCAAATTTACCGACAAATTCCAAACACGTTTGGAACTGATGTGACTCCTTGCTCTGATTTTTCAGTTTGCTGCTGGCCCAAAACATCAACTCCCAGCTCCACTCACAGATGTTCCATCCTCTGTTCTCCTCCCCAGTCTCCACCCCTTCCTTTCTCCTCCTCCTCCTCAATTCTACCCCCTTCCCAACTGCTGCTCCCTCCCTCCATCTAAGGACTTTTCTTGACCCCCAACCCCAGCCTACTGAGATCCTCTCTCGGTTGAGCTCCCCCCCATTCGCCCCCCAGGTGACAGTTGGTCATTCCCCTCCCTTGATGGTCCTGTTGCTGATTCTGCTCACCAGGCCCCTCCCACCACAAGTGTTTCCCAAGTCACTGCAGGCGGCTCCGGCCCATCCCCTGAACTCGCTGCACCCAGGGCTGGAGGATTCGGCCCGTCCCAGCAGGGCCCTGACAGGCTCCAGCAAGTCTCCAGCCCACAGAGCAAAGGGTCCAGAGCCAGGAACAGAACCCAGGAGTACTGGGAAACAACATCCCATTGCCTGGGTAGCAAACCTCAGTCTCATCCACTGCCTTTCAGAGGGGATGCGCTAGATTTATGTGATTGGCTGTGCTGCCTCCAAGACTACCCACAGTCTGCCTCTAAGACTACCCACAGTCTGCTCCCAGCAGCAGTAGTAGCAGTATCGGGGTCCCTCCTCCCCCTAGGTAAATGATTTTGAAGCATTTCTTTATTCAAGGGACTATATTTGAGGAAAGGTGAGTCCTGGGCTGGGCAACCCCCAGTGTGAATGTGATACTCAGGACAATGGACGTAGAGGAAACACATGATGATGCAACAGGGTGATGGGCTCATCCAGTATAGCGCACTCTCTCTCCCTGCAGCTCTCCCAGGCTTTAACCAGCTTTTCAGAGCTGGGCAACATCTTTGCAGGGCAGGAAAATGGCTATTTCAAAGGGGGAATCCCAAACTTTTCTGATGTACAAGTTTCATCTGGAGTTCACTGACCCCCTCTGCTAAACCGGCAGTCAGTGAATTATTTCCTCCCACTTCACTCACTGTATTTGTTTTTGTTCTGGCAGAAAGCACCAGATGCATCATCACACCTGGGCTCACAAGTTCTTTCTCTCTGTGTAATCAGTTATTTAAGCTCTGTGCTCCAGTCCTGGAACAGAGGAGTCACAAACAGCATGCAGGCAAACCCCTCATTTAGGAATCTCAGGCCAGCACCAGTGCCCAGTTCCCAGACAACAACCGAGCCCCAGGAACAGACCTTAGCAGAGCTCAAACCTGGTGGTTTACTCCAACTCCCCACAAAGCATCTGCATCAGCAAACCAACCCCTACACAGTATGGCTGCAAAGGCTGTGTGCTTTACTCACAGGGCAAGGAAAAGATCATGTAAAACTTTGTGTAACAGCATCACCTAGTGACTCCTGCCAGAGTGACACTAATGATATCATAGAATCATAGAATATCAGGGTTGGAAGGGACCTCAGGAGGTCATCTAGTCCAACCCCCTGCTCAAAGCAGGCCCAATCCCCAACTAAATCATCCCAGCCAGGGCTTTGTCAAGGCTGACCTTAAAAAAGATAAAAAAGTGTAGGACTGGAAGGAACCTTAAAAGGTTCATTGAGTTGAGTCCAGTCCCCTGACTTCACAATGGGACCAAGCACTGTCCCTGACAGATTTTTGTCTGAACCTGAATCCACACCCCCAAACTCTGAGGAAGGTCAGATTAGGACCCACAGCTGGAGCTAAACCTCAAGGCCCATCTCCAGTTGTTCTGTCCCAGTCCAGCATCTCCCTATCCCTCTGGTCCCCTCTTGCACTGATCAGCCACAGCCATCTCAGTGTTTAGAAATGGGAGCCAGTTTGGAGTCTTTGAACCAAGAGGGGAGTCTCTTTCTACAGGCTCTAGCTCAGCCAGAAGTTGGCAGCTCAATGCAGGGATCTCTGGGGGAGGCTCTCTGGCCTGGGCTGTGCAGATGCTCTGACTAGATGGAACCATTGGTCCATTCTGGCCTTTAAATGTATGACTACGAAAATAAACTGCCCTGGAAACCTCAGAGAACAGACTAACTGGAGAGAGAGAAAATGAGGCAGGTTAATGTGTGAGGACAAAAGTAGCACTGTGAGTGGGTTATTCAATCCCACATCACAGCGTGTGATACGCCTCTACCCTGCTGGGCTGCAAGCTCAGAGTCAGGCCTGGGGAGAGCTCACTCCTGGAAGGGGAAGAGGTGTCTGCACAGAGGACTTTGCAGATGTTCAGGGCACTGTCTGCTTATCCTGCGGTTCCCTCGCCGCAGACAGCAGCTGGACTGTGTTTGCAGAGAGTCGCTGAGCAGGAGCCGCTGCTCCTGGCACTAACTCCCCTCTCTTTTCCCTCTTCCAAGCAGCAGCCGGTCGCTCTCTAATACTGCAGTGTCTGCAGGGCCGTCCTTAGGCATAGGCAGAATAGGCAACTGCGTAGGGCCTCACACTGCCTGGGGGCACCACTCTCCAGGCAGCCCAGACAGTGTAGAAGCAGGGCTGCTGGGTCCTAGAGAGAGCCAAATGCAGCACAGTCTGAGGAATGGGATTGGCTGCTGGGGTCTCTGGGAAAGGGAGGGGGTGGGGGTTGGGAAAGGAGCTCACCTGTGAGTGTGACTCTTTCCCCCCGGCTGAGGTCAGGTGAGGCTGTGGCTCTGGAACCAGTATCCTTTGTTGTCTCCCATAACATCCATTCTTCTCCCCCCTGCCCCACGGAGCACCCCCTCCTTTCTCCCTCCTCCCCAGGAGCACCCCTCTCTCTCTCCTCCCTCCCCTCCATCAGGGCTAGGTTGGGTGAAGTGCTGGGAGGGAGGGGAGGCTGGCGGGCTGCTTGCTGAGGAATGAAAGTGAAAGTAACTCACTTCCTGGGCAGGCAGCCAGAATTGGAATGTCACACAGGGTTTGGCTGGGGTTAGCCTGATGTGTGAAAAATCAGGATAGGGGATTGGGGTAGGGTGAGCAGATATCCCTATTTTATAGAGACAGTCCCAATTTTGGGGTCTTTTTCTTATATAGGCTCCTTTTACCTCCCACCCCTACCCCCACCCATCCCTGTCCTGATTTTACACACTTTCTGTCTGGTCACTGTAGGTGAGGGTAATTGGTGCCTATATAAGACAAAGCCCCAAATATCGGGACTGGCCCTATAAAATCAGGACATCTGGATCTGGCCACCCTAGCTGGGGAGCGCCTCTCCCCCAGGCTGGCAGCTGCCAGCGATCCATCTCATCCGGGGGGAGCTGCACAGGGCAGGATGAGCTGCTGTGGCTCCATGGGTGCCCTGTCCCTGAGATCAAATGCTGTGCTAACTTCACCATGGTCCATAAGGCTGGTGGTGGTGCCCATTGGCCTGTGATTGGATCTGAGGGTTTGCTGCTGCTGTTGCCACTCTGCACCCCAAGAGGTGGATTTTGGGGTCCTGCAGTTTTCCACCTATCTCCTCCTCTACTGCAGCTGTTGGACCAGCGGGCTGGGGGGTGAGCCAAGCATGAAAGCAGTACTGTGTTGCCATTTAGATTGTCATTTAACAACTCTGTTTGCCAAAAATTCTTGCTAACAATCCTGAATCCAATTTCAATATTTTTTAAAAAAAAAATCAGTATCTTAGCCAAAAACAGAAAATTAAGTTGTTGACAATTATTAGTGACAGGTTTGGTTTGAGGCAGGGAGTGGGCCAGTTTTTATCAGAGAAACAAAAAATGTTGACTGACTTTCCTATAGCCTGTTACTCCTGATAAGAGCCCTCCAACAACTGTAATATGCTCATCTCCTTACTAGTGTATAAAGCAGGGGTCGGCAACCTACGGCACACGTGTCAGGTGACACTGTGGCAGGTGAGCTGATTTTTGATGGTATGCAGCAGCAGGCTGAGCGGCTCAGCCCATCACTGCTCTGGGGTTCCGGCTGCTGCCCTATTGCCAGCTGGGATACCAGCCATCGGCCCCACTCAGCACCTGCTGCTGGCCTGGGGACCCCCAAGGATCCCCAGGCTGGCAGTGGGCTGAGCAGGCCAGCTGAACCACTCAACCTGCTGTCAGCCTGGGGTTCCATTCACTCAGCCGGCAGTGGGCTGAGCGGGCTGGTGGCGGGCTGAGCAGGGCCGGTGGGGGGTTGAGTGGCTCAGTCTGCTGCCAGTCTGGGGTGCCAACAGCACTCAGCCTACTGCTACTCCGGGGTTCCGGCTGCCGGCCCCTTGCCAGTCAGGAGCTCAGCCGCCAGCCCCACTCTGCCTCCTGCCAGCCTGGGTGAGCAGAATCCCAGGTTAGTAGCGGGCTGAGGGGGGGTTGGCGGCCGGGATCGTGGCTGGCAGGAGTTGGTGGTCAGAACCCCAGACCAGCAGCGGGCTGAGCAGGGCCTGGGATCCTTGTCTAGGGTTCCAGCCACCAGCCCACTGCCGGTTTGGGGTTTCATTTACTCAGCTGGCAGTGGCCTGAGCAGGACCGGTGGTCAAGACCTCAGATAATAACAATAGTTTATTTATATAATATAGACATAGAGAGAAACCTTCTACAAACATTAAAATGTATTACTGGCACGAGAAACCTTAAATTACAGTGAACTTGGCACACCACTTCTGAAAGGTTGCCGACCCCTGGTATAGAGTGACCATATGTTGTACTAAGATTCTCCTGTATTTTTTTTCCCTTGTGAGTCAGTATAACTTTTGCCAGCCCAGAAGTTGGGCAGCCAATGTTTTACGTTTTCACAATGTTTTCTCCAACTTTCATAAAGTAAATACATAGTTAATATGAGTTAAAAAGGCCAGGGACACTTCTTTGTGAAGAATCTGTACAGCAGATCATGCCCATAGACGATCCAGAAAAGAAATTTGAGGTTGAATTTTTTAATGTTGTGATGTATAAAGCAGTATCTGCTGTTGATGAAAGGTTTAATACCTTGCAAGTACACCATGAACAGTTTGGATTTTTGTATGACATAACTAAATTCAACGAAATAGGAAAACAAGAGCAACTAATGACAAAGTGCAAGAATCTAGAGAGCCTCCTGAAGCATGGTGATAGTTTTGATTTAAATGGACTTGAACTGTACGAAGAATTGAGTACACTGTCATCAATGTTGCCACATGCAAAATCAGTGATGGACATTGTACAGTTTATTCATACCCGCAAACCTGTTGACATATATCCTAATGTGTACATTGCCACTCGTATTCTACTGACAATTCCTGTAACAGTAGCATCAGGAGAACGGAGTTTCTCAAAACTAAAGCTCATTAAAAACTATCTCCGCTCTACAATGAGTCAGGAACACTTGACTGGTCTTGCTGTTCTTGCGATCAAACAAGACACGACTTTGTCTTTGTCATATGATGACATTATTACTGATTTTGCAGCCAAAAAAGCCAGAAAGATTGCTTTTAATTAAAAACAAATCTTTGTTTCAATACCTCTTCATATAAATTTCCAATAAAATTTTGATAAATTAAGAAAAATATATTATTTGCATCATTCTGTCATATCAGAATTTTTTCTATATTGCTGCTTCTTTAGTGCTAGTCCATCAGCATTACAGTGTGCTTAATTAAGTTAAACTGGTTTTAATAATGTGAATGTGGCAAGTTTTCCAATACTATAAGCTTATGTTTGTGTTGCTAAGAGCAGATCAGGCACAGGGGCACCAGTTTAATAATCTCGCCTAGGGCACCATAAATCCTAAAGCCGGCCCTGAGTGTCTGGCTCCATTAATATTCCCACCAGGGCTGAAAATATGGGTCTAATTCTGCCCTGGCTGCCCTGAGATTTGGGCCAGTTGGGAGAGAGGCGGGATCTAGCCCAGAAGCAATAGGCGAGGTGACGCTCTGTGAGATCAATTAAATCCCCTGCGGAAGAGTTCCCAGCTTGTGTCTCTGACATTTCCCGTTTCCCAGTCTCCAGGCGCTTCCTCTCTTTGGACGAAAATAGCCTGGGGTCATTGGACCTCAAGGCAGGTAACAGGTTGATCACTGTCACTCAGGCTTTTGGACAGGCTGGGGGCAGCAGGGAGGAAGGATGGGCTTGTGGCAAGGGCAGTGGACTGGTGCTCAAGAGCCCTGGATTCAGCCCCAGACTCAGCTGCAGACTCCTGTGTGCCCTGGGCTCAGTCACTTAGTCTCTCTCTGTGCCTCAGTCTCCCCATCTGTGAAATGAGAATGAACTTCCCTTCCTCTCAGGTGTGGGTGAGGATAAACCCCATTAATGACTGTGCAGGGCTCAGATACTCCAGTGACAGGGGATGTAGAAGCAGAGGGGGAGCACTGATGGGAAGAGCTGTTTGTCTCAGGGCTTTGCTGTATACTGAGACGTTTACCAGTATAATTAAAATGCTCTAGCTTTGCTGCTGTAATTCCCACAGGAACACTCTTATTGTGGGATCAGAGCCTTTGTCAGGTTCATTATTGGATTCTAAAGCCAAGTAGGACCACTGTGATCACATAGTCTGACCTCCTCCAGTATAACACAGGCCAAAGAAGTGCCCCAAAATAATTCCTTTTTGAACTGGAGCTTCTCTTTCAGAAAAAACATCCACAATTGATTTAAAAAATGACTAATGGAGAATCCGCCACAGCCTGTGGTATTTTTTGCATGATTAATTATCCTCACTGTCAAAAATATATGCTGTATAATTTATATTGCTTCTAAAACAACATAAGATAAACCAGAAGAAGTTTCTCTTATACCACAGTCTGAGTGTGCACAGGGATTTATACTGGTGTAATTGGAGCAGATACCTGTTAACTTCCCAGGAAGTACACCTCTACCCTGATATAACGAGACCTGATATAACAGGAATTCGGATATAACGCGGTAAAGCAGCGCTCTGGGGGGAAGGGAGCTGCGCACTCCAGTGGATCAAAGCAAGTTTGATATAACACGATTTCACCTATAACACGGTAAGATTTTTTAGCTCCCAAGGACAGCGTTATATCGAGGTAGAAATGTACTATAGTTTGAGAACCCCTGCTATAGCGGCTGGAGTTGGGTGGTTCATGGGAAGGTGCTGAGTCGAGTGCATCTGCTTTGGGTACATGTCAGTGGTGCCCACAGCTTTCACACAGCTGCTTCTATTGCTTCAGCAGGAAATGATCAATGTTCACCCTGCCGGGAAGGTTGGGGCAGCTGAGAATTAGACTGGCCACTCCGCGTCCGCGCAGTGTGGTTGTGCCAGAGATGCTTTATCACAAAATCCCTATCACAACCGGCACTGATCACCCTTGACTGCAGTCTGCCCAAGGGACAAGAATAGAATAGGCTGTGGGGACGCAGCCCCTCGCATCCCTACAGCTGGTCTCACACTCAGATTCGGCACATACGTAAGTAGCATGAACACTTCTGGCCAAATCTTCCAAAAAGGCCTGTGATTTTGGGAGTCCAGCATGAGAAACGTTAAGGGATAACAGACAAGTTGCACTGAGCCCCCACGTACTGGAAATCAGCCCCTTTAAGGTGGCTTAAATGTGACCCCCAAAATCACTAATTGTTTTTGAAAGTCTTGGTCTCTGTGGGTAACGATATGATCAGCCAAGCACGGTATTTAAAAACAATATTATCTATCCCCATATACATCCTCTGACTATCTCCCTCTCTCTATCGCCATACAGAGCCATCTGTCTATATATAAATCTTATCTATCGATCTCTCCATTGTCGGCTTTGTGCAACTGACCCATTCAAGTCTCTGTTAAAGCACTAGCAGAGAGAGGAGCCCTGGTCATTTCTTCCCTGTGTGGAGCCGTCTCTCTGCTCCTTTCAGGGTCTCTGCAGTGAGGCAGCTGCAGGGCTGTGCAATAGGAGGAACTCACTCTGCAGATGGACTTGCTTAACGTCTCAGCTGCACTTGCAGCTCTGGCTGGGGGATGGGATGAATTTCCATTCTTGACATCCCGTTATGCACAGTTCATGATCCTGTCATCAACCTCCTCTTCACCTTCCCATGGTGGAGACTTTCCCTGTTCCTGTTGGGGGTCTGGGCTGGGGTCTCTCCAAGTGAAAGCTCTGGAGCCATTTCTCTGTCACAAGAGAACTGACCCTCTTACCCAGGGGCCTGATCCCAAGGCCAGTGAGGTCAGTGGAGTCTTTCCATTGACACCAAGGGGCTTTGCATCAGGCCCTTTCTGGGCAGCATTGTCTGAGCAACAAGCAGGGCCCGGCTGCCACCCAAGGGTGCCAGCAGCTCAGCCTGACCCACAGCCCTGGGGGTCACTCTGGGTTGAGCCACGACAATGCTGTGATCTAAAAAGGACACATTTTTCAGTGAGAGTTTTTTCAAACATTTTCTTTGTTTCCAAAGTTTCCATTTTTTCAAAGACAAAATTAAAACTGTTTTTGGAGGTTTGTAAAAACAAAACTGAAAACTTAAAAAAAAATGAAAATGTACATTTAAAAAAAAATGTTTGCAGAGAATTTTTTTTTAATAGTTTTAATAGTTTCAGCTTTTGGATTTCCCCTCTGTCCATTTTTACCATTTTGGCACCAAGAATGGGGGGGAAATGGGAGGAAATGTCAAAAAAAATTCTTCACAAATAGTTTTGAAACAATGATTTTAAAAATACTGCCAAACATATTTAGCCTTTTTCACTCTATCGTCTTCTGGGCACAGCTTACAACAGGGAGTTTCACACTGTGCTCTTCTGACCCTCACCTGAACAGCTGAGCTTCCCCAAACATCCCCTGTCCAGCTGCTCTGCAGAGCTGACTCCATCCCAGGCGTGAAATGTTCCCAGCCACCATCCCAGGACAATCCACTTCTGCATCAATTACTGTGAAAAGTTGCTCTGCAAAACTTGTCAGCCTGACCGATTTCCCTTGATGGCCTCTGCTGCTTGGCTTCCTGTAGAGGTGTTAAGATCTATACACAAGAGTTTCTTTCTTACCCACATGTTTCTTTGGCCTTTTGGCCTGGTTCCCCCTCTTGCTTACACTGGCAAGAGAAAGACAAAACTTTTGTTGTTTAGAGGTGTTAAAAACACCCCCTGAAGACAAAATGTTGGTGACGACAATCCCTCCAGCCCTCCCTCCCTTCCCCCCCAAAAGACAACATTTTGGCAAAGACGCACCGCTCGTTGGGGGTGGAAGCTTTTTGTTGGCAGGAAAGCTGATAAATGGTTGTGACACTGCACACCTTTTAGCTCCACGGCTGTAGCGGCATAGCTGTGTCGCTAAAAGTTGCATAATGTAGACATAGCCTAAGTCACACTGATTCCAGCTCCCATCTGATCAGAGGTCACTTCTGGCTGCTCTTTCTCAACTGTCTTGTGTTCTTCCCCATTTGGCAATGACCTCTCAGCAGGGACAGAAGACCCCTCAGCAGCCCAGAATGGGTGGAGGGAGCAGTCAGGGCTGGATGGGCAGAAGTGGCTGGAGGTGGATGTGGAGGATGGGGCAGGCGGAGACTAAGCATGTAGGGAAACCAGGGTAGACCCATGGTAGGTGTTCTCTGAGGGTAAAATCACTGCTGTGCTGTGAGTCCTACACAAGGCCTAGACCCCATTTATGTCCCTCTAAAGCCCAGAAAGTGAATTTCCCCCAGGGGGAGCTGGGTCCCTCTCACCAGGGACTGGAGACCAGGGGGGAGGCAAAAGGTTCAGGTTCATCCAACATCCCAGTCCCTCCAGTCACCCAGTGACCTTTCACCCTGGCCCAGCTGTGCTTTCAGCCGGGGGGCTGTCTCCATCCCCAAGCAGTGAGATGGGACATGAGACATTTCCTCAGTGATATGTTTAGACTCAAGCAAACAAACCAGGGCCTTTCAGTTCTCAATCCTCCAGCCCTAAATAGAGATGTTGTGGTCAGGGTGGGGAACGGAGATGGTGTAAAGCAGGAAACAGGGAGCAGTGATGAATATCAGACCCAAGGAGGGGACACAGCAGGTCAAAGAGAGGCTGTGACATCTCTGCTCCTTGAGCCCTGCAGACCGCAGGGGGCCTGGGAGCAGGGAGAGGTGCTGGCTGGAGTACCTAACCCAGGAGAGCAGACAGGGGGAGATCGATGAAGAGAGACCCCAGCGCTTCCCTTCTCCTTAAGTTGGATGGGGCAGAGGGGGCAGGTGGGATCTGGGTGTGACTGTGGATTGGGCCCTGCTGACCCCATCAGGAGAAGACGCTGCTGAGCTGTTTCCATCCCGATCAGTTCTCCCCACCTCTCTGATGCTCCTGTCTCTGTGCCTCTTGCTTCCTGGTGAGTATGTGGGAAGTCACTGCATTGTCCCCTGATAAGGAAAAATTTCCTGTACAACTCTATTCCCTGTGGAAAGGGAGTGTCATCCCAATCCTTCTGAGGAAACCTCTGAATTATTTTCCCAGAGAGCAGCCCCTGGCCCAGACTGTCGGCAAATCCTCTTTTGTGGGAGAGAAATGGGAACCAGTAAAAGCATTGAGTGTGAGAGCTCCTGGGCCAGATTCCCAGCTGATGTAAATCAGTGTAGCTCCACTGGATTCAATGCTGGTTTACACCAGTGGAGGATCCGACCTTCTAGAGAAGGGGTAGGCAACCTATGGCACATGTGCCAAACATGGCACGCGAGCTAATTTTCAGTGGCACTCACACTGCCTGGGTCCTGGCTACCGGTCCACAGGGCTCTGCATTTTAATTTAATTTTAAACGAAGCTTCTTAAACTTTTTAAAAACTTTATTTACTTTACATACAACAATAGTTTAGCTATATATTATAGACTTATAGAAAGAGACCTTCTAAAACGTTAAAATGCATCACTGGCACGCAAAACCTTAAATTAGAGTGAATAAATGAAGACTCGGCACACCATTTCTGAAAGGTTGCCGACTCCTGTTCTAGAGAGCTGAAGGGAAAGGTGGTTCCCAGCTCAGCCAAGGTCTCTGTGTGTGAGGAACCTGTCATGACCCAGATCTAACATCCTGCCTCGTTTGCTTCTTCAGCAACACAAAAATCAGCAATTTTTTCCTATCTATTAAGGAGGTTTTTGTCCCTCAAGAGGGACCTCAGACAAGGGGAAGATTTTATCTCCAGCACTAACCACACATCTCCTTTCTGTTCCCAGCGCTGAGTCCCAGCAGCCAGGAGATCTGCTCAGCTTCTGGTGAGTCTCTTTGTCTGTTTGTCCCCAGACACACTCACCCCTCTGTCTATCCATCATGCCAGAGGGGTTTGTATTGACAGAAAAGGCTTCTAATTACAGATTATTATTAATTATTATTATTACTGTGGCCCCCCAGGTGCCCATCTGAGGCATCAGGACCCCATTGTGCCAGGTGCTGCACACCCGTTCCCAGCCCCCGAAGAGCTGACAGTCTCAGATCTCACATTATCCCCACAGTAACAAGCTATGCTGAAATAAGAGGCTCCTCCAGAGACTTTGCGCAGACTCTGCAGCCCTTGAGCAGGCAGAGCTCCTCCTGCCCTGCCCTATGGAGAGGTGTTAGCCCTATGGAGCTTCGCCCACTGAGCTCCGTGCACATGGGCTATCCCGGCCGTCGCTCGCTCAGGTCCATTGATCCCATACAGTGTTCACACCCCACTCAGCATGGTCCCTGCTACCCAACTCCTGCATTCAGTTACGTTTGCAGCCGTGCCTTCCCAGAACTGTGGGTGATTGCAGTGACCTCACGGAGCCCGGGGGATTGTGGGAAGAGAGGCCAAACTCTCCAGACTCCCATAATCCCCACCTGGAACATCCCCGGCTCCCCGGGGCTATTCCATAACTCCTCCACAGCTCAGGAACTACCTAGCAGCTACAAACTGCTTCCACAGCAACAAACTTCCTTTGGCATGGGGCTTCCTTTTCCCTGAAATGGGCACCACTGACAGCCTCAATGAGAGCTCTGACCCATTCCCCTTCCCAGGCGCTCTTCCTGCCCCCACCCTCTACCTGAACCAGATGTCCGCCCAACAGGGGGACTCTGTGCTGGTCCAGTGCTCTGTGTTCTCCCAGCTCCTGGCCACCCGCATCGTCTTCTGTAAGGACGGGGAGGAGTTTTCGTCCCAGAGGGGCTTGGATGATAAGATCACCTATGACTATGTCCATGTGGTGTCCATGGGCAGCTGTGGAAATTACTCCTGCAGGTACAAGATCAAGGACAGTGATAACCAGGTGACCGGATCCCGGCTCAGCCCTGCCCAGCACCTCAGCATCACTGGTAAGGGGGATGAACAGCGCAGTGAGTACAATGCTCCATGCAATGGCAGAGAGAGAATCCAGATGCAGATAGCTGAGCTGTTGTACTCCATGTGGATTAGACCCTAGTTGGAGACCCAACACCTGCTTTGTCAGTGGGTCACACAACTGTTAGTGAGACAGCAGTGGGATGTTGTTTCCCAGGACTCCTGGGTTCTGTTCCTGGCTCTGGGAGCAGACTGTGGGTAGTCTTAGAGGCAGCACAGCCAATCACATAAATCTAGCACATCCCCTCTGAAAGGCAGTGAGACAAAGTGGATGAGACTGAGGTTTGCTGTATTAGTCCTCTGCTCTAGTCCCAACTGTGCCTCATGTGATCTTGTGCAACCCTCCATTATGTGTACAAGGGGTAGTGTGACTTCTATATGTGTGTGTGTTGGGGGGAGAGCTCCAGTCATGCCAATGGGGCCTCACATGGCCTGGAGAACAAATGCTGTGCTTCTCTGAGGCTTCAAAATGATGCCCATGACAAGGGGTGAATGACAGCTGTCACCTATACCATACGGGCGTGAGCTCTTGGCTAGCACTAGAGTGCACTAGTGGATAGCAGTAGTAAGTTAATAACACTCGTGGAAGAGCTGGGCCTAGAGCATAGGGTTTCCTAGCTGGTAGCTGAAAGTCACCCCCAGGCTCCAGGATACCACGTGGGGAGTCCGTGTGGGGAGTCCTGCCCACACACAACTATGATGCCGCTGGGAGAGGGCTGCAAATGCCCATAATGTGCCTGACACTTGGCAGGTCTGACGGAGACAGGATGAGCCCCTTTGGGGAGATTTCCATTCGGGGAACAGTCATGTTCCATTTAACTGGTGTAGGGGGCTGGGCTCAGCCATCACAGCCGCGTTTCTCACACACTGAATGTCACTTGAAGGCCTTGACAGGATCAAATTCTCCTTGTCACCATTGCACAGGCCAGGCGAGCAGCAGTGGAGAGGAGTCAGACCCCACAGCTCACAGAGCCCATCTCTGTCCTTGCAGCTCTCCACTCGCCGCATAGAGACTTTGGGGCAAACTCACTCCTGAGGTAATTCCTCTGCCTGCAGCACTTACACCAGGGAGAGACCCAGCTCTCTGCAGTGAAACCCAGCCTGTGCAGAGGGGCCAGGGCCAGGGCCAGGCAGCACTTAACTCCCCTGAACCCTCAGCACTGGGTGTGAGCAGGGCCTAGGCCTGGTGCTGCCCCAGGCACAGGGGTGGCTGGGGAATGTCGCCCGTGCACACAGCCTATCACACAACCCACTCTGCCCACCAGGTGATCCCCGAGCCATCTGAAGGGTGCAGGGGTCTCCCGCACATTCAGATCCCCAAGGGTGCTCCACAGACCAGCGCGTCTGACTCAGGGGGCCGGGAAATCGTGGCTCAAGGCTTCCTGGGGCATTTTCAGCCCCCTGGAGCCAGGGATCAATGAAATGTTGGTTTGTTAAATGGACAGTGACGTCCTCGCTGAGTCTGCAGTGGGGAAACTCGATGTGAAACTCAGAGCAAGAGAGAGAGTCCAGGGACCAGCTCCTCAGCTGGAGTAAACTGGCAGGGCCCTATGGACTCCAATGACGGGACACCAATTTACATCCGCTGGGGATCTGGCCCCAGTGACTCCCTTAGAGTGATGCTGATTTACATCAGCTCTGTCTGTCGCTGGGAGGTGCGTCCCTGCGGAGGCTGCAGGCATCTCTCCCACACGGTGCGATTCTCTTTGCCCTTGTCCCACAGGCAGTGCAAGCAGCAGCGGAGGAGGGGAGGAGCCGACACGCACAGGTAACGGCTATTGTTCTGTCACACCCTGATTATCAGAGCCCGGCTCTGTGCCCCCTGCTCTAACCTCAGGGTGGGGGTCTGAGCCAAACTCACCCTGGGGTGGGTAACTCCTCGGCCTGCAGCACAGTCACCCCTAGCACGAACTGGGCTCTGTCGTTGCAATTCTCCCAGGACAGAAGGGTAGGACAGCCCTGTGGCATTGGTTACATCCTACTGTCATCCTCTTCTGAGGACACAGCTGGTGCCAAGGCCTCCTGCTCCCCCTCTGCCCAGGGCAGGGTCACCCCTGCAGTGACCTGTCAGCTACACTGGAGAGAGGCGATAGTGCCAGGGCTGCTGTGTCTGTCACAAGCTCTTGTGAGGCCTTTTAACGGAATCCGGGTGTAGCCTGAGCAAACTGTGGCAAGAGTGACCCAGTGCAGGGGCAAAGGGTGGACCCTCCCTAAGAAGCACCATCACTTAGGGCTCCCGTCGGGGGAACGTGCCCCCAGCAGCATTATCCCCCCTTAGATCTAGGCCTCCGGGAGCTCACACGGGGTCCCCATTACAGAGGTGCTGCTCTGTGCCCAGTGCTGGCACTGCAGTCCCACACGCTGCTTTGCACACAGCCATCACCGTGTCCCTTTCCATTTGCAGGGCCAGCCATGTCCCACGCCATCTGGGCCATCCGCTGCGCCCTGGTCCTGCTCCTCCTGGTGTCTGCGCCCGTCATCACCTTTGTGATGGAGAAACGGGGCCTGCCCCAGCCTGCAGGGATGGAGGAGACTCGTAATGGGAGCGACAGCATTTTGCTGGAGGAGGCAAAGGGAAATCCCCACTGACCAGCTGTGAGCAGGAGGGAAGGTGGGCAGGGGTTTGTTTGTCCAATAAAAGATATGACCTCCCCTCCCTTGGCTCACTATTTTTTCTAGTCACCCATTAATGCCGCCATCTTCTGGCCAAAGCTATAATGGCAACTGTGAAAAAAAGTCTTTTTTTTTATTACTATTATTTTTTGTCAACACCAGAGTTTCATGAACTTCTCTGTTACGTGGAGCTGAAAGTAGCAGACAGACTGTCTAGCAGACACCTCCCCTGCCATTAGCACCTAGGTAACATCCCTGTGGCCACCCCTACAACAGCTTCTCCTGAAATTCAGCATTAGGAAAGGGCTGGTTTCTCAACAGGAAAATTTCTCTCTCTGATTCTGTTCCCCTCAGTTCTGACCCCATCCTGACACACACACACAGACACACACATGGGGGAATCTCATGCCAGCTTCAGCTAAAAACAGAGATCAGAGAACTAGGGCTTCAACCCTCCAGTGTCAGCCAGAAATGAAATGGGATATGAGCCCTTTCCAACTGAGGCGATTCAGGCTCTGATCCAGTCTCAGGTTGGGTGAACTGGCTGGCCCAGTGGGGTGTGCGATGAGACATAAGCTGTACAATCAATACCCCCAAACAGTCCATCACTGGCTAAAGATTATAACTAAGGCTTTGTTTCATTAAAACTGACTCAAAACCACAGTATTTGCGTCATCCCTTCCATTGTCAAGACACAAACATCTTTAACACAACCCTAGCTATGGTGTAACTATCCCTGCACATTAATCCAGACAGATTCCAGAGTCTGGCTATGGTTTGCATCCATGGACAATGGTGTCAGTTCCAGGCAATGACAAGACATGAGACGTTCTATTGCAGAGGGTAGGAGGAAGGCTTTTGGGGTTAACACCCATGGCCTGGTGGATTCCTGGGTCCTAGTCCCAGCTGTGCCACTGACTCACTGTGTGAGCTTTGTTGAGTCACCTTCTGTCTGGATGCTTCAGTTTGCCTCTCTAAAGCCAGGACAAATAACATCTATGTGCTTAACATGGATATTAGCAAGGAGGGCAAATCTGACAACAGACATGGAAATAACAACACACCAGTGTGTGCACAGAGCCAGTGTCTGACCCTGCAATGACAAAGCAGCATGTCCATGCAGCCTCAGCATCCGAAAGACACCCGCAATATAAGCAAGCCAGGGTACAGAAGCAGCAGCATTATTGCAGAAAATAAAATGAAATACCTTATAAACCAGCACTGACATTGCCAAACACACCACGTGTAAAACCAATAGAAAAAAATATTTAAAAATCCAGTCTGCCCAGCTCACTGCCTCTGCTCCTGCTCATGAGTCTAGATCACTGTTCCCAGGAATCCCCTGACATCTTGTGTTCAAAGGCCCAGGCTTCTGCTCAGGGCACAGACTCTGGGATGGAACGCAGCCTCCTTTTCTCCAGAAGCACATTCAGAGTGTGTCCACTGATGTGACTGCCACTGCCCTCCTCAGTCATGTGTCATAGTGTGGGGATCCTGACGTGAGGGAGCACCTCATGGGATTGCTCCGTCCCCCACTAAACCCAGCATTCATGAGCAACCCTACAATAATAATCAAGTGTGACACCAGCCCGAGCACTCACAAGTGACCCTACAATAACTAAGCAGCAGAAGTGGTTCCCAGAGCTCACAAAAAGACTCTGATAACAAACCAGTAAGCCTGCAGTTCCAACATATGAGTAGTTTCAGTACCTATTAACAACTCTACAATAACAATCCCACATGGAAAATATCCCAGTGCTCATAGATGAACCTACGAAAATAAATCAAAATGCAACCCCGGAGGTCACAAACCTTGAAATAAACCACTCTGTGTACAGTCCTGGCCCTCGTAAGCAACCCTACAGCAACAAACCGTTTGTGTTCTTCTTCGAGTGCTTGCTCATATCCATTCCAATTAGGTGTGCGCGCGCCGCATGCACGTTCGTCGGAGACTTTTTACCCTAGCAACACTCGGTGGGCCGGCAGGTCGCCCTCTGGAGTAGCGCCGGTATGGCGCCTGATATATACCACTGCCGGCCCATCCACTCCTCAGTTCCTTCTTACCGCCCGTGTCGGTCGTTGGAACAGTGGAGCACGGCTTAGCTGTTCTCCACCTCCCTAGCGATTCACTCTCTTTTATAGTATTGTGTATATAGTTCTTTTACTGTAGTTCTAGTTAGTATTTAAAGTTAGTTTTTATAGTTGTGTATATAGTTAAAGAGGATCAGGGGCTCACCCCTTCTCCTCCCCCGGTACCGGGGCCCATGCCCGGTTCACCGGGTTTCAAGCCTTGTGCGTCCTGTCATCGGCCGATGCCCACAGGAGATCCGCATGACTCCTGTCTGAAGTGCCTAGGCAAATCCCACCTTGCGGACAAGTGCCGGATCTGCAAGGCATTCAAGCCCCAGACAAAGAGAGAACGGGACATTCGCCTAAAACAGCTTTTGATGGAGGCAGCTTTGACTCCTCCATCCTCGGCACCGACTCCGGCACTCGGACCTAATGCCTCTTCTGCACCGAACTGCCCGGCACCGATAAAGGTTCTGCTTCCTCACCCTTCACCGGTCCAAAACTCCAGCCGGCACTGCTCCCTCTCCCCAAGGAGCAAGAAGCACAAGACGGACTGCCCGGCACCATCATCTGCCGCGGCACCACTTGTCTCCGCACCGTTGACTTCAGCTTCACAGGAGCCGTTGAGTCCGGAGCCTACCAACTCCCCAGCACGCACTGTGGTTGAGCTCGTCGCGCCCTCCACGCTGGAGACCTTCTCCGCGGCGTGCGACCTAATCGCTCTGACAGAGCCTGAATTGCCCCAACCCCCGGCACCGCCGATGCAGGTTATTCAGTCGCTGGGCAAGCCCACCATGGTGCGACCACGTTCACCACGCACCACTGAACACCGTCGGTCCCGCTCCAGTTCCCGAGATCACTCTCGACCTCGACATCACTCAAGATCCCGGCGCCGCTTGCAGTCCCGGTACCATTCTCCACGGAACCGGTCGTACTCGCGGCACCGCTCGAGATCCCGGTTGCTGTCGTGGTACTCTCGGCACCGGTCCAGATCGCAGCACTGACGTACTTACCACAGCCGATCCCGGCACAACGATATAAGGAACCGGTCGACCTCCTGGCACCGCGCTGGTAGCAGGTCCCGGTCCCGCTACAGATACCACCACGGTTCCCGGTACCGCTCACTGGTACCACGTAGAGACGAGCTCTATGGGCGCAGAGACCTGGCCCAGTCAACATCAGCTCCTCCATGGCCATCGTGTCACCCGTCCGCCTCCTCACACGCGGACAGCACCTCCTACGGTGGTTCAGATGCGCAGGCCCACCCGGACCATGGACCTCCTCAATGGTCCTTTTGGACACCTTGGGCCTATCACCAAGCCCAGGGCGAGCCAATGGGCCCAGCACGCTCCAGCCACTCAGAGCACCGTGCACCAGAGGCCGCAGTCAGCCGGCCTCCCCCCGCTGGTATGGAGGAAGACTCCACGCATCCCCTTGCGCAGCATGACGTTCTGGAAATGTAGGTCCCCTAGAACTAGGCTTCAGTCCTAGACCCACTCATCCCTGGATTATCATCCTCCTCTTCCCCGGATGAGGCGGTAGCGGGCACATCATCATCGGGGCCCCCGCCAATTGATCTCCGAGCACATCAGGACCTTCTGCGGCGTGTTGCCCAGAATATAAATCTTCCCGTAGAGTAAGTTCCTGAAGAGGAGGACCCGGTGGTTAGCATATTACCAGCAGAAGCACCGACCAGGATGGCCCTCCCCTTCATCAAATCCATCCAAGCCAGAGCAGACACCATCTGGCAGTCCCCGGTTTCCATCCCACCCACAGCCAGGGGGAGTAGAGTGAAAATACATGGTGCCGTCCAAGGGGTATGAATACCTCTACGTGCACCCCGTCCCCGGCTCGTTGGTGGTCCAGTCAGTCAACGAACGGGAGCGCCACGGCCAGCAAGCTCCCGCGCCAAAATCTAGGGAGGCCAGGCGCATGGATTTGCTGGGCTGTAAAATCTACTCTGCGGGAGGCCTTCAGCTCCGCGTGGCGAACCAACAGGCCCTCTTAAGCCGATACAGCTACAACACCTGGAAAGCTGTTAGCAAGTTTACCGAGTTGGTTCCCCAGGACTCCCGTCAGGAGTTTACAGCTCTCCTAGAGGAGGGGAAGAGGGTCGCGAGGACCTCACTGCAAGCCTCCTTAGATGCCGCTGACTCGGCAGTCAGAACAGTCGCCTCTGGCATAGCCATGCGCCTCATATCTTGGTTACAAGCATCCAACCTACCACCTGAGCTACAATATACTATCCAAGACTTGCCCTTCGACGGACAAGGGTTATTCTCACAAAAGACAGACCCCAGACTACAGAGTCTGAAGGACAACCGGGTTATCATGCGTTCGCTGGGAATGCATACACCCCACACTCAGAGACGGTCCTTCCGCTCCCATCCTCAGCGACCTTACCCCCCGCCTCGACCGAGACAGGATCTTGCCCGGCGACGAGGCCGCACTACCTGCAGACGTCAGTCTGGACCTCAAGGGGGCAACAACTCCGGTCCCACCAAACCACCGCCGGGACCCAAAGCAAACTTTTGAGGGTGCGCCCGAGAGCAGTGTACCAATTCCTTCCCTGGATCCTCTTCATTTTTACAACCGCCTCTCCCCGTTCCTCCCGGCGTGGTCCCAGCTGACCTCAGATCGTTGGGTCCTACGCACGGTGGAGCTTGGATACCGTCTTCAGTTTATTTCTTCCCCCCCCTCGTCCCTCTTCAGGGACCCCTCTCACGAGCAACTCATCATTCAGGAGGTTCGCAAGCTCCTCTTGATCAGATCTATAGAGGAGATGCCAGAGGAGTTAAGGGGCAAGGGTTTTATTCCCGGTATTTCTTAATCCCCAAGTCAAAAGGGGGCCTTCGGCCCATCCTGGACCTGCGAGGCCTGAACAAATTCATCCAAAAGTTCAAGTTCCTCATGGTATCCTTAGGAACCATCATTCCTTCCCTGGATCCCGGAGATTGGTAAGCCACTCTCGACATGAAGGACGCATATTTCCACATTGCAATTTATCCCCCACACAGGAGGTATCTGCGCTTTGTGGTAAATCAGGGTCACTACCAGTTTACTGTCCTTCCCTTTGGTCTTTCTTCGGCCCCTCGCGTTTTCACAAAGTGTATGGCGGTAGTCGCTGCTTCCCTGCGCAGTCGTCAAATACACGTCTTCCCTTACCTCAACGACTGGCTTCTCCGAGGGACTTCAGAGGCGCAGGTGCTCGGCCATGTCACCATCATCAGGGAGCTGTTTATGCATTTAGGCTTGATCATCAACTTGGACAAGTCCACTCTGGTGCCTACGCAGAGGATAGAATTTGTCGGGGCAATGCTGGACTCCAACCTTGCAACAGCCAGTTTACCCCTGCACCGGTTCCAAGCCATAGTCTCCCTTGTCAAAAGTCTGCAAAGCTTCCCAACCACTTCTGCTTGTACTTGCCTTGCTCTCCTGGGGCACATGGCTGCATGCACTTTGTCACGAGGCATGCAAGACTGCGCATGCGCCTTCTGCAAGCCTGGCTCGCATTGGTCTATCAGCCAGACAGGGACGCCATAGACACAATCCTGACAATTCCGCCGGATGTTCTAGGCTCCCTCGACTGGTGGAAGATGTCATCCTGAGTGTGTGCGGGCCTGCCATTTCATCCTCCCCAGCCCTCCATGTCCCTAACAACGGATGCGTCCTCGCTGGTCTGGGGTGCCCACCTAGGGCTCCTGCGCACCCAAGGCCTCTGTTCACCACGGGAATTGACGCTCCACATCAATGTGTGAGAGCTGAGAGCGGTCCGACTGGCATGCCAAGCGTTTCAGCGCCATCTACACAGCCGTTGTGTTGCGGTGTTCATGGACAACAAAACGGCCATGTATTACATCAACAAGCAGGGCGGGACCCGGTCCTCCCCTCTGTGTCAGGAAGCAATACGCCTGTGGGACTTTTGTATAGCCCACTCCATACATCTAGTGGCCTCCTTTCTCCCGGGGGTACAGAACACTCTTGTGGATCATCTGAGCAGATCCTTCCTATCTCACGAATGGTCCATCCATCTGGACATTCTCCATTTGATTTTCCGGAGGTGGGGATTTCCCCACATAGACCTGTTTGCATCCAGAATGAACAGAAAATGCCAGGTGTTCTGCTCTCTACAGGGTCGCTCCCCGGGCTCCCTGTCGGACGCGTTCCTGATCCCGTGGATGGGCCGCCTCTGTTACGCCTTTCCACCTTTCCCTCTTGTCCACCGAGTCCTGCTCAAACTCCGAAGGGACAGAGCTCGCCTCATCCTGATTGCTCCGGCAGCACTGGTACACCATGCTGCTCGACCTGTCCCTGGCAGACCCAATTCCCCTGCCACTTTGGCTGGACCTGATCACACAAGACTTCAGCAGGATGCACCATCCGGACCTGCAGTCCCTTCATCTGACTGCATGGCTCCTGTCTGGTTAAACCAGTCGGAGTTGTGCTGTTCCGCCGCAGTATAGCAGGTGTTGCTGGGTAGCAGGAAGCCCTCCACGTGCTGGACATACCTCGCAAAATGGAAGCACTTCTGCCACTGGTGTAACCAGCATGGCCATTCTCCGCATTCTGCATTAGTCCCCACTATCCTGGACTACGTGTGGTCTCTCAAACAGCAGCGGTTGGCGATCTCCTCTCTGCGAGTACATCTTGCGGCTATATCCACCTTCCATCCGGGCGAAGCTGGCAGTTCCGTTTTTTCTCACCCTATAGTTTCAAGATTCCTCAAGGGCTTGGAGTGACTATACCCACAGGTCAAACGGCCTACCCCTACCTGGGACCTGAACCTCGTCTTAACCAGGCTCATGGGCCCCCCTTTCGAGCCTTTGGCCACATGCTCGCTGCTGTACCTGTCCTGGAAAGTAGCTTTCCTAGTCGCTATCACCTCGGCTAGACGAGTCTCGGAGCTTCGTGCATTGACCGTAGATCCTCCATATACTGTGTTCCATAAGGACAAGGTACAGCTGTGACCGCACCCGGCATTCCTCCCTAAGGTTGTCTCCGCCTTTCACGTCAATCAGGACATCTTCCTGCCAGTCTTTTGTCCAAAGCCGCATTCATCGCGACGAGAGCAATAGCTCCATACCTTGGATGTCCGAAGGGCTCTCGCCTTCTACATCGAGAGGACCAAGCCCTTCTGACGCTCACCTCAGCTATTTGTGGCGGTGGCGGAACGTATGAAGGGCATGGCAATCTCCTCCCAGCGTATTGCATCTTGGGTTACATCGTGTATTCGGGCTTGCTATGACTTGGCTCATACTCAGTCGGGCCATCTCACTGCCCATTCTACCCGGGCTCAAGCCTCATCTGCCGCATTCCTGGCCCATGTTCCCATACAGGACATCTGCCGTGCGGCCACCTTGTCTTCCATCCATACGTTTGCATCGCACTACGCATTGGTCCAACAGTCTAGAGACGATGCCGCCTTCGGCTCAGCAGTCTTACGTTCGGCAACGCCTCGCTCCGACCCCACTGCCTAGGTAAGGCTTGGGAATCACCTAATTGGAATGGATATGAGCAAGCACTCGAAGAAGAAAAGACGGTTACTCACCTTTGTAACTGTTGTTCTTCGAGATGTGTTGCTCATATCCATTCCACACCCGCCCTCCTTCCCCACTGTCGGAGTAGCCGGCAAGAAGGAACTGAGGAGCGGGTGGGCCGGCAGGAGTATATATCAGGCGCCATACCGGCGCCACTCCAGGGGGCGATCTGCCGGCCCACCGAGTGTTGCTAGGGTAAAAAGTCTCCTACGAACGTGCACATGGCACACGCACACCTAATTGGAATGGATATGAGCAACACATCTCGAAGAACAACAGTTACAAAGGTGAGTAACCGTCTTTTCTCACAAGTAGATCTGGGCATAAATTTCTGGACGAATAGTTTACTCACCGAAAAATGAAGGTTTGGCCAAAACAAAACTATTCACGAATTTGACCCAATTTGTTTTCGTAGGACAAAAGTTTTAAATATGTTGTTCAGACTGCTTCAGAAGTGTGTGTTTGACTCATATGTACTAGCTAATAATTTGCTATTCCTTGGGCCAAAGAGCACGAGAACGACTCTCCAGCCTGAGGATTAAGGCACTCAGGAGGTAGGAGATGCTGATTCAAATCTTCTCTCTTCCTTATTCAGAGAAGTGATTTGAATTCATAGCTCTTACCGCCCAGCTGAGCCCTATCACATACCCAGCACTATAGACAAGAAAAAAACAACTCAACTCGACACATTCAGCCAGCAAAGTGGACTGAAAATCAATTGCAATAAGACAAATATCATGACTTTGAATATTGCCTCACCATTGTCAGTAAAGATAGAGGATTATGGTCTCACCAATGTAGAAACATTCACATATTTGGGCAGGGCCGTCAGCCAGGATGGTAGAACAAACCAGGACATCCGGAGCAAAATCAATAAAGCCAGGAACACCTTCAGGAGCTTAAATACAATCTGGAACACCAAAACCAAACTCAAGATTTATGAGAGCTGCGTACTTTCAACAATACCTTATAGTGCAGAATTGTGGGGTATGAAAATGTATGACATGTCCAAACTGTCTTCATTCCATACAACCTGCCTCAGAAAAATCCTCCATATCTTTTGGCCCAGAACATTCTCAGACCCTGATCCATTCATCCAGTGCAGCCAAGAGAATATGAGCACCATCATTACCAAGAGGCGTTGGAGATGGACTGGCCATGTACTTCGGATCGAAACTGATTCCATCATCAGAGTAGCAATAAGATGGACTCCTGAAGGCAAGTGAAAACAAGGCCACTCAAAAACAACATGGCAGAGAGCTGTGGAAGCCGAGCTGAAAAACCTGGGGAGCAGCTAGAAAACTATTGCAAGACTTGCCAGAAACAGACAGGAGTGGAAGAGCTTCATCACTGCCCTAAACGCCAGAGGCGTAATGGGAACATGATGATGATCTAGGAGATCACAGAGACACAGGGCAGAGCAGAGCACTGGCAGATTTCACCTGCAACCAGTGAGGGTTTAGACATGGTGCACTCTGGAGCAAGGTGGAAAATGGATATTCCTGTGGAAAATTTAGATGAATTTCCCTTGAAATTTTCAGCAATAAAAGTTTAACTTTTCAGCAACAAACTGAAAACCTGAAAATTGGGAAGAAAATGTCAGTTTTGGCATCTGAAAACGGAAAATCATCCTTTCTAGTACCTATTGGGCTTTTGGTCTCAGAGGGACAGTCCCCACACCAGGACTTTGGGGGAGTTTAGATCCTAACTGTGTGGCCTGGGGCTGTCTCTATCATAGGCCCAAACCGGAATCTGTCCCAGTCCAGCATCTTCCTTGCCCCTGGTTCCCTCTTGCACGGATCAGCCACAACCATCTTCGTGTTAAGAAATGTGAGCCAGCTTGGAATCCTTAAACCTGGAGGAGACGTCTCTTTCTACCAGACAGGCTCTAGCTCAGCCAGAAGTTAGCAGCTCAGTGCAGGGATCCTGGGGGAGGCTTTCTGGCCTGGGCTGTGCAGATGCTCAGACTAGATGGTCCTCTTGGTCACTTCTGGCCTTTAAATGTACAACTATGAAAATAAACTGCCCTGGAAACCTCAGAGAACAGACTAAATGGAGAGAGAGCGAGAATGAAGCGGGTTAATGTGTGAGGACAAAAATAACACCATGTGAGTGGGTTATTCAATCCCACATCACAGCATGTGACACACACCCCACCTCACTGGGCTGCTAGTTCATGGTCAGGCTGGGGAGAGCTCACTGCTGGGTGGGGGAAGAGGTGTCTGCACAGAAGTCTCTGCAGATGCTCAGGGCACTGTCGGCTTGTGCTGTGGTTTCCTCTCTGAGCAGCTGCAGAAAGCACCTGGACTGGATGTGCAGAGAGTTGCTGAGCAGCAGCCAATTGCTCGCTAGTCCTCCAGTATCTGGCTCCATCAATATACCCTGCAGAGTGGGGACAGGGTTTTAATTCTACCCTGGCTGCCCTGGGGTTTCGGCCTGGAGAGGGAGACAGGATCTAGCCAGGATCGGCGCTAGTATTTTTAGCGCCCTAGGTGCATGGCCATTTCGCCACCCTGCGCTCTGGTCCCGCGGCTCTGGTTGACCTGCCGCAGTCGTGCCTGTGGAGGGTCCCCTGGTCCGCGGCTCCAGTGGAGCTGCCGCAGTCGTGCCTGCGGGAGATCCACCGGAGCCGCAGGAGCAGCGGACTGTCCCCAGAAATGCCTGCGGCAGCTCCACTGGAGCCGTGGGACCAGTGGACCCTCCGCAGGCACGACTGCGGCAGGTCAACCGGAGCTGCCTGCCGCCCCCCACCCCCTGCAAAATGCCGCCCCCCAATAATCCTGGCGCCCTAGGCAATTGCCTAGGCCACCTAAATGGAAGCGCCAGCCCTGGATCTAGGCCAGAAGCAACAGGGGGTGAGACTGTCTGTGAGATCAATTAAATCCCCTGGGGCAGATTTCCCAGCTTGTGTCTCTGACATTTTCCCTGTTTCCCAGTCCCATCTCATCCAGGCTCTGAAATAGCCTGGGGTCATTAGCCTTCTAAGCAGGTACCAGGTTGGTCATTGTCACCCAGACTTTTGTGGGGGCTGAGGGGAGGAAGGATGATCTAGTGGCCAGGGCAGTGGACTGGTGCTCAAGAGCCCTGGGTTCAACCCTTGACTCAGCTGCAGTCTCCAGTGTGCCATGGGCTCAGTCATTTAGTCTCTCTCTGTGCCTCAGTCCCCCTTCTGTGAAATGAGGATGGACTTCAGGAGTGCCTGAGGATAAATCTCATTGATGATTGTGAGGGGTCAGATACTCCAGTGACAGGGGATGTACAAGGAAATGGAGACCATTGATGGGAAGAGCATTTTAAGCCAGGGATTCTCTCTACCCAGTGAAACTTACCAGTATAATTTTCTGGTGTAACTCCCACGGGGACATTCTTATTTTGGATTCAGAATCTTTGTCAGGTTTATTCATAGATTCTAAGGCCAGAAGGGTCCCCTGTGATCACATAGTCTGACCTCCTGTATAACACAGGCCAGAGAACTGCCTCCAAATAATCCCTGTTTGAACTCGAGCTTCTCTTTTAGAAAAACATCCAACCTTGATTTAAAAATTGCCTGTAATGGAGAATTCATCATAGCCCTTGATAAGTTTTCCCCGTGATTAATTATCCTCACAGTTATGATGCTGTATTCCCAACATCATAGAATCACAGAATCTCAGGGTTGGAAGGGACCTCAGGAGGTCATCAACTAGTCCAACTCCCTGATCAAAGCAGGACCAATCCCCTACTAAATCATCCCAGCCAAGGCTTTGTCAAGTCTGACCTTGAAAACCTCTAAGGAAGGTGATTCCACCATCTCCCTAGATAACCCATTTCAGGGCTTTACCACCCTCCTAGTGAAAAAGTTTTTCCTAATATCCAACCTTAACTTCCCCCACTGCAATGTACAGCTTATCGTTACTATTGCTTTCAAAACAAGATAAGATAAACCAGAAAAAGGCTCTTATGCAAGACCCAGGTGTGCACAGGGACTTACACTGATGTAACTGGACAGTATAAATTCACCCCTTAGCTGATACCAGATAACTTCTCACGAAGTGCTATAGCGCAGTGGTTCTCAAACTTTTGTACTGGTGACCCCTTTCACATAGCAAGCCTCTGAGTGCGACCCCCCTAAAAGTTAAAAACACTTTGTAATGTATTTAACACCATTATAAATGCTGGATGCAAAGCTGGGTTTTGGGTGGAGGCTAACAGCTCATGGCCCTCCATGTAATAACCTTGAGACCCCCTGAGAAGTCCCAACCCCTAGTTTGAGAACCCCTGCAATAGCAGGAGGGGTTGTGTTTCAGGGGCAGGTGCTGGGTCAAGTCCAAGTACTTAGGGAAAATGTCAGGGTGCTCACAGCTTTCATACAGTTGCCTCTGTTGCCGCAACAGGAAATGATCAATGTTCACCTGCAGGGAATGCTGGGGCAGCTGAGAACTGGACTGGCCACTCTGTGTCCGCACAGTGTGGTTATGCTAGAGGAACTTCATCACAAAATCCCCATCACAGCTGGCACTGATCGCCCTTGATTGCAGTCTGCCCTAGGGACAAGGATAGACTGGGCCATGGTGACACTGAGCCTGGGCTGTTCTCCCAGCCTGCCAGACCCTGTCAGGGCTGGAGTGGGTCACCACCCTGCTACACACCTCTAAAGCCCTCTTTTTATACCCTATCTGTTTAGAGGGACAAGGTGCTGGGTATGTTGTCTGACACTAGATTTAGCCAATCAGCTTTCTACCTTGTTTCTCTGGTACCACGGTGTACCCCTTATTTCTTTGTTCTCAACACATGGTACTGAAGGGTATGCTTGTGTTCATTTTGGAGGGAATGTGCTTTGCAGGGTGCTTGTGCATAGGGAAGCATGCTATGACTCACCACCCTAGGAACATCCTAGAGAAGGGGGCGGGGGAGAGAAGGGGGAGCTCAGCATGTGGAATGGTCCAACATCTCATTTCCCTTGGTCCCCTCTTGCACTGATCAGACCCAGTCACCTTAGTGTTTAGAAATGGGAGCTGGTTTGAAGTCTTTAAACCGAAAGGAGACGTCTGTTTCTACCAGACAGGCTCTAGCTCAGCCAGAAGTTAGCAGCTCAATGCAGGGATCCCTGGGAGAGGCTCTCTGGCCTTGGCTGTGCAGATGCTCAGACTAGATGGTCCTATTGGTCCCTTCTGGCCTTTAAATGTATGACTATGAAAATAAACTGCCCAGGAAACCTCATGAGGACAGACTAACTGGAGAGAGAGAGAGAATGAAGCGGGTTAACATGTGAGGACAAAAATAACACCTTGTGAGTGGGTTATTCAATCCCACATCACAGCATGTGACATCCCCCCACCCCACTGGGCTGCTAGCTCGTGGTCAGGCTGGGGAGAGCTCACTGCTGGGTGGGGGAAGAGGTGTCTGCACAGGAGTCTCTGCAGATGCTCAGGGTGCTGTCAGCTCGTGCTGTGGTTTCCTCCCTGCATGGCCACACAGAGCACCTGAACTGGGTGTGCAGAGTGTTGCTGAACAGCAGCCAGTCGCTCTCTACTCCTCCAGTATCTGGCTCCATCAATATCCCCGGCAGGGCGGGGAGAAGGGTCTAATTCTACCCTGGCAGCCCTTGGGTTTGGGCCAGGAGAGGGAGGCAGGATCCAGCCCAGCAGCAACAGGGGGTGGGACTGTCTGTGAGATCAATTAAATCCCCTGGGGCAGATTTCCCAGCTTGTGTCGCTGACATTTTCCCTGTTTCACAGTCCTGTTCCATCCAGGCTCTTCCTGTCTTTGGGTGAAATAGCCCAGGGTCATTTGCCTTCTAGGCAGATACCAGGTTGGTCATTGTCACACAGACTTTTGGGAGGGTTGGGGGCTGGGGGAAGGTAGGATGATCTAGTGGCCACGGCAGCGGACTGGTGCTCAAGAGCCCTGGTTCAACCCCTGACTCAGCTGCAGACTCCTATGTGCCCTGGGCTCAGTCACTTAGTCTCTCTCTGGGCCGCAGTCTCCCCTTCTGTGAAATGAGGATGGACTTCAGGAGTGTCTGAGGATAAATCCCATTAATGATTGTGAGGGGTCAGATACTCCAGTGACAGGAGATATACAAGGAAATGCAGACCACTGATGGGAAGAGCATGTTATGCCAGGGTTTCTCTCTACACAGTGAACTATACCAGTATAATTAATCCACTATCATTTTGTTGGTGTAACTCCCCCAGGGACACTCTTATTGTGGAATCAGAGCCTTTCTCAGGTTCATTCATAGATTCTAAGGCCAGAAGGGACCCCTGTGATCACATACTCTGACCTCCTGTATAACACAGGCCAGAGAACTGCCTCCAAATAATCCCTGTTTGAACTCGAGCTTCTCTTTGAGAAAAACATCCACCCTTGATTTAAAATTTGCCTGTAATGCAGAATCCACCCCAGGACTTGGTAAGTTTTTCCCATGGTTAATTATCCTCACAGTTATCACACTGTATTCCCAACATCATAGAACCATAGAATCTTAGAGTTGGAAGGGACCACATGAGGTATCTAGTCCAACCCCCTGCTCAAAGCAGGACCAACCCCAACCAAATCATCCCAGCCAGGGCTTTGTCAAGCCAGGCCTTAAAAACCTCTAAGGAAGGTGATTCCACCCCCTCTCTACGCAACCCATTCCAGTGCTTCACTACCTTCCTAGTGAAAAAGTTTTTCCTCATATCCAATCTAAACCTGCCCCACTGCAATGTACAGCTTATCGTTACTATTGCTTTCAAAACAAGATAAGATAAACCAGAAAAAGACTCTTATGCCAGACCCGGGTGTGCACAGGGACTTACACTGGTGTAACTGGAGTGGTATAAATTCACCCCTTAGCTAATACCAGATAACTTCCCATGAAGTGCTATAGCGCAGTGGTTCTCAAACATTTGAACTGGTGACCCCTTTCACAAGCCTCTGAGTGTCACCCCCCTTAAAAGTTAAAAACACTTTTTTATGTATTTAACACCATTATAAATGCTGGATGCAAAGCTGGGTTTTGGGTGGAGGCTGACGGCTCATGGCCCTCCATGTAATAACCTTGTGACGCCCTCAGGGGTCCCAACTCCTAGTTTGAGAACCTCTGCAATAGCAGCAGGAGTTGTGTTTCAGGGGCAGGTGCTGGGTCAAGTCCAAGTGCTTTGGGAACATGTCAGGGTGCCCACAGCTTTCACACAGCTGCCTCTACCGCCTCAGGAGGAAATGATCAATGGTCACCCTGCAGGGAAGCTCAGGGCAGCTGAGAACTGGACTGGCTGCTCCGCGTCCACGCAGTGTGGTTGGGCCAGAGGAGCTTTATCACAAAAGGCCCCACCACAGCTGGCACTGATCACCCTTGATTGCAGTCTCAGCCGAGGGACAAGGATAGACTGGGCCATGGGGACTTATTCCCTCACACCCTACAGCTGGTCTCACACACAGATTCGGCACATGCATAATTGGCACAAGCACTTCTGGCCAAGCTTTCCAAAGGGCCACTGATTTTGGGAGCCCAACGTGAGACAGCTTATGAGGTGACAAACAGACTGCACTGACCTCCACCTGCTGGAAATCAGCCCCTTGAAAGTGTCTTAAATCGAGGCCCAAAAATCACTAACCATTTTTGAAACTCTTGGTCTCTGTGCTTAACGATGAGATGAACCCAGCATGGTATTTAACAATAATATTGTATCTATCTATCCCCATATTCATCCTCTGTCTATCTCTCTGTCTCTCTATCCATCAATCTATCTAGAAGTCTCTCTCTCTATTGCAGGCTCTGTGCAGCTGATTCCTTTCCAGTGTCTGTTAAAGCACAAGCATAGAGAGGAGAAGTCGTCTCTTTGCTCCTTTCAGGGTCTGTGCAGTGAGGCAGCTGCAGGATCTGTGCAGCAGGAGGAACTCACTCTGCGGATGCTCTTGCTTCATTTATCAGCTGCATTTGCCACAAATATTTACCCCTTTTCACACTGGCATTTTCTGGGCACTGCTTATGACAGTTAGTGTCTAACTCTGCTCCTCTGACCCTCACCTGAGCAGTGCTGACCATCCCCTGAGCACCTGAGCTCCCCCCCACGCACCCCTGTCCATCTGTTCTGCAGAGTTGACTCCATCTCAGGGGTGAAATATGCCCAGCCACCACCCCACAACAATCTGTTTCTGCATCAATTACTATGAAAAGCTGATCTCCAAAACTGCTCTGCCTTGTGCTCCTGACAGATTTCCCTTGAGGGCCCTCTGCTACTTGGCTTCCTGCAGAGGTGTTAAAGTCTGTTCACAAGACTTTCTTTCTGGAAGTGAGGGAAAGGTCCTGATATTGTTGGGAAATTTCCTGCTTACACTATCCCAGTGGAATTTGCTAGCAAAAGTCCTTGCTCCCACTCACTTTACCCAGCTCCAGCCCCAACGCCAGTGCTGGTGTTGGTGCTCCTCTACCTCCTCCGGCCTTTCCGGTTCTGGTTGCTGCTGCTGTCCTCCCAGCACGGATCTGCTCTCTCAGCTGCTTCTCTGGTTCTCTCTGGTTCCGGTTGGTGCAGCTCTGCTCCCAGCTCAGCTCATGCTCTTGCACTCTCCTTACCTCTACCACACTCTGACCCAGGGCAGTTCCTCCTCACATGGAGGACAGGACCTCTCCTGGCTCCCTCATTAGCCTGCCTGCCCTGTCAATCAGGCTGACCTGGAGCGTTGGCCTCTCCCCATTGCTCCTGGGGACTGTCAATTTCATTTTCCATCGACCCTTCCCCTTGGTACTGGGAACTACCCAACCAAAAACCCACACCAGTTTTAATAAGGGGCCAACAGTCCCTTACATTTCTACCCCACATGTTTCTTTGGCTTTTTCCCTGGTCCCCAGCTTCCTTAGTTACACTGATTCCAGCCCCTCACCTGCTCACAGGTCACTTCTGGATGCTCTTTCTCAACTGCCTTTTGTTCTTCCTTCCCTGGCAGTGGGGAGTGACTTGAGAGGGAACCAGGATAGAGGGAAGGGACCTGGTGCCCGTCTCTCAGCAGGGACAGCAGACTCCTCAGCAGCCTGGAATGGAGAGCAGGGGCAGTCAGGGCAGAGCCCGCAGAAGTGGCTGGAGCTGGGTGTGGAGGATGGAGTAGGTGGAGACTAAGCAGGTGGGGAAGCCAGTGCATCCCAAGTTCAGTGTTTTCTGGGGGCGAAATTCACCCTGGTGCGGAGTGTCCAGTACAAGGCCCAGACCCCATTTATGGCCCCTTAAGCCCAGAAGGTGAATTTCTCCCTGGGGAAGCTGAGTCCGTCTCACCAGCGACTGGAGGGTGGAGGGAAAAGATTCAGGCTCATCCAACATCCGAGCTCCCCCACCCCACCCCCAATCACCCAGTGACCTTTCACCCTGGCCCAGCTGTGCCTTTAGCTAGGAGGCTGTCCCGGTCCCCAGGAACTGAGATGGGATGGGAGGCGTTTCCTCAGTGATATGTTTAGACTCAAACAAGCAAACCAGGTCCCTTCAGTTCTCAATCTTGCAGCCCTAAATAGAGATGCTGTGGCCGGAGCACAGAAGATGAGTGGTGCGGGGCAGGAAACTGGGAGCAATGATGACTATCAGACCCAGGAAGGAGAAACAGTAGGTCAGAGAGAGGCTACAGTGTCTCTGCTGCCTAAGCCCTGCAGACCCCAGGGGCCTGCAAGCAGGGAGAGGGGCTGACTGGAGTATCCAACCTGGAGGAGCAGAGGGGGGCAGATCGGAGCAGAGAGAGAGACCGGAGCTTCCCTTCTGCTGAACTCAGAGAGAGCAGAAGGGGCAGGTGGGGGCAGGGAGTGATTGTGGATTGTCCCCTCCCGACCCCATCAGTAACAGAAACTGCTGGGCTGTTTCCATCCCGATCGGCTCCTCCGACTGCCCTGATGATCCTGTCTCTGTCTCTGTGCGTCTTGCTGCCTGGTGAGTATCTGGGAACCCCGGGCTAATTCGCAGCAGGTTTGGAGAAACAGAACTGAGAGCAGCTCCTGGCCCAGACTGTCGGCAAATCCTCTTCAGTGGGAGAGAAATGGGAACCAGTGCAAACACTGAGTGTGAGAGCTACTGGGCCAGATCCCCAGCTGGTGTAAATCAGTGTAGCTCCACTGGAGTCAATGCTGGTTTACGCCACCTGAGGATCTGGCCCTCTAGAGAGCTGACGGGAAAGTTGGTCCCAGCTCAGCCAAGGTCTGTGTGCGCGAGGAACCTTCCCTGCCCCAGATCTAACGTCCTGCCCCGTTTGCTTCTTCACCGAAACAGAAATTAGCAATTTTCTCCTATTAAAGGCAGTTTTTGTCCCTGCAGAGGGACCTCAGAAAAGGGGGGGATTTTATCTCCAGCACTAACCACACGTCTCCTTTCTGTTCCCAGCGCTGAGTCCCAGCAGCCAGGAGATCTGCTCAGCTCCCGGTGAGTCCGACTGTCTGTCTGTCCCCAATCTGCCCACGGCATTTACCTCCTCTGCCTCCACAGCATCCAGCCGCCACCCCTTGGGCCGCTGCCTGCTCATTGTGGTGTCAGCGAAAATTTCATGTGTGGGATCTGACCAGGGCGAGCAGGTCTCCAGGTCGCTCCCTCCCTGTCCTGCTACTTCTCAGCTCTGCTCTGACCCAAGGCCAATGTGACACGTGGATCAGAGAGTCATATCCACAGCCTGTCCCATCCCCAGGGTACTGGCCCTGGGACGCCGACAATGCTACGGCTCTGACTCCAAGGGATTTAGCTTCCCACGCCCTGGCTCCCCTTGCGGCTGCAGTTCTCTCCCCTGGAGATCACCCCCCATATAAAATCAGCCTGCACCTCATTCTTAAATGTCAGCAGCACTATTAATAGTCAGCCGTGAATGGGCAGGTGGCGCTCGATTGAGTACAGCAAGAAGGGACAATTATATAACCCAGGCTGAGCTCCCATATGACCTGGGCTAGGGAGCTGCTCCCAGCAACCCTGTGTCCAGCCCAGCAGGGGCTGGTGGAGCCATTTCTTTGCTGGCTGCGTGGTGGAAGACAGCAGCAGGGGGCAGCACTGGGGTGGGGAAGGTGTTGGGCAGAGATTGACCTACCCAGCGGCAGCAGCAATTCCCTGGGAATTCACAGCTGGGTCTCATCACGCTGGTGATTTCCAGGAAAGAGGGATCCGGTCCCTGCCTCTGCTCCAGGACCTTCCCTTAGCCTGCGTCTGCTGGAGGGTTGAGGGGCAGGAGGGTCACAGGGACAGGGAGGATGTTAGAGCAGATATCGGAGGGGTTAGGAACTGGACATAGCTCCTTGGCTGTCAACATGTGAGCTCCCAGGGGCAGCGACTGGCCTTCACTGCATGGGTTGCGAGGACAGGCCGAGGTGTTGGCCAGGCCCTAGACAGCCCCCCATGGCCAGGGGTAGCCCTCGCTGAGGGGTCGCCTCTCTCCCAGCCGTACTGCCCCAGCTGGGGCTGCGGGATGCCTGCACTGCGGGCTCTTATTCTAGGAGAGTGAACAGTGCCAGACACTGCGATCCCAGACCAGCTGAGCCTCCAGGCTCTTCCATAACCCAAATCATCCCAGGAAATAAAGCTTCTGGTCACCAGAGAGAGACTGTCCCCCAGTCTGCCCAGCTGGGCTGGAATCAGAGCCTCCATCTGAGACGTGGCACAGACCAACCCACCATTTACCACCTGCCCCAATGACAGCGCTGAGTATCACCAATGCCCCACTTACAGCTCTGACCCATTTCCCTTCCCAGGTGCTCTCCCTGCCCCCACCCTCTACCTGAGCCAGACGTCTGCCCGGCCAGGGGACTCTGTGCAGCTCAAGTGCTTCATGTTATCTGAGCACCTGGCCACCCGCGTCATCTTCTGCAAGGATGGGGAGGAGGTTTCATCCCAGCGAGGTTCAGAAGAGAAGACCACCTACGACTATGACCATGTGGTGTCTGGAGTCAGCTCTGGGAATTACTCCTGTGGGTACGAGATCAAGGACAGTGACAACCAGGTGACCAGATCCCAGCTCAGCCCTGCCCAGCGCCTCAGCATCACTGGTAAATGTCAGAATAGCAGCCGTGTTAGTCTGTATCCACAAAAAGAACAAGAGTACTTGTGGCACCTTAGAGACTAACAAATTTATTTCAGCATAAGCTTTCGTGGGCTACAGCCCACTTCTTCGGATGCATAGAATGGAACATATATTGAGGAGATATATATACATACAGAAAGCATGAAAAGTGGGAGTTGTCTTACCAACTCTCAGAGGACAATTAAGTAAGAGAAAAAAACTTTTGAACTGATAATCAAGATAGCCCAGTACAGACAGTTTGATAAGAAGTGTGAGAATACTTACATGGGGAGATAGATTCAATGTTTGTAATGGCTCAGCCATAAGCGGATTGTATCTGGTTTGAATATCAATTCCAGCTCAGCAGTTTCTCATTGGGGTCTGTTTTTGAAGCTTTTCTGTTGCTTTTCTGTTGCAGACCCACACGTCTGTCATTGAGTGACCAGAGAGGTTGAAGTGTTCTACTGGTTTTTGAATGTTATGATTCCTGATGTCAGATTTGTGTCCATTAATTCTTTTGCGTAGAGACTGTCTGGTTTGGCCAATGTACATGGCAGAGGGGCATTGCTGGCACATGATGGCATATAACACACTGGTAGATGTGCAGGTGAACGAACCCCTGATGGTATGGCTGATGTGATTAGGTCCTATGATGATGTCACTTGAATAGATATGTGGACAGAGTTGGCATCGGGTTTTGTTGCAAGGTTCCTGGGATAGTGTTTTTTTTCAGTGGTGTGCGGTTGCTGGTGAGTATTTGGTTCAGGCTGGGGGACTGTCTGTAAGCAAGGACAAGTCTGTCTCCCAAGATCTATGAGAGTGAGGGATCATCTTTCAGGATAGGTTGTATATCTTTGATGATGCGCTGGAGAGGTTTTAGTTGGGGGCTGAAGGTGACAGCTAGTGGTGTTCTTTATTTTCTTTGTTGGGCCTATCCTGTAGTAGCTGATTTCTGGGTACTCGTCTGGCTCTGTCAATCTGTTTTTTCACTTCAGCGGGTGGGTACTGTAGTTGTAAGAACGCTTGATAGAGATCTTGTAGGTGTTTGTCTCTGTCTGAGGGATTGGAGCAAATGCAGTTGTATCTTAGAGCTTGGCTGTAGACAATGGATCGTGTGGTGTGTCCTGGATGGAAGCTAGAGGCATGTAGGTAAGTATAGCGGTCAGTAGGTTTCCAGTATAGGGTGGTATTTATGTGACCATCGCTTATTAGCACAGTAGTGTCCAGGAAATGGACTGTTTGTGTGGATTGATCTAGGCTGAGGTTGATGGTGGGATGGAAATTATTGAAATCATGGTGGAATTCCTCAAGGGCTTCTTTTCCATGGGTCTGGATGATGAAGATTCATCAATGTAGCGCAAGTAGAGTAGGGGCATTAGGGGACGAGAGCTAAGGAAGCGTTGTTCTAAGTCAGGCATAAAAATGTTGGCATACTGTGGGACCACGCGGGTACCCAGAGCAGTGTCGCTGACTTGAAGGTATATATTGTCCCCAAATGTGAAATAGTTGTGGGTGAGGACAAAGTCACAAAGTTCAGCCACCAGGTTTGCCGTGACATTACCGGGGATACTGTTCCTGATGGCTTGTAGTTCATCTTTGTGTGGGATGTTGGTGTAGAGGGCTTCTACATCCATAGTGGCCAGGATGGTATTTTCCAGAAGATCACCGATGGACTGTAGTTTCCTTAGGAAGTCAGTGGTGTCTTGAAGATAGCTGGGAGTGCTGGTAGCATAGGGCCTGAGGAGAGAGTCCACATGGCCAGACAATCCTGCTGTTAGGGTGCCAATGCCTGAGATGATGGGGCATCCAGGATTTCCAGGTTTATGGATCTTGGGTAGCAAATAGAATACCCCTGGTCGGGATTCTTGGCATGTGTCTGTACAGATCTGTTCCTGTGTTTTGTCAGGGAGTTTTTTTAGCAGATGGTGCAGTTTTTTTTTTGTAATCCTCAGTGGGGTCAGAGGATAATGACCTGTAGAATGTGGAGTTAGAGAGCTGCCTAGCAGCCTCTTGTTCACATTCCCACCTATTTATGATGACAACTGCACCTCTTTGTCAGCCTTTTTGATTATGATGTCAGAGTTGTTCTTGAGGCTGTTGATGGCATTGTGTTCAGCATGGCTGAGGTTATGGGGCAACTGATGTTGCTTTTCCACAATTTCAGCCTTTCCACATTGATGGAAGCAGTCTATGTAGAAGTCCAGTCTGTTGTTTCGACCATCCGGAGAAGTCCACGCAGAATCCTTTTTTTTGTAGTGCTGGCGGAGTTATGTTGGAAATATTCTTTGAGTTGGAGCAGTCGAAAGTAGGGTTCTAGGTCACCGCAGAACTGTATCGTGTTCATGGGTCTGGAGGGACAAAAGGAGAGGCCCGAGATTAGGACAGACTCTTCTGCCTGGCTAAGAGTATAGCTGGAAAGATTAACAATATTGTTGGGTGAGTTAAGGGAACTACTGTTGTGGCTCCTTGTGGCATGTAGCAGTTTAGAGAGTTTAGTGTCCTTTTTCCTTTGTAGAGAGACAAAGTTTGTGTTGTAAATGGCTTGTCTAGTTTTTGTAAAGCCTATTCATGAGAAAATTTGTGTGGAAGGTTGTTTTTTTTATGAAAGTATCCAGGTTTGAGAGCTCAGTCTTAATCTTTCCCTGTTTGCTGTATAGGATAATGATCAGGTGGTTTCACAGTTTCTTTGAGAGTGTGTAACACAGTCTCTCAGCATAGTCTGTGTGATATGTAGATTGTAAGTGTGTGTGTCTGTGTCTGTGTCCCAGCTCAGCCCTGCCGAGCAACTCAACATCACTCCAAATGGTGGGGTGAATGGAAAAGCGAGAACAACTGTTCAATAAGAAACCCCTGAAAATCCAAATGCTGAAATTCATCAAAATCTGAAACAAAAAATTTCTAACAAAACATCTTTCTTCAAAATTTTACACAGGGAACCCAGTCCCCAATTTTCACTCATCTCAGCTCAGATGGCCCAACCCAGACAGATGCGGGACGGGGATATCATAGAAATGTTAGGCTGGACGGGACCTCAAGATTCCATCAAGTCCAGCCCTCTGCACTGAGGCAGGACCAAGTAAAGCTGGACCATCCCTGATAGGAGTTTGTCCAACCTGTTTAAAAAACCTCCAGTGACAGGGATTCCACAACCTCCCTTGGAAGTCTATTCCAGAGCTTCACCAGCCCTATGGTTAGAAAGCTCTTTCGACTGTCTAACCTAATCCTCCCTTCCTGCACATTAAGCCCATTACTTCTCGTCCTACCTTCAGTGGGCACTGAGAACCATTGATCCCATCCTCTTTATAACAGCACTAAATGTATTTGGAGACTGTTATCAGGTTCCCCCCCCGAGGCTTCTTTTCTCAAGTCTAAACATGCCCAGTGTTTTTAACCTTTTCTCCTAGGTCAGGTGTTCTAAACCTTTCATCATTTTTGTTGTTCTCCTTTCCAATTTGTTCACAACTTTCCTAAAGTGTCACACCCAGAACTGGACTCTGCTCCAGTTAAGCCCTCACCAATGTGGAGCAGAGCAGGACAATGACCTCCTGTGTCTTACATACAGCGTTAGCCCTTTTCACACCTACCTCGCACTGCTCACTCAGATTCAGTTTGTGATCCACTCGAACCCCAGGCCCCTTTCAGCAGCACGGCCACCAGCCATGGTGTAGTTGTGCTAGGGCAGCGTATAGGCCTAGAGTGGGGCCATGCTCTGCTCTGATCTCTTGTGTGTTTATTGCCTAGGTGATGACTCCAGCAGTGGCAGTGTCGAGGGTTCCTCCCCACAAGGTAAATATTTCTGATGGGCAAGTTTCATCTGGAGTTCACTGATCCCCTCTGCTAAACCAGCAGTTAGTGAATTATTTCCTCCCTCTGCCCTCACTGTATTTGTTGTTGTTCTGGATGGAGGCACCAGATGCATCATCATGCCTGGGCTCACAAGTTCTGTCCCTCTGTGTAATTAGTTATTTATGCTCTGTGCTCCAGTCCTGGAACAGAGGTGTCACAAACAGCATGTGGGCAAACCCGGTTTCAAGAATTTATTTCAGCCCAGCACCAGTGCCCAGTTCCCAGGCAGGAACTGTGTCCCAGGAACTGACTTTAGCAGAGCCCCAACCTGGCTGTTTTCCCCAGCTCCCTGCAAAGTGCCTATATCAACAGACCAACACCCAAGCAGTATGCCTGGAAGAGCTGTGTACACAGCTGGCACTGCAAGGAAAGATGATGTCAGACTTTTTTGTAACAGCGCCACCTAGTGACTCCTGCTAGAGCAACACTAATGTTATCTGTGACTCAAGAGCTCCTGGGGACACGACATTTCAGTCCTGTGAGAAATTCTGACCTTTCACATTTTTTCTTCCTGAATCAGGATGAAAAGTCAAAATTTCAGATTTTGCAAGGAACCGAAATTCAGCAACATTTTGATTCTGAAAGATTGAAGAACCTTGTTGAAAGGTTTTGATTGTGAAGAAACAGCATTTTCTGATGGAAAACTCTTCTACTGGATATTTTTCAACAAACTCTGCACACATCTCTGCATGCTGTACAGAGCTCTGGCCCTCACTCAGGAAAGCTCTCAAGCGTGTGCTCCAGTCCAACCCTATCCAGGACAGCACCTATGTATGTGCTTAACTTTAAGCACTTGCTACAGTCCCATTGCTGGACCTAAAATGGCTGTTTGAAGTTCAGTTTGTACCTGGGCGCTGTCCCGAATCGTGATGCTTCCCAGAAGCAGGGCAGTTCCCACACTGATGTTTCCTGCCTTGAGGAGCTCGTCCTGAGAGCTGGAGGGGAAATCCAGATTTGTTGCCGCAAAAAATTGTGAAGAAAACTATTTCATTCAAAACTTGTGATGGGACATTTCAGTGTTTTGATCATAAAACAACAAAAAAAATTCATTTGGCCTCATTTTGAGTTGACAGTTTCCTTTTTTTTGGGGGGGGGGCAGGGTTGGAACCAAAATGAGACACAACTGTCGGTTAGAAACACAGAGAGTTTCACTTTGTTTAGTTTCAAAGTAAATGGACATTTTCCTTCCATTTGTGGATTTTGAAAACCAAAATGAAACAAAATTGTCAATTCAAAGCAAAACAAAATGTTGTCTTTCATTTCAAAATTATTTTTGTGGAAAATCTAAGAAGGTCCCTGCACATGAATTGTTTGGGGAAAGTTTTTGATTTCAGTTAAACTGTGTTTGAATTTTAAAAAAATGTTTGGCAAAAAAAAATTGTGGAAAAACTCAAATGAACTTTACTCACAAAGAACAGCCAATAACTCGCCCTGCAGATAACTGTGTGGTGAGCTTCCAGGTATGTTCATGAGAACATGAGGGGTCACTTTCCACAGGACTCTGCCAGCTCTAGACAGTGGGGACTTGCCACTGGCTACTTGGAGAGGCCATTCACATTGAGGTTCTTTTCCTAGGGCCGGGTCTGAAGCTCCTGTTGGGAATTATAATCCCTGCCGTCCTGGTTCTGGCTGTGGTGCTTTATCTGCTGGGAAAGAAAGGTGGGTATGAGAGTGAGGCCAAGCAGTGTTAGCAAATTTGCAGACAGACGTGGCAGAGGCAACCCAGAGTACCCAGTGTGCCTGGGATGGGGGGAGAGAGATGACCAAAGACAGTGAAATTGATCATTTGTTTTTGGGAGGCTGGCACGGGAAAAGGATCAAAGAGATGACAAAAGGGATTATCATTATGATTAATTATTTGTATTGCAGTAGTGTAACATTGACAGACCCCGGTCACTGGCGGGCCGGGGACCTCTGGAGCTTACTGCATGATCCTCTACCACATGAGTTAACAGCCAACTGACTGTTAGCTAAGGCTGTAGAGCAAACTTATTTTATCTCTCTCTTTCAGTAGTCTCAGTGCCGTTAGATGTGTGGGTTACAGACTCATAGACTCCTAGACTTTAAGGTCAGAAGGGACCATTATGATCATCTAGTCTGACCTCCTGCACAATACAGGCCACCGAATCTCACCCATCCACTCCTGTAACAAACCCCTAACCTATGTCTGAGTTATTGAAGTCCTCAAATTGTGGTTTGAAGACCTCAAGGTACAGAGAATCCTCCAGCAAGTGACCCGTGCCCCATGCTGCAGAGGAAGGTGAAAAACCTCCAGGGCCTCTGCCAATCTGCCCTGGAGGAAAATTCCTTCCTGACCCCAAATATGGCGATCAGTTAAACCCTGAGCATGTGGACAAGACTCACCAGCCAGCACCCAGGAAAGAATTCTCTATAGTAACTCAGATCCCAACCCATCTAGCATCCCATCACAGACCATAGGAGCACCCTGGAGCCCCAGTCAGGGGTCAGAGCCTCACTGCACTAGGTGCTGTACATTATTTATTAGGTATGTTATTGTAGTGCCCTGGAGCCTTAACCAGGGATCAGACCCATACTGCAGCTAGTGCTGTACAGATCAGTAATAAAGGGAACAGACTCTGCCCCATAGATGGTCACAATCTAGGACTCAGCCAAAGGTGTGTGTCTGGATGGAATATCAACACACAGATACTACAGTTCAGGAAGGCATCCCCTAGGCAGGAAGGGCCCTTACACCTGTGACTCAGTTTCTCTCTCTCTCTCTCTCTCTCTCTCTGTGCCCACGAGGAAATGTGTCCACGTCTCTGATCACATTGTCTCACTGCTTCCAGTTGTGTCTCTACCAAGGGATCAAAGGTAGGAGGAGATTTATTCCCTCTCCTAGCTCGTTTTCTTTCTGGGTCTGTTCTTTCTGCATCAAGTAAGGACCAGCAGCCACTCCAGAGTCCAAGCAGAGTTCAGCCCTCCTGCTGCGGGGTGAGGGGGCGGGGGTTAGCTGGTTGTTGTGCAGGAATTTTTGAAAAGGCCAAGGAAGGATGGATTCCCTGGTCAGGATGGAATCTGGGGATTAGGAGGAGACGCTTTAAGGAAGGGAGTTGCCAAAGTGACGTGTTCCCATCAAATTCACCAGCAGCAGAGTGAGCATGTTTGAAAATCATGCTGAGGTGTCTGAAAGAATGAAAGTGACCCTGTTTTACACTCAGGGAGTATTGGGGCTACTCAGCCACAAAGCAGCCTTGACCGACCCAGCCAGTTCCCTAGAACAGGGTCTGTTCTTCCGGGGCAGGGCTGGGAGTGGCCAGGACTGGCTGGGAACCAAGGGTCTCCAGTCCATCCAGCTGCAGTAGGTAACATGCAATGTTAACTCCATCGGTTGCAGCTGCATGGGCAGCATGTGAGTCCCCCATTCGGGTAGGCTAGCCCAGCCCCACCCCTTCTGTCCAAGGCCACGCCTCTCCCCCCCTTCTATCCTCATCCCCAGCTGGAGCCTTGAGCCCCCCACCATGGCCAGAGGAGCCCCGCCTCAGGCACTCGGAGTCCAGGCCCACTAGCTGGCCCAGGACACCAACCAACCCACCCCTGCTGCCCTGGGCTGCCAGCTGGCCCACACGCCCTGCCCGTCCTAGCCTCAACCCCAGCCGACTTTAGGGAGAGGCTGAGTGAGGGTGGGAAGAGGAGCTGCGTGGGCGGGGCCATGGGGGAAGAGCAGGATGCGGGAAAGGGGCCTCACACAGAGTGTGAGTGAGGCCATGCCTGGCTGTTTGGGGGGGCTTAGCCTCCCTGGCCTATGATACCCGCCACCCATGTGCAACTGGTTTAGTGCCAGGCAAGCTGCATCCACACATGGACTCGCCCCGAAACACCCACAGTGGGTTCACTCACAGCATTCGTGAATTTGGTGCAGGTCTGTGTGTGGGGTGGCTGAGGCGCTGCTCCCCCCCACCCCCCGCCACACCTGCTGGGAAGAGCCGGGCAGCAGGGATGCCTGTGGGGATTCAGAGCTCGCTGTACATGTGAATAACACACAGAGCAGAGAGAGAGCTTCCAAGCGCTCCTGGCTCCCCATCTGCCCACCACCCCACACAGAGACCCTGCAAGGACCCTGCAGAGAGTCTCTAACAGTCGCTGCCCATTGCTCTGCAGCCAGCACCTGCTCCCCCCGACTACTGCTGCCTTCCCCCTTTGTCCCTTCTGCAGCCTTCTGCACTCGCTGCAGCCCTTCTGAGGGCCACGGGGCCCATATACTCATTCTAAGCCCTGTGGGTGGGGCAGAGAGCCAGGTAGGAGACAGGGAGTCCATGGGGTGCCCAGATGCACACAGAGCAGGAAAGGTGCATGGGGAGACTTGAGGCAGTGTCCAGGCTCTGCCAATGTCCAGGACAGCCTGGGTTGCCGGTGCAGCGACTGGTGGGGGTAGGGGGGACACAACACACAAAGCCTCAGTACCAGGAGTCCTCTCCCCTGACTCCCAGCTGTGTGTGTTCCCTGCCTGCCTCCTGTGCCCCCCATACGTAGGGCTCTGTAGCTGCCTCTCCCCAAACATTCCTTCCCTCGCTGCTCCTCTCATATGACCAGTCTCTCCCCACAGACACCTCCACCCTGTCCTCCTGGATCATGGGAGCTGATTAGCAGACTGGGCCAGAAAGGAGGCTCTGAAGATTCAATTCCAGATTATGCAAAGACTTTAACATCAAGCCTTAAGGATGACCATTCAGCCTTTTTACATTGGGAGCAGCCCTGGGCCAAAAATCCTGTTTTATTTGGTGGGAAATTTTCAAATAAAAAATTGTGTTCAAAATTTTTCACAGAAAATGTGGGCGGGGGGGGGGTTGCCCAAGAAAATTCAAAGTGAAACAAAACAAAATGTCCACTAGAAAGAAAACAAATTAAACATTTTGTTTTAAAAAATTCAATGAAAATTTCATTAAAGCAAACAGTTTTGGCCAAACATTTGACTTTGGTTAAAATATTGTTCATGAAAAAAATTCCTGTTGAAATATGTCACCCAGCTGTAACTTTGTGAAAACGACAGTGTTCTCTTCAACATCTGTCCTGAGATGTCAGGGATTTTCAGTTCCCTCCACTCTTAATTCCATGCTGACCTAGTGGGGTTTGAGTGGTTGATTTCTTGGCCATCTTGCTGAAGTAGAATGGGATGTTCGAGTCTCATCTTTATTAGACTTTCCCTCCATAAATGGTGATGCTGCTACCTTCCCTAATTACCCAGATGTAGGGTTTGCTGCCTTTCCACTGAGTGTGAGCTGAATGGAGATATAAGGTCCTAGCAGCAGAACCAGCTATGGGAAGAAATCTCCTCACAGCTGGATCTCTGAAAACAGACTCTGTGCCACCAAGGTAACAGAGAGAAAGCACACGGCATCACTGATATCCCATGTCCTTATTACTCCCCACAGGGAACGAGTCCAGTGTGACACCAGGAACACACCTGAAGATCATATTGAATGTAAGACCTTTTGGAGAGTATTGAGGTTACTGGGGCCACTTGTACATGGGGAAGAAATGCGAGGCTGTGTTAATTGGTGGGGGATAGACAGATCCTAGGTCAGACCTTCTGCATAGTTGCCAACTTTCCCCAGCATCGGTCTGTGCTTGCGACCCCCATTCCTGACCCCACCCCGACTCCACCCTTTCCCCACCCCTACCCCACCCCATTCCAATCCCTTCCCCAAAGTCCCCACCCCAACTCCACCTCCTCCCTGCCCCTGTTGGACCCCTTCTCCAAATCCCCACCCCAGCCCCGACTCTTCCCTGAATGCGTTGCGTTCCCCCTCTCTCCCCCTCCCTCCCAGCGCTTGCCAAGTGAAACAGCTGTTTCGCAGCACAAGCTCTGGGAGTTAGGGGGGAAAGCGGGCACACAGCATGTTCAGGGGGAGGAGGGGGAGGGGGAGCAGAGGCGGAGATGAGCTGGGGAGGGGCAGGGAGCTGCCGGTGGGTGCTCAGCACCCACCAATTTTTCCCCGTGGGTGCTCCAACCCCAGAGCACTCATGGAGTCAGTGCCTATGACTGTCTGGCCAAGAGTTAGAACAACAAACTGCCTGTGATCAAAGTGAATGAGGACAAAAAGTTATTGGGGCCCCAAGGTTCATGCATCTGAGTCCCTGAGGTTCCTTTTTCCCACCCTTTGCCTGTAATTCCCCATCCTGCATTGCCATGACTGAGGGGACTGTGCCAAAGTGCCACCACTTCCTGTCCTTTGGAAAGGACACATTCCAGGGAAAGCTCCCATTGGAAAATGTTCCACTGCCTTCCCTGGGAGCTAGGTGCAAGAGAGCCTCATAGGCAGGGCCATCCTCACCCATACACAAACTGTGCGGCCGCGTAGGGCACCAAGAAATGTGGGGTACCAAATTGCTCCCAATTTACTGATGCCCTACGCAGCTGCGTGTTGCTCCAGTGGCCAGCCTGATCCCCCGACTGACTGAGCTGTCCAGGAAAGCTGCCCCTACTCCCACCTCACATCCCACTCCATCCCTTTCCCATAGCTCCGCCCCACCTCTTCCCACCCCTGCTCTGCCCCAGGCCTGCCCCCACCCTTCCCATTCCCCTGAGCCACGTCCCAGGGGACTGCAGCAGGGGTCAGGCACGCCCTCCACTCACTGAGTGGCAGGAAGTGGAGCGACCCATCCCCAGCCTGCATAACGCTGCCAGTGAGTGCTGGGGGGCAGCTCCCGCCTACCCCCCAAGCCTGCTCCTGTCCCCCATAGACCTTGGGCACAGCCCCAGCCCCTGCAGAGGCCTGGGGACGCCCCCTGCCCTGTGGAGGCATGGGACCACACTCCCTACACACCCCCGTGGGGCCGCTGCATAGGGCACCACAATGTCCAGGCACAGCCCTGCTCATAGGCATAGTTCAGGTGCCTCATGCTCTTGGTCTCTTCTTTGAGCTGAGCTCTCTGACTCTCTCATCATACACCACTTTCTCCCCTCTTGGTGATGGGAAAAAGTACATCATAGAAGTCCCTGGTTGCACTGCATCATGGGAGATGAAGCCCAGCCAGCCAGTAGAAGAGAATATGAGTATGAGGCAACTGAACTACAAGTCCCATGAGGCACCAAGGTTGAATCAGACTATTTCTGGTTTTGGTCAAAATATCTGGGGGCACTCATTTTTTGAACAAAATGTTGAAATTTTCTGCCAAAATCTGACTCTGTTTGTCACAAAATAGCTCTGTAGAAAACCCAGACAAACAGTTTCCATTGAACATCTTCAACAGCCTCATTAAATCCTTCTGTTCCTGTATCCCCTGGCCTCTCAGGATCGGGCTCCATTGTGCTCAGTGCTGCCCAGGGGGAGCCCTGCACTGCCTGGGGGAGAGGTGGGAGCTGGGGGGTTATAATTTGTGCTCAGCAAAGTGCCTTCCCTTAAGGGCATTTACAGCCACGTGACCATGTGTAACTGTCATTCTCTCCCCAGATGCCTCCGTGAATTGGCTAGGAAGCTCCAGGGTGAGTCATAGCTTTTATTAATGACAAAGTGAAATGATAGAAAAGAGCAATTGGTTTGCCTGTTCTAGCTCAGCAGGGACCTGTGGGCTTGGAACATGGATTTACTCAGGATTCCCAGGCTTCAAGTTGTGTCTGTTCCCCTCGTCTCACTGCTGCTGCCCCAGATCTCCACGCAGGCGCAGGTAGCTACCTCCCATAAGTGGCCATAAGAATGGCCTCTCACACCTACTGTTAGCTTGGCCAGTTAGGCCCTACCCCACACAGACACACATCCAAGCAAGTGGAAAACATCCTTCCCAAATTCCACAATGCAGTGATAGGTAAGTATGCCCCACAGCCTAAAAATCTATCCAGCTACAGAGGGGCTCCCCCGCACCAGCCTTTGAGGTCAGACAAACAACCAAAGCTGAGATGTTCACGGTTTAAAAGTTCCCAATAAAATTCCTGGGAACTGGACTTTCAAATCCCCCAGGTGGGTTTGAAAACCTCCTCCGGAATGTTTCCCAAGTGGGAATTGGCTGTAGTGAGAAGCCCCAACACCACTTACTGCTAACCCTCCCCCTCAAGGGGAAGGTATACAGGCAATGGGTAAAATCCTGGGAGTTTCACATTGACATCAATGGGGCAGGATTTCCCCAGTGAGTTTGCATGTGATGTAGGTGTCAATGGGGCGTGCACGGTCTCACACTGCTAGCAGCGGCTGTGCAGCGGTGCACATATCCTGGATATCATGGCAGTGGCATTGCAGGGAAAGCTGCTAATACAGAGCTTCCTTCCCCCAATTGCTTCCTTATGATAATTATTTGTCCTACTCCAGCTGATATTGGCAATGAACAATAAACTTGGATTTTTATTTCTCCTTCCCTAAAGATGCCTGGGAGGAGTTTGGGTCACTGAAGTTCTCTCCTAGTATTATTATTATTATTTTAATTATTTATTGAGTATTTAAAGCAATGTCACAAAGGGAAGAGCTGTGCGCTGCTCTCATGGAGGGATCGCTGGTCTCCTCAGAGTTAAGGCTGAAGTTAGCATCCTTTTATCAGCCTGAATTTCACACACACCCAACAAATCCATTTCAAAGGATATGAAAGTTGATAACCACATCACATAGAATCATAGAATATCAGGGTTGGAAGGGACCTCAGGAGGTCATCTAGTCCAACCCCCTGTGTAGATCACTGTGTAGATCTTGTCCTGAAAATTTGGGGCAAAGAACTCATGATCTCAGAGAGATAGAGTCTCATTCACTGTCTAGAGATTTTCCTAGTATTACTTTGGCTGTTCTTATACTAAAAAATGCCAATTTATCCTTTAGAGCTTTTAGTAAATGATTGTAGGACAGGGTACTACTTACAGAGATATTTATGACTCCTGTGAATTCAGAAGCTAGTTTAACCTTATCAAAATTATATATATAGGTTTCCCTTTGACCCAAGCAGTTAGCCAGTATTCTGGGCCTTCTACATAGTTACACTGAGAGGAGAAAGTGATGACAGATTCAGGTATGTTTGTTGATGCAACCCTACTTATTAACATAGCAGCTACAAAGTCCTGTTTCCCTGAACACAACAGGAACCAGGCAACAGGAGGCACTTTCTTTGATCCAGGCTGCAAACCTCTTTCAAGCCAACACTCTGCTCAAAAGCTCTCGCTCTCCCTCAGCTTTCAGGGTCCTGCTCCAAGTGTTCCTCTGGCTGTGTCTGCCTTTCTTGTTGCTTTCTCTGGTTGCTTCTGGGGTGTTTCTGCTGCTTTTCTCACACAGCCTGACCCTGAGGAACCCTGACCACATGGCCCTGCCATGTCCAGGCTTTTCTGTGGTCTAGTCCTTGGGCGGTGGTTTTCCATTGCTTCCGTTGAAACTAAATAAAGTGACATTTAATGGTTCCCTTATTTAGTTTGACTAGATGATGGTTATCAGAGCCACCAATTTCAGCAAGGTGCTGCAATTGCCCATCGATCAAAAACACACTTGTTGGGAGCCGCCCAATCTCCAACATAACAATAAAATAATAAAAAGTGCTTGAAACCATTATAAATATTGCCATTAATAACATCAATCATTAAGATACCAGACTGGACAGGAAAAAATGAAACTGCCTGCAGCACAGAAGAATCCTTATTTCAGATAAGATAAACCATGAAAAAAAGGCTAATTCAGACCTAGGATGCATCAAGTGAAGTATTTCTAGTAGGACAGAGAGATGTTATTACCATTATACAAGACAGTGGTGAGACCTCATCTGGAATACTGTGTGCAATTCTGGTCCCCCATGTTCAAGAAAGATGAATTCAGACTGGACCAGGTGCAGAGAAGGGCTACTAGGATGATCTGAGGAATGGAGAACCCACCTTCGAGGAGGCAACTCAAAAAGCTTGGCTTGTTTAGCTTAACCAAATGTAGGCTGAGAGGAGATATGGTTTCTCTCTATAAATATATCAGAGGAATAAATTAGAGAGAGGTGGATGTTAAGTGATTTATGTTAAGCGAATGTGAATACAAGAACAAATAGATACAAATTAAGAAGTTTAGGCTTGAAATTCGATGAAAGTTTCTAACCATCAGAGGAGTGAAGTTCTGGAACAGCCTCCCAAGATGAGCAATTGGGGCAAAAAACCCAAATGGCTTGGTAAGTTTAGGGGAGGATGGTATGATGAGACTGCCTACAGTCGCAAGTAGCTGATCTGCAGCTGCTAGCAGCAATATCTCCAATGGCCAGAGATGGGACACTAGATAGGTCAGGCTCTGACTTACTACAGGTAATTAGTTGCCAGGTGTCTGGCTGGTGGGTGTTGCCCACGTGCTCAGGGTCTAATTGATCACCATATATGAGGTCGGGAAGGAATTTTCCCCCAGTTCAGATTGGCAGAGACCATGGTGTGTTGTTGTCTTCCCTTGTAGCATGGGGCATGGGTCACTTTCAGATTTAAACTATTGTAAATGGTGGAGTCTCTGTAATGTGAAGTCTTTAAGTCATGATTTGAGGACTTCAGTAACTCAGCCAGAGCTTAGGGGTCTGTTACAGGAGAGGGTGGATGATGTTCTGTGGCCTGCAATCTGCAGGAGGTCAGACTAGAGGATCATGGTGGGCCCCTCTGAGATTAAAGTCTATGAGTCTATAATAACAGCCCATTGCAGAGAGAACCCAGCACTACCTCGATGGGGCTGGCATGGAGAGAGGGAGAAGGGGTCCTCTGCCCAGCTGGCAGGTGTCATGGCAAAGCCCAGCTGTCTGGGGAGCAGAAGAAGGCCAGACCAAGTTCTGAGGAGGGGAAAATCTGAGCTGTCTGCCTCAGAAGGGTTTAATAGGAAATGGGGCCGCTGGTGTGTCCCAGCCTAGACGCCCATTAGAACAGCCCCTGATGTACGTACAGCAGTGCTGTCAGATGGACATTTTCTGGCTTCATTTCTCTGGCTTCAGGCTGGCTTAGCAGAAAAGTAACATTACTGTGTTTATCTTAAAGCATCCACCGCCCCAGAGAGAAGAGACATCGACATACGCGACCATCGCTCTGCAGCGGGACAGATGTCGTTAATGCTCCACTTGCTGAAATGCAGGACTTGTCATTGTGCAGCTGCATCACAGAACCTCCAAAGGGGCCGTGCAGCAAGGAAGTGGGGAACCTTCTCTGGGGCCACAGCAGGACAATGCACAGCACCCAAAGTGCTGTAGGACGCTGGAATATTTTTAGGGCAAATGCAGCCTGTTTTCCTTTTGGAAAAAAAGTTTCTTCTGAGTAAAATTGGGGGAAAATACCCAAACTCTGTATTCCTGCCCCCTGACTATATCGACCGCTCAGCTCCCAAGTCCTCTCAGCTCTGTTTAGAGATTCCATTGCCAACCCAAAGTGTACAAAAATCATGAGGCAGACCTCCCTGCCCCAAAACCCAAGGCTGCCTTAAGAATTCATGAGATTTTTTTTTAATTATGCATTTTGCTTGCTTTTGTTTGACTTCTGGTTTTTGACCTTTTGGAGGTCAGGTTTTCCAGGAGTTCTTCACAACCAAGAGGGCTAGAAACTTACTCATTTCAACAAAACTCAAGATTTTCACATCATCCCAGCACCTCAGGGGCTGGGCATTAAGAAAAACAGTGAATGTTATGAGATGTGCTGTGAAATCATGAGAACTGACAACAGAGTCAGGGTCTCCTTTCAATTTGCAGGTCTGTTTAACATCCTGCAGGTTTGTAGGGATGTGATGAAATATAAATAACAAACAAAAAGTATTTGTCATAAGCTAGGGCTTTGTGAAACTGTTTTTAGCTTCATGTAGAGACTGCAGCCATGTGGATGCAAGAGAACATCATGCCAGTATTTGTCTACCTGGAAAACAGTCACTGCTTGAAGCAATTAAATGACTTTGGTGTATAGGTTTGAGCGGATGTTTGGCAGGAATTCTAGAATGGCGGCCATATTTCTGTAAGTGACAGCACCCAGCAGCTGAGAAAAATTTGCATTTGATAACAGTGATTCTCTGCTGCTGTGTTCTGGGTGCTTTGGAAAATCTTGCCACTGCATTTAGGTGCCTAACTGAGAGCTGAACTCTGGACAATCTGGCTGTGTTGTGAGCTTTCAGATGAGTGACAGAGGCCCTGCTGCTGGTACAATCAGCATCTGAGTGATGTCTCTGGATCATGCTGCAGACACTGGTGGATTTAAGAATCATTCTTTCCCTCTTGTACCTTTGTTTTCTGTTCCTAGTTCAAGCTCTTTGAATCCTTGTGAGTGTGTTTAACTATCTAGAGAAACTCTTTTCTGCAGGACTTTGAGCTCCCTGGCACATTTCCACAGCGACTCAGGGCAACTTTCAACTTTCAGGTAGTTAAGAAACTGAATTGTGGGGGCAGGGAAAAAGTATCATCTTTGTGATTGGAGTCTTCTGCTTCAAATGCATGCAGACAATAACCCACCTACTTCCTTCCCCCCTCTCAGATGGCTTCTCCTTAGCTTTGCCACCCCCAGCGCTAAAAAATCAGGCTTAAAAAACAACAGACTTCTCATAAATAATCTGTGTTGGGTTTTATATTTGCTTCCTGGTGTTGGAGCCTTTAAAGTAACACAGAGAGGTTCAGGAACATTAATTCCAATTAACTAAAGGTATAAATTTAAAGTGCATTGGTTAGTACTACATTAAATTCCTGTGTGGACACTCTTACTCAAAATTAAAGCCTTGATTCAACTGGTAGCTAAACTCACTTCCAAAGTGAACTAAACTGAGTGGGAGAGTGAAGAGGGGCTTGCGGAGATACCATTGAGCAGCTCAAACCAGGGTGTTGAGGAGACACCATTGCGCAGTGCTGCACAATAGGCCCCTGCTGTAACAGTTAACCTAGGACAGTGATGCTGTCAGTCACTCTTCCCTACAGCCTGCAGAGCTCAGCTCACTCCTAGCCAGGACAGGGCCATGCTGAGCTCTCTCAGATCTTAGACCCCATGAATGCCCGAGCCAGACAGCCCAGCCCAGCTCCTTCCTTCTGTACAACTAATCCCTCCTGCAGAGAAACTGTATGACTGGGGGAACAAATGGGCTCATGGTTAAGGCACCATCGTGGAACTTCTGGGAGACAGAGATTTAATTCCTAGCTCAGCTACTAAAACTCAGGGGGATTTTTTGGTTGGTAGCTCCCAGTACCAAGTGGAAGGGTTGATGGGAAATCAGGACCCTGAGACAGACAGTCCCCGAGAGAAATGGGCAGAGGCCAATGCTCCAGGTCAGCCTTATTGACAGGGCAGGCAGGTTAATGAGGGAGTGAGGAGGCCAGGGGGTCCCATCCTCCATGTGAGCTGGAGTTACCTGGGTGAGAGTGGGGAAGAGCTAAGAAGAGCAGGAGCCTGAGCTGAGCTGGGAGCAGGGCCATGCCAGCCAGAGAGAACCAGAGAAGCAGCCCAGGGAGCAGACTGTGCTGGGAGCAGACCTGCAGCAATCAGAGTCAGAGGGGCCAGAAAAACAGCCCACGGAGTTGGAGGCAGAGCAGCAGCAGTGCTGAGGCTGGAGTTGGGGCTTCAGCAGTCCGGAGCCAGGTGCAGTGAGCAGTTGGGGAGAGGGCCCAGGGCAAAGGGCCCAGTGTAGGGAGATGCCACTGGTCAAGAGGCCTTGCAGGTCAGACGTGGAGGGGGGTTGTAACCATGATGTGGGGGGGCCGACACTGGGAAGAAGGGCCCTGTCACCCAGCACCTGAGGGTTTGTGGCCAGAGCAAGTGTCCAACTCGCAGCATCTCCACAGTACAACCAGGGCCTGGGAGGGTTCCTGGCACATGTGAGGAACAGACTGTGAACTGCCCTGACATTTCTGCAATGGCTGTTTGTGATGTTTCCGTACCACAGGGCAGGGTGATGTGTTTTCCTTTAACCTTTCCCATTTTTAATTTATTTTTTAAATTGGTTGCTGTTTAACAAATCGTATTTGCTTGAACTATATGTAATGAACAATGGGTCAGGGGAAGCTTAGGCACTGACTCTGTGGCTGCTCCGGAGCTGGAGCACCTATGGGGAAAAATGGGTAGGTGCTCTGCACCCACCAGCAGCCAAGCTCTCTGCCCCGCCACAGCTCACCTTACTTTACCTCTGCCTCCTCCCCTGAGTGCGGTGCATCCCCCCTTCTCCTCCCAGTGCTTGCTGCCGCACAACAGCTGTTTTGTGGCATAAGAAGTTGTGAGAGGGAGTGGGGAGAAGCAGGAATGTGGCACACTCAGGGGAGGAGGCAAGGAAGAGGCAGGGCCGGGATTTGGGGAAGGAGTCTAATAGGGGCAGGGAGGGGGCGGAGTTGGGTGGGGACTTTGGGGAAAGGGTTAGAATAGGGGTGGGGCAGGGGCAGAGTCGGGGTGGGGCCAGAGAAAGCAAGGGATCAAACACCCACCAGCACCAGGAGAAGTTGGTGCCTGTGAAGGATGCGTCCAGTGCAGAGAGAGCACCCCAGAGTGGGGACACCCGAGCCCCTGTCCTAAGTGATCATAACAAAGTTGGGAATCCTGGGCCCACCCTTGCCAAGGTTACATGGACTCTGCCACACAGGAGGGAGGAAGGGGAGCCCTCGAGCTCAGGCAGGCTTCTCGGTAAAGGGAGTGAGAGTGAGGACTCAGATCCTTTCACTAGCCCACTTCACCAGGGTAGTATATAAGCCAGGAAAGTTCCCCAAAAATAGAGGGACCATTCCCGTGCTTACATTCAGAGTCCTTGGGCCTGCCACTTCATCTCTCTGGGCCTCAGCTCCCCATTTGTGAAATGGGGATAATAATGCAGCCTTGTCTAAGGCGACAATTTTCAAAGCACTTAAGGGATTTAGGAGCACAAGTGTGTGACTGTGCTCAGTGCCCACTGCCTGGTGCTCCTAAGTCACTTGGGTGTTTTTGAAAATCTCCCCCTTAGATTGGGAACTCTTCTGGGCAGGGGCTGTCTCTCACTAAGGGTTCGTCTGCACAGGGAAATGGACCAGCAGAACCACACTGGTGCAATTAAACCATTACAGTCATCCCAGGATAACTCCCCTTGGGGACACTCTTATTCTGGAATCAGAGAGTCTTGGTCAGGATTAGTTTAAAAAAGTGGTTCTCAAAGCTGGTCCGTCGCTTGTTCTGGGAAAGCCCCTGGCGGGCCGTACCAGTTTCTTTTCTTGCTGCATCTGCAGGTTCAGCCAATAGTGGCTCCCACTGGCTGTGGTTCACTGCTCCAGGCCAATGGGGGCTGCAGGAAGGGCGGCCAGCATGTCCCTTGGCCTGCGTCACTTCCTGTACCCCCATTGGCCTGGAGTGGTGAACTGCAGCCAGTGGGAGCCAAGATCGGCCAAACCTGCGGACACGGCAGGTAAACAAACTGGCCTGGCCTGCCAGGGGCTTTCCCTGAACAAGCGGCGGACTGGCTTTGAGAACCACCAGTTTAAACCATTTTCAAAGTGACATAAGCTAAAATTGGACAAAGCCCCATTTACACTGGAATAAGAGTGTCCCCATGGGGAGTTATCCCAGGTTAGCTGTAGTGGGTTAGTTAGACCAGTATGGTTCTGCTGGTCAAGTTCCCCATTCAGACCAGCCATTTCTGTTTGCAGCACCCAGCACAAAGGGACCCTGACCCCCCTGGAGTAGGGTGACCAGGTGTCCTTATTTTATAGGGACAGTTCTGATTTTGGGGTCTTTTTCTTATATAGGTTCCTATTACCCCTCAACCCCGTCCTTATTTTTCACACTTGCTGTCTGGTCACCCTACTCTGGAGGGTCCTATTATATAAATAATAACTGCAAAATGCAGTCAAGGCTCAGTGGTGCTGGACGAGGAGCCAAGGAACGAGGTCTCTGTCCCTGCTTCGATATTCTGTACCCTGGCTGGGTTTTCTTCTGTCTCCAGTGGGCCTTGGGATTCAACTGTCAGACTGTGAGTGTAACCCACATGCCTAATAGGGAAATATCTCTGCAGAAGATCTAGAGATTTGAGGAGAGGAATACATTTTGTCTGGGGCATTATTGCTAGGCAGATGCACAATTAGCATCACACACTCACAAGTTTTGAAGTTGGGAGTAGTAGTTTTGGGCAAGCTCCATAGGCTCCCTATAGCTGGACACATAAACTCCATTGAAAACCAGTAGTCAGGGCAGCTGCTTTACTAAAAAACATATGATCTGCCTGGACTGGGAGAAGCTCAGCCACAGGACCAACAAGCAAGCTGTTTTTCTGTAGCTCTGAATTATTTCACACCAGGTTAGTGCTATTGTTAACTTCCCAACAAGAAGCACTAAAAGTGTTAGTTATAGAAAAAAAATTGTAGGAAAACTGCTTTCATTATAACTTCTTTCATTATAATTGCATACCTTAAACGTTATTGAATTTTAGTCAAATTGTCTTAACCAGTCTGGTTCACCAACTCTCATCTTACTGAAATGTCATAATAAAGAAAAAGTCATCTATATTTTGCCATTCTCGGGTTTTGTATTTGTATGTAACAGGGTTTTTCATTTATATATTTAGCTAATTTACAAATTAATTAGTATTAACTAGGTAATTCCGCAGTCCAACAGATGAGAAAAAGTCTCCATGAATTCCGGTTAAAAACTTCTGTAAGCAAAAGAAAAAATATTTACTGTGTTTTTCACCGAGCAAACGATATAAAGTTAATAAACAAAGACTCTAAGGGTACGTCTACACTACAGGATTATTTCGATTTTACATTAACCGGTTTTATAAAACAGATTGTATAAAGTCGAGTGCACGGGGCCACACTAAGCACATTAATTCAGCTGTGTGCGCCCATGGTCCGAGGCTAGCGTCGATTTCCGGAGCGTTGCACTGTGGGTAGCTATTCCATAGCTATCCCATAGTTCCCGCAGTCTCCCCCACCCCTTAGAATTCTGGGTTGAGAGCCCAGTGGCTGATGGGGCAAAAATCATTGTCGCGGGTGGTTCTGGGTAAATGTCATCAGTCATTCCTTCCTCCAGGAAAGCAACGGCAGACAATCATTTCGTGCCCTTTTTCCCTGGCAGACGCCATAGCACGGCAACCATGGAGTCCATTCAGCCTTTTTTTTTTACAGCCACCGTATGTGTACTGGATGCCGTGGACAGAGGCAATACTCCAGCGCTACACAACATCATTCATTTGCTTTTGCATGATAGTAGAGATGGTTACCAGTTGTTCTGTACCGTCTGCTGCCAGTGTAATTTGGCAATGAGATGACGGTTATCTGTCCTTCTGTGCTGTCTGCTGCTATCATGGGTGCCTCTGGCTGAGATTGGCCAGGGGCGCAAAAGCAAAACTGGGAATGAGTCCCCTAGTCAATTCCTTCTTTATGGTTTCTTAAAATAGAGTCAGTCCTGCCTAGAATTTGGGGCAAGTGTACTAGAGAACCAGTGTATCAGAGAGCACAGCTGCTCCATGTCAGATCCCGCAGAAATGATGAGCTACATGCCATTCAGGGGGGGTGCCCCTGCAACAACCCCACCCATTGCTTCCCTCCTCCCTCAACCTTCCTGGGCTACCCTGGCAGTGTCCCCATTTGTGTCATGAAGTTATAAAGAATGCAAGAATAAGAAACAGTGACTTGTTAATGAGATAAAATGAGGGGGAGGCAGCCTCCCAATGCTATGACAGTCCAGGCAGGACATTAAGCAGTGCGGGGAGAGGAGCCCAGCATGCCGCTGCTATGATAGTCCAGGACAGAATCTTTTCTTTACACAGGAAAGGGAGGGGGCTGATGGAGCTCAGCCCCCAGTGGCTATGATGAAGACAGTTACCAGCTGTTCTGTCCCATCTACTGGGAATGACCAGGAATCATTCCTATTTTTACCCAGGTGCCCCTGAGGCCAGCCAGGGGTATTCAGCAATCAAGCATGTACCATCTGCCACCAGGGAGGGGAGAGGAGTGGATACTGTTCTTCACTGCTGCAGCATCAGGTCTACCAGCAGCACTCAGTAGACATAGGGTGACATTGAAAGAAGTCAAGAAATGATTTCTTTCCCTTTTCTTTCACGTGTGTGTGGGGGGAGTAAATTGACGATCTATTCCCTGAACCACGCCAGACAATGTATTTTAACCTACAGGCATTAGGGAGCTCAGCCAAGAATGCAAATACTTTTCGGAGACTGCTGGGGACTGTGGGATAGCTGGAGTCCTCAGTACCCCCTCCCTCTCTCCATGAGTGTCTATTTGAGTCTCTGGCTTCCTGTTATGCTTGTCACGCAGTACTGTGTAGCCTGTAGATTTTTTTTCAAACGCTTTGGCATTTCGTTTTCTGTAACAGAGCTCTGATAGAACAGATTTGTTTCCCCATACAGCGATCAGATCCAATATCTCCCGTACGGTCCATGCTGGAGCTCATTTTGGATTTGGGACTGCATTGCCACCCATGCTGATCAGAGTTCCACGCTGGGCAAACAGGAAATGAAATTCAAAATTTTGCAGAGCTTTTCCTGTTTACCTGGCCACTGCATCCGAATTGAGATTGCTGTCCAGAGCGGTCACAGTGGTGCACTGTAGGATACCGCCCGGAGGCCAATACCATCAATTTGCGGCCACACTAACCCTAATCCGATATGGTAATACCGATTTTAGCGCTACTCCTCTCGTTGGGGAGGAGTACAGAAACTGATTTAAAGATCCCTTTATATCGATATAAAGGGCCTCGTAGTGTGGACGGGTACAGCGTTAAATTGGTTTAATGCTGCTAAAATCGGTTTAAAGGCGTAGTGTAGACCAGGCCTAACTGAAACTCACGTGAACTCAGTTGAGAACTCTGTTACTTCTCTCTGTTTGTTAAAACTAACCTGTTTATTCTTTTCTTTATATTTATATGTAATGAAAATAATATATGTACATTGTAAAATGGCATTGTTATTTAGTAACAATTAAACTATTATTTTTACCATTATAACATTTTATAAAATGAATTCCTAATAAATAAAGTTCATTCCTCTAAACTTAGGGCAAATAAACCCTCCCCTACCAAAAAAAAAGACAAAATTGAGCAGAAGTAAAATGAAGGCTGGCAGATATCAGGCAGCAGAGTGGGGGTTGTCCAGTTTACTGCACTGAATGCAGCATGTAGAATTATCTGCTTTGTGAGCGGGTGGCATATATGCGTATCTGATGCAAGGCACTCTTGGCTGTTAGAGACTGTACAGCATGTACAGGGTTTGGAGACCAGAGGGGCTGAACTGGAGGAGCTAAGGGAAACAGAGCGGTACATAGAGGAGACTTTCCAAGACACAGTGGAGCAGTTCCACCTCCAGGCTGACAGACTCTGTGCTGTTGAGGAGAACTCAGAGAAGGAGAACAACCAAGTGGAGCAGAAGGAAACGATCCCATAGTTGGGACCCTCCCTCCAGATGGTATCAGGGTGTCCTCTCGCTCTGAGAATACCTCTCTGAAACAGGGAACTCTAGTTATTAGGAGGAGACAGGCAGGGCCAGCACTTCCGCTAGGCGACCCTAGGCAGTCGCCTAGGGCGGCAGGATTTGGAGGGCGGCATTTTGCCATCCTTGGCGGAAATTTGGCAGCAGGGGGTCCTTCCATTCTGGGTATTCAGCTGAAATTCGGCGGTGGGTCCTTCAGTTGCTCCGGGACCCACTGCCAAAGTGCCCCGAAGACGCGGAGTGGAAGGACCCCCGCTGCTGAATGCTCAGAGGAGGATCGCTGCTGCCTATGGCGGCAAAAACCCTGGCGCCGCTCCTGGAGACAGGTAATAGTAATAGGGGATTGATCATTAGAAATATAAATAGCTGGGTTTGTGATGACCAAGAGAACCACATGGTGATAGCCTGCCAGGTGCGAAGTTTAAAGATCTCACAAGACTTCTAGACAGACTTATGTGTAGTGGCCCTAACGCTGTTGTCAGTTTTCATGGTTTAACAAGTATCAGAGAGGTAGATGTGTTAGTCTGTATCCACAAAAACAACGAGGAGTCCGGTGGCACCTTAAAGACTAACAGATTTATTTGGGCATAAGCTTTCATGAGTAAAAACCCACTTCTTCAGATGCATGGAGTGAAAATTACAGATACAGGCATAAATATATATTGGCACATGAAGAGAAGGGAGTTACCTTACAAGTGGAGAACCAATGTTGAAGGCCAATTCAATCAGGGTGGATGTGGTCCACTCCTAATAATGGATGATTGAATGTCAATACCAAGAGAGGAAAAATTGCTTTTGTAGTGAGCCAGCCACTCCTAGTCTCTATTCAAGCCCACATTGATGGTGTTACGTTTGCAAATGAATTGTAGCTCAGCAGTTTCTCTTTGAAGTCTGTTTTTGAAGTTTTTTGTCAAAGTACGGCTACTTTTCAATCTGTTATTGAGTGTTCAGGCAGATTGAAGTGTTCTCCTACTTTTGTATGTTACCATTCCGGAGGTCTGATTTGTGTCCATTTACCCTTTTACACAGAGATTGTCCGGTTGGGCCAATGTACATTGCAGAGGGGCATTGCTGGCACATGATGGCATGTATCACATTAGCAGACGTGCAGGTGAATGAGCCCCTGAAGGTGTAGCTGATGTGGCTGGGTCCTATGATGGTGTCACTAGAGTAGATATGGGGACAGAGGAGGCAATAAGGATTGTTACAGGGACTGGTTCCTGGGTTGGTGTTTCTGTGGTGTGGTGTGTAGCTGCTACTTAAAAGGATAAAGGGACACAAATCAGACATCAGGAATGGTAACATATAAAAGCCAGTAGGAGAACACTTCAATCTCCCTGAAGAAAACGATTTGTTTTCATTTCCATGTCTGCTTTCAGATTTGCCTTGGTTGTTAACACCCATCTGAAGCACACAAATGTAACTTGCCCTGGCTTTAGATGTGCAAATTTGGGCACCCAGACAGGACGTGACTTACCAGAGCTCGCAAGGTGAGTCAGTGCCACAGCTGGGAATGAACCCCAGTAATGCACCAAGCCCTGAGTGTTAGTCCCAAGATCCTTCTTCCCATTCTCTGCAATGGGAAGTCTCATGTCTTGTCCGTGCACGGAAGTGACACCTTTGGCCATGAAAGCAAAATATAACTGGGGGCTGGAATCAGGGTGCAGCTGTAGTTACACCAGAGCTAGAGTTGCGTTTAAGATATTTGTGCTTTGACAATGGAAGGGATGACGCATAAACTGTGGTTTTGAGTGAGTTTTAATAAAACAAAACCTGAGTTATAATCTTTAGCCGGTGATGGACTCTTTGGGGGATTGATTGTACTGTTTGTGTCTCATGGCACACACCCCTGGGCCAGCCAGTTCCCTCAACCTGGGACTGGATCAGAGCCGGAGTCCCCTCTATTGGAAAGGCCCCATATCCCATTTCATTTCTGGCTGAGATTGGAGGGTTGCAACCATGGCCCTGTGAGCGCTGTTTTTAGCTGAGGCTGTCATGAGATTCCCTGCTGGCTGGGGAGAGTCAGAGAGGGGTTAGAACTGAAGGAACAGAACCAGACAACGGGACAGAGAAATTTTCCGGTTGATTATATACATTACAGCAGCCTTGCAAATTCCAGCCAAGGGCAGGGTCCTTTTGCACTGGGTGCTGCACAGATACTAGTGGATTCTGCAGGGGAAAATTGACCAGCAAAACTATGCTGGCCTAGCTAAACCACTACGGCTATCCTGGGATAACTCCCCATGGGGACACTCATACTCCAGTGTACGAGGGGCTTTTTCCAGTTTACTTCAAGGTGAAAATAGACCCAAGGGACTTAGGAGCACAAGGCAGTGGGCACAGAGCACAATCATGCGTTTGTGTTCCTAAATCCATTAGGGGCTTTGAAAATTCTCCCCTGAGACAAGGCGAAATTACTATCCCCATTTCACAGATGGGGAGCTGAGGCCCAGGGAGAGGAAGTGACAGGTCCAAGGATTCTGTAGCAGAGCTGGGAATTGAATCCCAAACTTCTAGATGTGTTATCTTGGTGCCTTAACCTTTAGCTCATCCTTCCTCTCTAATTTTACAGCCCCTCTGCAGGAGGGATTATTTGTACATAAGGAAGGAGCTGGGCTGGGCTGTCTGGCTGGAATAGTTCATGACAGAGCTAAGATCTGACAGAGCTTGGTGTGACCCTGGCCTGGCTGGGAGTGAGCAGAGGTCTGCAGGCTACAGGGCAGGGCGTTGCCAATGAAGGTACCTGGTTTGTGTCCAGAATGTCCAGTCAAAAAGGGGACCTAGCAGTGTCCAGTCAGGTGTACTGACCGACCCTGAAGGTCCAGTTACTGGGAGAGGTGGCGAGGTGCCAGGTCATCAACCCACGCCAGTCCCCAGCAGCTCCCAGCCCAGCCCCAGAGCAGAGGGAGGCCAGCGGGGCAGGAGACGATCCAGAGAGGAGGACTGTTGGGGAGAGCAGAGAGTGATTGGAAGAAGCGAAAGAGGAGCAAGCAGGGGACGGGGCCTGGGAAGAGGCAGAGAAGGGGGAGGGCCTTGGGGGAAGAGACAGACAGGGGCGAGGCCTCAGGGGTCTGGGTTTTAGCCAATAGAAAGCTGGCAACCTTAGTCAGTGACTGACAACATCCCTGATGGGGGATGGGAGGGGGGACTGAAGGAGGCTGCAGGAGTTACCTGGGCAAAAACTGTTACCGCAGGGGCCTATTCTGCAGCACTGACCAATGGTGACTCCCCAACACCCATTCAGAGCTGGCCACTGGTATCTCTCCAGCCCCTTCCTCACCCTCCCTCCTGCTCACAGTTGGTCAATGGGAATCCCCCATTGCCTCCCCCTGCAAAATGCTGATGCTCCCGCCATGAGTCTCCTCCAGCCTGCAGTCTGGGGCAGGTCCCATTTCTCCAGCATGAAGGTGATGATGGGCGCAGACATCAGGAGGAGCAAAACCAGGGTGCAGCGAGTGGCCCAGATGGTGATGGACAACATGTCTGGCCCTGCAACATGGAAAGGGACACGGTGACGGCCGTGTGCAAAGCAGCGTGTGGGACTGCAGTGCCAGCATTAGACACAGAGCAGCTTCTCTGTAAAGGGGACCCCGTGTGAGCTCCTGGAAGCCATAAACCTACATCGAACAGTGGGGATCATGCTGCAGGGGGGTATGTTCCCCTCATAGGAAGTTGTTGGGGAGGCTCCTCTCTTTCCCCCAGCACAGGGTCATTCTTGTACCAGTTTGCTCAGGCTGCACCTGGATTCAGTGCAAAGGCCTCACAAGAGCCAGTGACAGATGCAGCAGCCCAGGGCCTTTCGCCCCTCTCCAGTGTGGCTGACAGTTCACCACGGGGGTGACCCCGCCCTGGGCAGAGGGCAGCACGAGGCCTTGGCACCAGCTGTATCCTCAGGAGAGGGTGGGTTGTTTTGTTGATACAAATGCTCTGCGGGGAGCTGGGGCAAACAGCCAGGTTGGGGTTCTGCCGGTTGCTGCCTGGGAACAGGGCACTGGTGCTGGGCTAAGATTCCTGAACAAGGGGGTTGCCCAGATGCTGTTTGTGACATCTCTGTTCCAGGAATGGAGCACAGAGCATAACTAGCTAATTAAACAGAAAGACAGAACATGTGAGCCCAAGAGTAATGATGCATCTGGTGCCTCCTGCCAGAGCGTCACCAAATGCAGAGGGAGGAAATAATTCACTGACTGCCGGTTTAGCAGAGGGGTCAGTGAACTCCAGAGGAAACTTGGCCATAAGAAGGGTTGGGATTCTCCCTTTGAAAGAGCCATTTTCCTGCCTTGCAAAGATGTTGCCCAACTCTGCAATGCTGGTGAAAGCCTGGGAGAGCTGCAGGGAGAATGCGCTGCACTGGACGAGCCTGTCACCCTGTTGTGTCATCATGTGTTTCCTCTACATCCATCATCACGGAGATCACACTCAGACTAGGGGTTGCCCAGCCCAAGACCCACCTTTCCCTAAATACAGTCCCCAGAATAAAGAAACGCCTCCGAAGCATTTACCTTCTGGGGAGGAACCCCCAACACTGCCGCTGCTGGAGTCATCACCTAGGCAATAAATACACAAGAGATCAGAGCAGAGCATGGCTCCACTCCACGCCCATACGCTGCCCTAACACAGCTACACCATGGGCAATACCTAGCTGGTGGCCGTGCTGCTGAAAGGGGCCTGGGGTTAGAGTGGGTCACAAACTGAATCTGAGTCAGCAGTGTGAGTTAGGTGTGAAAAGGGCTAACGCTGTATGTACGACAGGGGAGGTCATTGTCCCGCTCTGATCTGCACTGGTGAGGCCTCAGCTGGAGCAGGGTCCAGTTCTGGGCTTGACATTTTAGGAAAGTTGTGAACAAATTGGAGAGTCCTGAGAAGAGCAACAAAAATGATGAAAGGTTTAGAAAACCTGACCTAGGAGGAAAGGTTAAAAACACTGGGCATGTTTAGTCTTGAGAAAAGAAGACTCAGGAGAGACCTCATAGTCCCCAAATACATGCCGTGCTGTTTTAAAGAGGATGGAGATCAATTGTTCTCAGTGCCCATAAAAGGTCGAACAAGAAGTAATGGGCTTAAACTGCAGCAAGGGAGGATTAGGTTAGACAGTAGGAAAAGCTTTCTACCTATAGGGCTAGTGAAGCTCTGGAATAGACTTCCAAGGGAGGTTGTGGAATCCCTGTCACTGGAGGTTTTTTAAACAGGTTGGACAAACTCCTTTCAGGGATGGTCCAGCTTTCCTTGGTCCTGCTTCAGTGCAGGGGGCTGGACTTGATGACATCTTGAGGTCCCTTCCAGCCTGACATTTCTATGAGGTCTGTGACTCCACCTCCTAGGGCTGGGCTGGTATATATATGTGTACACACACACACACACACACACACACACACCCTCTTACCAGTGATGCTGAGGTGCTGGGCAGGGCTGAGCTGGGATCTGGTCACCCAGTTGTTGCTGTCCTTGATCTCGTACCCACAGGAGTAATTCCCAGACCTGCCCCCAGACACCGTGTGGTTATAGTAGTAGGTGATCTTCTTCTGCAAGGCCCTCTGGGACGAAAGCTCCTCCCCGTCCTTGCAGAAGATGATGCGGGTGGCCAGGAGCTGGGAGAACTTGGAGCACTGGAGCCGCACGGAGTCCCCCAGCCTGGCAGATGTCTGGCTCAGGTGGAGGGCGGGAGCAGGGAGAGCACCTGGGAAGGGGAATGGGTCAGAGCAGTTAGTGGGCCGTTGGCAGTGCCCAACGCTGTCAATGGAGGAGGAGGTAAATGACAGGTGGGTCTGTGCTGTGTCTCGGAGGCTCTGATTTCAGCCCACCTATGCAGACGGGAGCATGAGCTCTCTCTTGTGACCAGAAGCTTTATTAAGTGGGATTATTTGGGTTGCTGAAGAGTCAAAGAGTCAGCCAGGCTGGGCTCCCATTGTCGGCCCCAATGCAGGATCATCCAGCAGGGGCAGTATGGCTGGAAAAGAGGCAACTACTCAGCGTGGCCGGCCCCTGGTGATTGAGGGTTATCTAGGGCCCAGCCAACACCTCGGTCTCAGTCATACGGGAGCTCAGCCTGGATTATGGTCCCTTCTGGCTGTACCGTCTCGAATGCTGCCTGCCCGCCCAGGGCTGCCTATTAACAGTGCTGCTGACATTTAAGAACGAGGTGCAGGCTGACTTTATATGGGGAGTGAGCTCCAGGGGAGAGACCTGTTACCATGAGGGGCTGAGAGCTGGGGCCACGGGAAGGTAAATCCCTTGGGGTCAGGGCCATAGCATTCGCTGCTTCCCAGGGCCAGTGTCCCGGGGGTGGGACAGGTTGTGAACGTGGCTCTCTCACCCGCCTGTCACACTGGCCATGGATCAGAGCAGAGCTGAGAGGCAGCAGAACAGGGATGGGTCAACCGAGAGATCTGCTCTCCCTGCCTGGATGTCACACAGCCCTGTCTGCCTTCCCGAGCAATTGCCGCTGGCACTGCACTGAGCAGGGAGCAGCCTACAGGGTAATGACTAAACACCCTGGAGGGGAAGGGGTAAATGCAATGGGCAGATTGGGGACAGACAGACAGACCGACTCACCGGGAGTTGAGCAGATCTCCTGGCTGCAGGGACTCAGCGCTGGGAACAGAAAGGTGCCATGTGGTTAGTGCTGGAGATAAAATCCCCTCCCCCCTTTTCCAAGGTCCCTCTTCAGAGACAAAATCTGCCTTTAATAGATAGGCCAAAAATTCCCGAGTCCTCTTTTGGTGAAGAAGTGAACCAGGCAGGACATTAGATCTGAGACTTGGCAGATTCCTCACCCACACAGACCTTGGCTGAGCTGAGACCTGCCTTTCCCTTCAGCTTAGTCTAGAGAACAGATCCTCAGCTGGTATAAACCGGCATTGACTCTAGTGGAGCTACACTGATTTACACCAACTGGGGATCTGGCCCAGTAGCTCTCACACACAGTGTTTACACTGGTTCCCATTTCTCTCCCACTAAAGAGGATTTGCAGACAGTCTGGGCCAAGGGCTGCTCTCAGTTGTTTCCTCCCAACCTGCAACGAATTAGCACAGGATTCCCACATACTCACCGGGAAGCAAGAGGAACAGAGACAGGATCATCAGGCCGGTGTGGGAACCACTCGAGATGGAAACAGCCCAGCAGCTTCTTTGGCTGACAGGGTTGGGAGGGCACAATCCTTAGTCACTTCCTGCTCCCACCTGCCCACGCTGCCCTGTCTGGGAAGCTTCAGTCTCTCTCTCTGCTCTGATCTGTCCCTGTCTGCTCCCCAAGGTTGGATGCTCCAGCCAGCCCCTCTCCCTGCTCCTAGGCCCCCTGGGGTCTGCAGGGCTCAGGCAGCAGAGATGCTGCAGCCTCTCTCTGACCTGCTCTGTCTCCTCCTTGGGTCTGATAATCATCATCGCTCCCCATTTCCTGCCCCAAGCCGCCCCCCTTCCGTGCTCCAGCCACAGCGTCTCTATTTAGGGCTGCAAGATTGAGAATCGAAGGGGCCTGGTTTGCTTGTTTGAGTCTAAACATATCACTGAGGAAACATCTCCTGTTCCTTCTCATTGCCTGGGGACCGAGACAGCCCCCTGGCTAAAGGCACAGCTGGGCCAGGGTGAAAGGTCACTGGGTGGCTGGGGGTCCTGGGATGTTGGATGAGTCTGAACCTCTTGCTTCCACTCTGGTCTCCTGTCCTTGGTGAGAAGAACCCAGCTCCCCCGGGGGAAATTCACCCTCTGGTGTTAAGGGGATATAAATGGGGTCTGGGCTTCATGTGGGAGCCTCTGCACAGGGGTGAATTTCACCTCCAGAGAACAGCAATCATGGGACTGCACTGGCTTCCCCACCTGCTTAGTCTCCACCTACCCCATCCTCCACACCCAGCTCCAGCCGCTTCTGCGGGCTCTGCCCTGAATGCCTCTGCTCCCCATTCTGGGGTGCTGAGGAGTCTGCTGTCCCTCCTGAGAGACAGGCACCAGGTCCCTTCTCCCTACCCTGTTTCCCTCTCAATTCAGCCCCCACTGCCCGGGGGTGGGAGAACACAAAACAGTTGAGAAAGAGCCTCACGAAGTGAGCTGTAAGCAAGTGAGAAGCTGGAACGAGTGCAACTAAGCAAGTGGGGGACCAGGGAAAAAGCCAAAGAAACATGTGAGATAGAAATGTAAGGGACTGTTGGCCCCTTATTAAAACTTTTGTGGGTTTTTGTTTGGTAGCTCCCAGTACCAAGGGGAAGGGTTGATGGAAAATCAGGTCCCTGAGACTGACAGTCCACAGAGGCAATGGGGAGAGGCCAAAGCTCCAGGTCAGCCTGATTGACAGGCAGGCAGACTAATGAGGGAGTCAGGAGGCCAGGAGGTTCCCGTTCCCCATGTGAGCTGGAACTGCCCTGGGGCAGAGTGGGGCAGAGCTAAGGACAGGGCAGGAGCATGAGCTGATCTGGGAACAGAGCTGCACTAACTGGAACCAGAGAGAACCAGAGAAGCAGCCCAGGGAGCAGATCCGTGCTGGGAGGACCAGGGCAGCAACCAGGTCCAGAGAGACCAGAAGAGGTAGAGCAGCAGCTGTGCTCGGGCTGGAGCTGGGGTGGGGCAGTCGGGAGGCGGGTGTGGTGAGCGGCTGAGGAGTGTGAGGGGGACCCTTGGGGAGAAGGCCCAGCGCAGGGAGACGCCACCAGTCAAGAAGCCTTGCAGGCCTTATGGGGGCGTGGGGGGGGCTGTTGCTGAGAAGAAGGGTTCTGCCACCTCGATCCTGAGGGTGTGTGGCCCCAGCCAGAGCAAGTGTCCGATCTGTGGCATCCCTGCAGTACAGCCAGGGCCTGGGCAGGAGACCCCAGGAATCCTGGGCCCAACCTTGCTGGGCTTACAAAGACTGTGCTGCACAAGAGAGTCGGAGTCCTCAAGGGCAGGGAGACCTCTGGGTAAAGGGAGTGGGAGCGAGGACTCAGATCCTTTTGCTAGCCAATTCCACTGGGGTAGTGAGTAACCCAGGAAAGTTCCCCACAATAGCGGGACCATTTCCCCACTTACAGAAAGAAAGTCTTGTGAACAGACATTAACACATTTGCGGGAAGTCAAACAGCAGAGGGCATCAACGGAAATGTGTCAGGAGTACAAGGCAGAGCAGTTTTGCGGAGCAACTTTTCATGGTCATTGATGCAGAAACAAATTGTCATGGGATGGTGGCTGGGAACTTTTTACCCCTGGAATGGAGTTAGCTCTGCAGAGCAGCTGGACAGGGGTGCGTGGGGGGAGCTCAGATGCTCAGGTGAGGGTCAGAGGATCAGATTTTGACACTACCTGTCATAAGCAGTGCCCAGAAAATGCCAGTGTGAAAAAGGGTAAATATTTCTGGCAAGTTTTTTAAAATAATTGTTTCAAAACCTTTTGTGAAAAATATTTTTTTCCCTCTCTTGGTAGAAAAATGGTAAAAATCAAGGGAGGGGAAACCAAAACCTGAAAACTTTTAAAAAAAAAATTTTAATTTGTCAGTTTTGTTTTACAACCCCCGCACCTCCCCACCCCCCTCAAAATTGTAATTTTTAATTTGTAAAAATGAATACTTTGGAAAAAATGAAAATGTTTGATAAAATCTGTCATTGTTAGCTCACAGCATTCTGGCGGCTCTAGGACAGAGTGATCCCTGGGGCTGTGGTTTAGGCTGATCTGCTGACTCCCTTGGATGGCAGCCGGGCCCTGCTTGTAGCTCAGACAATGCTGCCCAGAAAGGGCCTGATCCAAAGCCCATTGGTGTCAATGGAAAGATGCCACTGACTTTACTGGCCTTGGGATCATGTTGCCACGTAAGAGGGTCAGTTTTCTTGTGACAGAGAAATGGCTCCGGAGCTTTCTCTTGGAGTGACCCCAACCCAGACCCCCCACAGGAACAGGAACAGGGAAAGTCTCCACCATGGGCGGGTGAAGAGGAGGTTGATAACAGGATCATGAACAGCGCATAGCGGGATGTGAAGAAGAGGAACTCACTCTGCTGCCTCCCCCCACCCCCGAGCTGCAAATACAGCTGATACATGAAGCAAGAGCATCCACAGAGTGAGTTCATCCTGCTGCCCAGACCCTGCAACTGCCTCACTGCCCAGATCCTGAAAGGTGCAGAGAGAAGGCTCCACACAGAGAAGAAATGACCAGGGGTCCTCTTTAGGCTAGTGCTTTAACAGAGACTTGAAAGAAGTCAGATGCCCAGAGCCTACCATAGAGAGCGAGACTGATAAATAGATCGATGGATAGAGACACAGAGAGAAAGAGGATGTATATGGGGGTAGATAGATACAATATTAATTTTAAATACCATGCTTGGTTTATCACATGGTTAAGCACAGAGACCAAGACTTTCAAAAATGATTCGTGAATTTGGGGGCCCCATTTAAGGCACCTTAAAGAGGTTGATTTCCAGCAGGTGAGGGCTCAATGTAGTCTGTTTGTCACCCCTTGAGCTGTCTCACGTTGGGCTCCCAAAACCACTGGCCATTTCGGAAGGTTCGGAAATAATTGTTTGTGCCAGTTCTTCACATGCTGAATCTGAGTGTGAGACCAGCTGTAGGGGTGCGAGGGGCTGTGTCACCATGGCTCATTCTATCCTTGCCCCTCGGGCAGACTGCAGTCAAGGGTGATCAGTGCCAGCTGTGATGGGGATTTTGCGATAAAGCTCCTCTGTCACAACCACACTGCGCGAACGCTGAGCGGCCAGTCCAGTTCTCAGCCACTCCGACAGTCCTGGCAGGGTGAACATTTATCATTTTCTGCTGAGGCAATAGAGGCAGCTGTGTGAAAGCTGTGGGCACCCTGACATGTTCCCAAAACTGTTGGACTTGACCCAGGATCTGCCCATGAAACAAGCAACCAGTCCCTCTATAATACTTCCTGGGAAGTTATCTGGTATAAGCTAAAGGGTGAATTTATACTGTGCCAGTTACACCAGGTTAAGTCCCTGTGCACACCTGGGTTCTGGTCTAAGAGCCATTTTCTGGTTTCTCATATCTTGTTTTGAAAGCAATATTAATGATAAGCTGTACATTTTTAACAGTGAGGATAATTAACCATGGGAAAAACTTACCAAGGGTTGTGGTGGATTCTCCGTCTGTGGAAGTTTTTAAATCAAGGCTGGATGTTTTTCTCAAAGAGATACTGTAGTTTAATCAGGAATTATTCTGGGGCAATTCTCTGGCCTGTGTGATACAGGAGGTCAGACTATGTGATCACAGGGGTCCCTTCTGGCTTTAGAATCTATGAATGAACCTGACAAAGGCTCTGATTCCAGAAGAAGAGTGTCCCTGTGAGAGTTACACCAGCAAAGATAGAGCGGTTTAATTATACTGGTCAGTTTCTCTATGTAGAGAGGAGCCTTTGCAAAAATGCTCTTCTCATCAATGTTCTCCATTTCCTTGTATATCCCCTGTCACTGGAGTATCTGACTCCTCATAATCACTAATGAGTTTATCCTCAGACACTTCTGAAGTCCATCATCATTTCACAGATGGAGAGACAGAGGCACAGAGAGAGACTAAGTGACTGAGCCCAGGGCACACAGGAGTCTGCAGCTGAGTCAGGGGTTGAACCCAGGGCTCTTGAGCACTAGTCCATTGCTGTAGGCACAAGATTGTTCCTCCTCCCCTCAATCCCTGGCTGTCCCAAAAGCCTGGGTGACAGTGACCAACTAGGTACCTGCCTGGAAGGCCAATGACCCTTGTATATTTCACCCAAAGAGGGGAAGAGCTTGGATGGGGCGGGACAGGGAAAACATCAGAAATACAAGCTGCGAAATCTGCTGCTGGTGATTTACTTGCTCTTACAGACAGTCCCACCCCCTGTTGCTTCTGGGCTAGATTCTGCCTCTCTTCCACCAGCCCAAACCCCAGGGCAGGCAGGGCAGAATTAGACCCAGCTCACCAGCCCTGGTGGGGATATTAATGGAACCAGACACTGCAGGGCTAGAGAGCAATCGGCTGCTGTTCAGAAGAGGGAAAGGAGAGGAGAGTCAGTGCTCCAGCTCAGCGACACTCTGCACACCCAGTCCAGCTGCTCTATGCAGCCGTGCAGGGTGGAAACCGCAGGACTAGCTGACAGCGCCTTGAGAATCTGCAGCGTCTCCTGTGCAGACTCTTCTTCTCCCACCCAGCACTGAGCTCTCCCCGGCCAGACTCTGAGCTAGCAGCCCAGCGGGCAGGTGGGGGGAGGGCGAGAACTGTCAGACTCTGTGATGTGGGATTGAATTACCCACTCTCAAAATGTTATTTTTGTCCTCACACATTAACCTGATTCTCTCTCTTTCTTTCTCTCTCATTTATTCTGTTCTCATGAGGTTTCCGGGGCAGTTTATTTTCATAGTCACACATTTAAAGGCCAGAAGGGACCAATGGGACCATCTAGTCAGAGCGTCTGCACAGCCCAGCCCAGAGAGCCTCCTTGAAGGCTCCCTGCATTGAGCTGCTAACTTCTGGCTGAGCTAGAGGCTGTCTGGTAGAAAGAGACGTCCCCTCTCAGTTTGAAGACTCCAAGCCGGCTCCCATTTCTAAACGCTAAGGTGACTGTGGCTGCTCAGTGCAAGAAGGGACCAGGGAGAAGGAAGATGCTGTACTGGGACAGAGCAACTGGAGATGGGCCATGAGGTTTAGCTCCTGCTGTGGGTCCTAATCTGACCTTTTCCAAAGTCTGGGAGTGTGGACTTGGGGTTCTTGTTTGAGTTTATTATAGAGACAGCCCCAAAGTCTGGGTGTGGGGACTCCTGCTCTGAGGAAAAGTTCAGTAGGTACCAGAGATCGTGATCCAGAGTCTGACAGAGAAAGGGAACAAGATGCTCAATATGGGATGGTTGAACCACTTAACAGTAAATGGGGAAGAGGGACCAGATGGAGCTGTTGGTCTTGACATAGATTTCAGGAAGCTCAGTGGAGTGTGCAGGTCTGGTGTATACTGGAGGCCCGACACTGACAGACTGACTGGGAAGCTAGGCCAGGCCACAGACATGCCCAGGATAGACTGTAACAAAGGATATTAGGAAGTTTAACACTCCAGAGTACAACCCATGTCATATTTTCAGGGCAGGGCCGTGCTATATGATGCCTGAATGTGCAGCACCAGCACACCAATGGCACTGAGGAAAGACAACATTCAGTGACGACTCCACCAGGCCCAGCTGAGAATTTTACATCAAGATCATTTTTTGGATAGAAAACTAGATTTTGAGAAAATATTTTCCTTTTTTATTTGTGGAAGTCTCTCCTTTTTTTGAACATTTTTGTTTTATTGGAAAACCAAAAGCCCAAACTATTTTGGAAGTGGCCAAAACCTAATAGTCCCTGCCCTGAGCCAATTTTTAGATTATCAGTTTTTTCAGGAAAAATTAAAATTTTATTGCTGAAAATTTCAAAGAAAATTCATATAATTTTGCACAGGGAAAAAAATTCCATTTTTTGCCCCACCCTAGAGTGCACCAAACTTAAGCCCTTAAGGATCACAGGTGGAATCTGCCACTGCTTTGTTCTGTGATCTCCTAGAGGTTAATGCAGATTAGCCTGAATGCCTGTGACACAAATGTGGGCATGTAGGTGCAGGTCTTGCTGGAGCCCATGGGTGGCACATGAACCCCCCATTTGGGGAAGCCAGTTCCCTATCTAATCTCTTCTGTCCACGGTCCCGCCCGCCCAGGCCAGAGGAGCACCAGCTGGCCGGCCTGAGCCACCCGACTCCCCCACTGCAATCCAAGCTGCCCTTGGAATTCATGCACACTTCACCTCTGATGGTCTGTGAAATTACTTATTTATCTAATAAATACATTAATTAATTAGCATTAAGTATTGTATATGTATGAAAAACCCTGTTACAAACAAATTGAGAAACTGACAATACCAAAATACAGATGACTTTTTCTTTCTTATTACATTTAAATAAGAAGTGATTTGGTGCACCAGACTGGTGAACCACGGCCCCAGCATCAGCTGCCCCGAGTCCCTGCAGAAGGCAGGCAGACCAACCCCACCCGGCCTGGCCCAGCCAGGGGAGAGTGCTGGGAACTGTAGGAGGGGCCTGGCCTTGGGGCGGAGCCTGGGCAGTGCGTGCCAGGCTGTTTGGGGAGGCACAGCCTCCCCCTGCCTATGATAACTGCTGCCCATGCTTAGTGGTGGCTTCGGGGGGCATCTCACAGCCTGGGGCAGCAGCTCCACTTAAGTAGGGGGATGACCCAGGGCTGGGTAAGGGGAGTGCCCACAGGTTTGTACTGGTTCTGCGAGCAAAGTGGGCAAGCAAAGGGCAAGCTCTGAGCACACCAACGAGGTCGCGGAAGGAAGGGGGCAACATGCTACCTGTGGGGTGTGGATGTCGGGAGAGGGGCTGTTTGAAGAGCAGGTCCTGGCCTGCTCCCTTCTTCCTCTGTAGGCTGCAGAGAGGCCTGGGCTCAGCAAACCCTCAGGGCTGCTTCTCATGGCATGTTTACCACCTAGGTAGGATCCTGGGTGCTCCTCAGCCCCGCTCTCTGGGAACTAGAGCGCTCACTTGCTCCAGGCAGCAGAAGTTGGCAGGCTCCAGTGCTTTGCAGCCAGCTGCCCCAGCTGCAGCCAAAGTAGCCCAGTAGCTGGGGTTCCAGGAGCCCCTCACTGTGGGGTGCAAGGAACCAAGAGAAGAGGCTCATTAAACCCCTCTAGAGAAGTGGGGAGACCCTGGAACCAATATTTCTATATACATTTTCTGGAGCCAGCCCATGTGAGCAAGTCACAGTTCCCCAGATGGAAGTGAGCAGCCCCCTGTCCTCACTTCCACAGACCCAGACTGGCAAGGGATGCCTGGCTTGGAGGAACAGGGAGTCAGGATTCCTGGGCTCTCTCCTTGGCTCTGGGAGGGGGGCTGAGGCTAATGGGTTAGAGCAAGGGTGGGGTTGGAGGTCAGGACTCCTGGGTTTTACTCCCAGCTCCTCCACAGACTTTTTGTGTGACTTGAGTGAGAGGCTTATGGAGAGAGAATCTCCCGTCCCCCCGCAGGTAATAGGTGGGGTGGGTGAGTGTGGTGGTCCCTGGCCTGGTGGAGAGTTGTGGAGCACGGGAGGAGGTGGAACAGGGATGCCCAATTTTCAGAAACTGGAAAACTGGCAACGGTAGTAGAGACAGGATAGTAGAGACAGAGACCTTGTTCCTTGACTCCTTGTCCTGCGCTTGTTGGCTGAGCCCAGACTGCATTTTGCTGTTATTATTTATATAAAAGCCCCCGCCAGAGACCCCAGCGAAGGTCAGGGCCCCTTTGCACTGGGTGCTGTAGACACTAAGGGCCGGTCTGCAGGGGAATTTGACCAGCAGAACTATACTGGTCTAACTAACCCACTACAGCTAACCTGGGATAACTCCCCAGGAGACACTCTTATTCCAGTGTATGAGGGGCTTTTTCCAGTTCAGCTTATGTCACTTTGAAAATGGTGTAAACTAACCCTGTCCAAGGCTCTCTCATTGCGGAATAAGAGTGTCCCCACAGGGAGTTATCCCAGGATAACTGCAGTGATTCAGTTACACTATTGTAGTTCTGCTGGTCCATTTCCCTGCGCAGATGAACCCTTCGTGAGAGGCAGCCCCTGCCTGGAAGAGTTCCTGTCAAGGTTCCTCCCCCACTCTGAACTTTAGGGTACAGATTTGGGGACCTGCATGGACATTGCTAAGCTTAATTACTAGCTTAGATCTGGTAACACTGCCACCATCCAGAAATTTCAGTGTCTGGAACACTTCCTGTCCCCCTAAAACCTTCCCCTCCCTGGGCAGCTTTGAGAGGCTTTTGTACCAAGTTCCTGGTGAACACCAATCCAACCCCTTGGATCTTAACACAAGGAGACCTATGAGTCTATGAGTCTATGAGAATTTAATCATCCCTCCCTCCTTTCCCCCACCAATTCCTGGTGAGTCCAGATCCAATCCCCTTGGATCTAAAAACAAGGAAAAATCAATCAGGTTCTTTAAAAGAAAGCTTTTAATTAAAGAAAGAAAGGTAAAAATCATCTCTGTAAAATCAGGATGGAAAATACTTTACAGGGTACTCAGATTCATATAGCCCAGAGGAACCCTCTCTAGTCTTAGGTTCAAAGTTACAGCAAACAGAGATAAAATCATCTCAGCAAAAAGGAACATTTACAAGTTGAGAAAACAAAAATAAGACTAACACTCCTTGCCTGGCTGTTACTTACAAGTTTGAAACATGAGAGATTGATTCAGAAAGATTTGGAGAGCCTGGATTGACGTCTGGTCCCTCTTAGTCCCAAGAGCGAACAACCCCCAAAACAAACAGCACAAACAAAAGTCTTCCCCCCACCAAGATTTGAAAGTCTCTTGTCCCCTTATTGGTCCTCTGGTCAGGTGTCAGCCAGGTTTACTGAGCTTCTTACCCCTTTACAGGTAAAAGAGGCATTAACCCTTAACTATCTGTTTATGACAGTTCCCAATCTAAGCGACGATTTTCAAAAGCATCTGAGGGATTTAGAAGCACAAGGCAGTGGGCACAGAGCATAATCAGGCACTTCTGCTCCTAAATTCCAGAAGGACTTTGAAAATTGTCCCCTTAGACAAGGCAGAATTATTATCCCCATTTCACAGATGTGGAGCTGAGGCCCAGGTGGAGGAAGTGACAGGCCCAAGGACTCTGCAGCAGAGCTGGGACTTGAATCTCAATCTCCCTGATGCCTTAAGCATGAACCCATCCTTTCCTCTAACCATACAGTCTCCTCTGGAAGGAGGGATTATTTGCACAGAAGGAAGGAGTTGGGCTGGGCTGGGCTGGGCTGGGCTGTCTGCCTGGGACAGTTCATGGCAGGGGTAAGATCTGATAGAGCTTGGTGTGGCCCTGGCCTGGCTGGGAGTGAGCAGAGCTCTGCAGGCTCAGGGCAAAGTGACTGACGGTGTCCCCAACTAGCTGGAGGAGTTACATGAGCAAAGACTCTTACTACAGGGGCTTATTATGCAGCACTGGCCAATGGTGTCTCCTCCACACCCTGCTTTGAGCTGCTCAGTTGTATCTCCCAAGACCCCCTCTACTCTCCCATTCACAGTTTAGTTCACATTGGAAGTGAGTTTAGCTACCAACTGAATTAGGGTTTTAATTCTGAGTGAGAGTGTCTACACAGGTATTTAATGCAGTTTAAATAATCCACTTTAAATTCATACCTTTAATTAATTCAGACTAATTTTCCTGAGAAGCCCGTAAAGATAAAACTTTAAAGGCTCCAAAACCAGGAGGCAAATACAAAGCTCTAACAGTGAACATTTCTAAAAGTCTTTTGCTTTTTAAGCCAATCTGATGAGTTGGGTGTCCTGACTTCTTAGTGTCGAGTGCTGGAGGTGGCAAAGCTAAAGAAAAGCCAGCTGAGAGGGAGGAAGGATGGAGCTGGGTTATCAGTTGAATGAACTTGCAGCAGAAGATTCCGAGCAGAAAGAAGATGATGCTGTTTCCCCCCATAATTCATTTTCTTAATTACCTGAAAGTTGAAAGCTGCCCCGAGTCGCTGTGGAAATGTGCCAGGGAGCTCAAAGCCCTGCAGAAAAGAGCTTCTCTGGATAGTTAAACACACTCACAACCAGGGCCGGCTTTAGGCCTATTCTACCAATTCCCCTGAATTGGGCCCGCGCCTAAGAGGGTCCCGCGCCCAGTGAGAATCCCTTCCCTGGCTAGAGGCGCCTTTTAAGTTTTACTCACCTGGCGGCACTCTGGGTCTTCGGTGACACTATGGCAGTGGATCCTTCGCTTGCTCTCGGTCTTCAGCGGCGGGTCCTTCAATGTTGCTGAGGACCTGGAGCGAGCGAAGGACCCATCGCTGAAGTGCCACCGAAGACTCGGAGCACTGTCCAGTGAGTACAAGCCCCACATGTTTTTTTTTTACATGTGTTTTTTTTTTTTTTTTTAGTCATCCCTGCCAGGGTCCCGTCAAAACTGTTCGAATTGGGCCCTGCACTTCCTAAAGCCGGCCCTGGCTGCAGGGAATACATCACATCTCTCTATGTGAGACAGATGCATGTGTATCTATCATTCTCTATAGAGATAGAAAGATAGTCGTGTACCTTTATTTGCTATTTTTCTCACTCTCTCTGATACTACAGGATAGTATTAAAATGGAAAAAAGTCAGTGATGGTTCTGAAGGAGATTCGAGAGATACAACGGCAGATAGGAAACAGTCAGTAGGAAAGTTTTAGAGTTCACTTAAATAGCTGAAAGCTAAGGAATAAAAATAATGACACAAGATGTAAAAACGCCAGGTTTAATTTTTAAAGCAAATTTTACTTAACATTTTCTACTGATGCCCAGGCACATTTCCGTCTGTGCAGAGCCCTTCCCTGCTATGGTGACACTGAATACATGATGTCAAGTAACACAGAGACTGAAACAATGTTAATGTCAGCTTTTGCCTTTTGGCCCCGCTCCCCCGGCCGGAGCCCCGCACCCCCACCCCCAGATCCCCGCAACCCGAGGTCCCGCTCCCCTGGTCTCAGCATGGCAAGTCCCTCTGTCCCGCTACCCCAGCTGGAGCCCTGCAACCCCGTGGCCCTGCTACCACAGCCGGAGCGCGGAAATCCGAAGTGCCGCCCGGAGAATACATGCCCCACGAATCGGGCCCCACACTGGCTAAAGTCGGCCCTGCTCACAACGGTTCAAACAGATTCAACTAGGAACAGAAAACAAAGGTACAAGAGGAAAAGAACGAGTCCCAAATCCACCAGTGTCTTCAGCATGATCCAGAGACATCACTTGGGTGTGATTTACCAGCAGCAGGGCCTCTGTCGCTCATTGGAAAGCTCACAACACAGCCAGATTTTCCAGAGTTCAGTTCTCAGTTAAGACTCCTAATGGCAGTGGGTAGATTTTCCAAAGCACCCAGGACCCAGTAGTTGTCAATCATTGTTCTCAAATAAGAATTTTTATCAGCTTCTGGATGCTGACACTTACAGAAACCTAGTCCTCAGCCTAGAATTCCTGCCAAACATCAGCACAAACCCAAACACCCAAAGCGACATAATTGTTTCATGCAGTGACTGCTTTCCAGGGAGCCAAATACTGGCAGGATGTTCTCTTGCATCCCCATGGCTGCACTCTCTGGATGAGGCCAACAAACAGTTTCACCAAACCATTGCTTGTGACTAATGCTTTTTGTTCATCACATCCCTACAAACCTACATGACATTAAACAGACCTGCCAATTCAAAGGTGACCCTGATGTTGTTGTCAGTGCCTCTCATAATACACCTCTCCCCTGATATAATGCGACCCGCTATAACACCAATTCGGATATAACACAGTAAAGCAGCGCTCGGGGGGCAGGGCTGTGCACTCTGGAGGATCAAAGCAAATTCAATATAACGCAGTTTCACCTATGACGCGGTAAGATTTTTTGGCTCCTGAGCACAGCGTTATATCAGGGTAGGGGTGTATTTGCTGTTTTTCTTAAAGCCCAACCCCTGAGGTGCTGGGATTATGTGAGAATCTTGGGTTTTGTTGAAATTCGTACATTTCTAGCCCTCCTGGTTGTGAAAAACACCTGGAAAACCTGATCTCCAGCACTTTGTGTGTTGTGCATTGTCCAGCTGTGGCCCCAGAGAAGGTCTCTTTCACTTTCTTACTGCATGACCCCTAGAGTTGCTTCTGATTTTGGGAGGATTTTTGATGTGCCTGGGCTGTGATGAGTCCTGCATTTCATCAATAGAGCATTAATGACATCTGTCTCGCTGCAGAGTGATCGCTGCATATGTCGGCATCTCTTCTCCCTGGGGCGGTGGATGCTTTAAGATAAAACACAGTAATGTTACTTTTCTACTAAGATAGCTTAAAACCAGAGAAATGAAACCAGAAAATGTGCCTCTGACAGCACTGCTGTACGTACATGAGAAGCAGTTCTAATAGGCATCTAGACTGGGAAAAACCAACAGCCCCACTTCCCACCTCAACCCCTCTGAGCCATGCAGCTCAGATTTCCTCCACAGCCTTGTTCTGGCCCTTTTTGGCCCCTCAGTTGGAAAGAGAGAGCTTTTCGGCAGAGTGCTGACTGGAAAGAGACTTGGATCTAGGATGAAAGAAAGGGATGTTCTGTAAATAAATGGGGTTGTATCTATGAACATACCTGTCTCTGTCATCACTTTCACCTCTTAAACTTACTATGCACAAGACCTAGATTATTGGCTAACTGCTTGGGTCAAAGGAGAACCGTGGTGGGGTAACGACTCACTGGCATGGCACCTCCTGTGGGGCATCTCAGGAATTAGCTCTTCCATCTCAGAGTGCCCTCTGGAGGCCAGGGTCTCACCTGCCATTGGCCCCTGTGTCCCTCTCGGACCCCAGTTCCCTTTCCCCAGGGGTTCTGCCCACTGCAGCATCCCCTCATTCTGGGTCTTCCCTCTAAGGGGAACCCTCAACCAGCTATCCCCACCTCACCTCAATGGCAACTGCCAGTCATCATCTAGCCCCCGCTCACTGGGGCAGACTGCAGTCTGTAAACCACTCATCATTGGCAGGGCCGGCTTTAGGCCTATTCCACCAATTCTCCCAAATTGGGCCCTGCGCCCAGTGAGTATACCTTCTCTGGCTAGAGGCGCCTTTTTAATTTTTACTCACTGGCGGCGCTTCAGGTCTTCAGCAGCACTTCGGCAGCAGGGCCTTGCCTTGCTCCGGGTCTTTGTTGGCACTTCGGTGGCTAGTCCTTCACTTGCTCTGTGTCTTCGACTGCACTTCGGCGGTGGGTCTTTCAGTGCCGCTGAAGACCTGGAGCGAGTGAAGGACCCATCGCCTAAGTGCCGCCAAAAACTCGGAGTGCTGCCTGGTGAGTACAAGCCCCATGTGTTTTTTTTACATGTTTTTTTTTTTTAAGTCATCCCTACCAGGGCCCTGTTGAAACTGTTCGAATTGGGACCTGCAATTCCTAAAGCTGGCCCTGATCATTGGCAAGGGGGGTTGGACCTGCTGCCTCTGCCTAACTCTGGGCTGCCCCAGTACCTTTTGTGGGCCCTTAACAAGGCTTGCAGCCTAGGGGTTTGCTAGGCTGGAGCTCCCCGGCTCCCTCTGCCCTTCCACTACCTTGCTCAGCTCCCAGGCAGCCAGGTCCTGCTCTCTCAAAAGGCGAGAGACAGTGTCTCTTGAGTGCTTGGCTCACAGACCTTTTACTGGGCCAGCTGTGGCCTGATGGGGTGTGGCCTCAGCTGTGGCTGCTTCCCCAATCAGTCTTTCCCAAGCCAGAACCCTCTCCAGGGCTGTTTTTAACCCCCCCGGGCAGGAGAGGGGTGACCACCCCGCTACAAAGAACCAATATATAGAATATTGAGAGGGTTAATCCAGCTTCAGAATTCAAGAGTCACAAAAACCTCTGCAAGTAGTGCTCTGTCCTACAGTCAATTACTAAAAGCTCTAAGGGATAAATCAAAATTTGTTAGCATAGAATCATAGACGACTAGGGTAGGAAGGGACCTCAGGAGGTCATCCAGTCCAACCCCCTGCTCAAAGCAGGACCAATCCCCTACTAGATCATCTCAGCCAGGGCTTTGTCAAGCCTGACTTTAAAAAACTGTAAGGAAGGAGATTCCACCACCTCTTCAGGTAACCCATTCCAGCACTTCACCACCCTCCTAGTGAAAAAGTTTTTCCTAATATCCAACCTAAACCTCTCCCACTGCAACTTGAGACCATTGCTCCTTGTTCTGTCATATTCTACCATTGAGAACAGCTGAGCTCCATCCTTTTTGGAACCCCCATAGAGGTAGCTGAAAGCTGCTATCAAATCCTTCCTCACTCTTCTCTTCTGCAAACTAAACAATCTCTGTTCCCTCAGCCTCTCCTCTTAAGTCATGTTCCCCAATCCCCTGATCATTTTTGTTGCCCTTTTCTGGACTATCTCCAATTTGTCCATATCCTTTCTGTAGTGGGGGGGGGGGAGCAAAAACTGGACACAATGCTCCAGATGTAGCCTCACCAGTGCCAAATAGACGGGAATAATCATTTCTTTCTATCTGCTGGCAATATTCCTATTAATCAAGCTCAATATGCCGTTGGCCTTCTTAGCAACAAGGGCACACTGATGACTCATATCCAGCTTTTAGTCCACTGTAATCCCCAGGTCCTTTTCTGCAGAACTGCCACTTAGCCAGTCGGTCCCCAGCCTGTAGTGGTGCATGGGATTCTTCCGTCCTAAGTGCAAGACTCTGCACTTGTCCTTGTTGAACCTCATCAGATTTCTTTTGGCCCAATCCTCCAATTTGTCTAGGTTCCTCTGGACCCTACCGCTACCCTCCAGCATATCTACCTCTCCCCTCAGCTCAGTGTCATCCACAGATTTGCAGAGGATGCAATCCATCCCATCATCCAGATCATTACTACATAAGAACAGACAAAGTAATTCTAGGAAAATCTCTGGAAAGTGAATGAACCTCCCTCTCTCTGAGATCACTGAAGTTGTTTGCCCCAAACTTTCAGGACAAGATCTACATAGTGATGAGCTGTGGAAGTCAAATTTCATACTCTCTGGAATGGGTCTGTGGAGGTGTGTGTGAAAATAAGAGCAATGACAGAATGCTAACTTCAGCCTTAACTCCAAGGAAACCAGCCACCCCTCCATGATAACAGCGCACAGCTCCTCCCTTTGTGACACTGCTTTAAACACTCAATAAAATGTCACATATTACAAATAATAATAATACTAGGACAGAACATCAGTGACCCAAACTCCTCCCATGCATCTTTAGAGGAGGAGAAATAAAAATCCAGGGTTATTGTTCATTGCCAATATCAACTGGAGTGTGACCGAATAATTATCATAAGGAAGCAATTGGGGGATAGAAGCTCTTTGTTAGCAGATTTCTCTGCCACTTACATGACACCCAGTGTGTGTGCACCACTGCACAACTGCTGTTAACAGTGTGAGACCATGCACACCCCACTGACACCTACATTGTATGGAGACCCACTGGGGGAAATCCTGCCCCCATTGAAGTCAATGTGAAACTCCCAGGATTTCACCCATTGTCTATCTTCCTTCCTCTGTGGGAGGCTGGTGGGGGGGGGATTACTAGCGAGTGGTGCTGGGACTTCACTAATAGGATCCATCTCACTAGACCCGATTCCCACTTGGGTAACATTTTGGAGGTTTTCAAACCTGCCTGGGGGATTTGACCATCCAGTTCCCAGGAGTTTTAATGGGAACTTTGAAACCTTGAACATCTCTGCCTTGGTTGTTTGTTTGACTGCAGTCTGGTGGGGAAAGCCCCTCTGTAGCTAGACAGATTTTCAGGCCATGGGTGACTGTCCTCTATCACTGTGGTGTGGAGTTTGGGAAGGATGTTTTCCTCTTGCCTGGATGCTTCTCTGTGATGGGCAGGGCCTGAGTGGCCAGGCTAACAGCAGATGTGGGAGGCAGCTGTCTGCTTCTGGGATCTGGGTCAGTAGCAGTGAGACCAGGGTAACAGACACAACCTGAACCCTGGGAATCCTGAGTAAATCCATGTTCTAAGCCCGCAGGTCACTGCCAAGCTGGAACAGGCTAATGAATTGCTCTTTTCTATCACTTCATCATTAATAAAAGCTGCGACTCACCCTGGAGCTTCCCACCCAATTCACGGAGGCATCTGGGGAGAGAACGACAGTTACACATGGTCACTTGGATGTAAATGCCCTTAAGGGAAGGCACCTCGCTTGGCATGAATTATAACTTCACAGCTCCCACCTCTCCCCTAGACAGGTCAGGGCTCCCCCATTGGCAGCACTGAGCACAATGGGGCCTGATCCTGAGCAGGGTCGCTAGGGGATACCGAAGCAGAAGGATTTAATGTTGCTGTTGAAGATGTTCAGTGGAAACTGTCTGTCTGGGTTTTTCACAGAGCTATTTTGTCAGAAAATCTCAACATTTTGTTCAAAAAAGGAGTGCCCCAAAACTGAAATATTTTCGCCAAAAGCAGAAATATTCTGATTCAAATATTGCCGTGATGGGACTTGTATTTCAATTGTCTCCATGCATGAATATTTATCATTGTGTTAGCCTATAGCTAGGGCTCTGCCAAATTCATGGCCATGAAAAACATGTCACGGACCATGAAATCTGGTCTTCCACCATGAAATCTGGTCTTTTATGAGCTTATACCCTATACTATACAGATTTCCTGGGGGATATTGGAGTTTCTCAAATTGGGGGCCCTGAACCAAAAAGGAGTTTCAAGGGGGTCAAAAGATTATTTTAAGAGGGTCACAGTATTGTCACCCTTACTTCTGTGCTACCTTTCAGAGCTAGGCAGCTGGAGAATGGTGACTGTTGGCTTGGTACCCAGCTCTGAAGGCAGCACACAGAAGTAAGGGTAACGATACCATACCATACCATACCACCCTTACTTCTGCGCTGCTGCCTTCAAAGCTGGGTGGCTGGAAACCAGCGACTGGTGGCCGGACAGCAGTGGTTGTAGGCTGGGCACTCAGCTCTGAAGGCAGCACCCTGCCAGCAGCAGCGCAGAAGTACGGGTGGCGATACCATACCATGCCACCCTTACTTCTGCGCTGCTGCCTTCAGAGCTCACCGCTCCTAATAAGGCAGATGGACTTTTCCTGGGGGCCAGTCAGTGCCAGGTCATGTGGGGCTCCAGCTGCTGCATTGAGGGCTGGCAGGGTGCTGAGGTCTATCAGCTCTGATCTTGGGCTGTGCCCTGCAGTTAGCGTCCAAAGAACTTCCTTCCTTTTGGACCCCAGTTTATATGGTGAAACTTGAGTCCTGCTTAGCTGTACCTGAACCAATCATTGTAAACTGAAGTTCTACAAAACAATCCTTGCCCCACTGTGAAACAATTCTTTACCCAATCAGACCCCACTGCCCTTAGTTGATTTTATCTTGCAAAATTAGTTATGCACCAGACAGAAACCACACAGCTAAACAACAGAGAAGTGGGGACCATAAAGGTAAAGTGTTAGAAGAAGCAATTTCACAATCACAACTGTTGCTAAGTGGTTTCCTGTCAGACAGAACTCTATCAACGTTTTCTTAATGATCTTAAGCTCTGGTGATGGTGGGTACCATTAGGACAGAAGCGCCCCCTTGACAGCTCGATACTAGATTGTTTTGATATATTTTAGAGGGAATGTGAGGATGTGACTTTTGGTTTCCTGGTTCGTGGCTGCTGCTGCTTACTGCAGAAAAGGGCCTAAGACCTTACAGATCAGTGCCCTCTCCTCAGCCAACTATGAGACCCCAACCCTCCCCAAATCAGCTGAACAAGGCCATTTCAGGCAGAGGTGGGACAAGACTCCAGCCTCAGACACAGCCTTTCACATTGAATGTGCCACATATCTGTGCTTTTGTTAATCTCTCTTTAACCACATTCACAGTCCCCTCCCAGAGCCTGAGGGAGAACTGAGGAGCCCCAATCTGCAGGATTCTTTAACTCTCCAGCAAATCACTGTGTATCCCAGGGGCCAACTGTGTGTCATGTCCCCCTCTTCAAGTGGTTCCACATAAAAGCTCTGGCTTGCCCCTGGAGCTCAGGTGGTAACACTCAACACTGATGGACCAAAGCTCACACCGGGGTGATGATCCCCAGGGGGGTGCTTGTGGCAGTTTCTGATCTTCTTAAAACTGCCCTTCAAGTGTATTTCATTCTCCCAGGGCGCAAACACTCCCTGACCCAGGCTGGAGCCCTGAGAGCCTAGAACCCGTCAGTGACAGCACCATGTGCAACCCAGCCCAAGTGTCCTGCGCTGCAGCCATTTGTCACTCGGGGCTGGTAGCAGAGCCATCCGGAGCCTCGTGTGCCCTCACTGCCCTTTGCTTTGCCTTCCCTTAGGTATGAGGTGGATGAGCAATATGCCTTCGCCGTCAGCCTGGACAGACGCTATTGCAGGAATGAAGGTTTTTCTGGAAGATGAGCTGCCCGAGGCTGACCTGCAGGAGATGCAGGCGGCCATTGATCATGTGGATGGCCTGTATGACCCAGACAAAGGGCACATCGTAGCTGCCCGGATGAAGTGCCTGGACAATAGGACCGCGCTGCACACCGGGTGACGCCTGCTCCAGGGCGGCCACAATAGCCCTGTGCAGAAACTCCTCAATCGGACCTAAAATGAGAATGAGAGACGCTGCCTGATCTTCCTCACCCTCCTCTCGCCCTGCGCGGAGAAGTGCCTGCGGGCGACAAAGACCTACAGCATCCTAGATATGGTGAGCGACACCTTCCACCCCATCGACAACAACGCCAAGGCCTTTGTCTTCCGAGACATCTACCAGGAGAGGAGGACGTGATGCCCAGGAGACGGCTGCAGGCCTGGCTCCGGCTGTACCAAGTGCCCATGCCCCTGGTGTGCTGCAACAACAACTGCTCCAAATACTGCTTCAGGGACAACAACATCAACAGCATCAACTGCCTGAGCATGGGCTGAGCCGTGGGCAGCCGGTACACCCACCTGGCAGAGGGCGCAGAGGAAAGCAGGGGGCACAGATGGAGGGGATGGCAGGGTGGGGACATTGGTGGAGGGATGGTGGGGTGGGGCACCATCATATGGCTGGGGGGATGGTGGGGTAGGGGATGCTGTTGGGGGGATGGTGGGTTAGAGGGCACCGTCGGAGGGATGGGGAGATGGTGGGGCAGGGGGCACCAATGGGGGGATGCCAGGGTGGAGGTGGGGGGATCTTTTTTCTTGCAAGGCCTATTACTGTGCTGAGTCCCCACCCACCCACCCAGCCTGTATGATTAATACCAATAAAGTGTCAGAGCATCCATCTCTGTCCTTGTGTCTCGGCTTTCCAGGGCGTGCGAGGCCCCCCAGTCTCCCTGGCAGTGTCACCCCCGCCCCCAAAAGCCACACACGCCAGCCTTTGCCAAACACCCAGCTTGCTATGGATTAACCTGGCCATCTGCTGGTGAACTGGAGGAAGACCCATGATGAATGCAAGGGGCAGACCCCAGTTTTCATGTTTCCAGCCAGCCCCCCACTGGCTGGATCAGACGGCACCGAAGCTCACAGAGCAGTGGGGAGACCCAACCCTCAGTGGGAAGGGGCTGAGAGGGAATCAAGGCAGATCTGTCCTGTACGCCCTCGGCTGAGCGCACAGTGACATGGAGGCTGCCAGTGTCACTCAGTGATTCAAGTAGAAACCATTTCTTGCTGGTACTGCAGTGATGGGAGAGACACAAGGGACGGCACGTGACCTTCCATGAGTCTTCTCCCCAGCCCAGGGCTCCCACACTCTCCCTATCCCCTCCGACATCCCCCTTATCTCTCTAAAATTTTGCAGCTACATCTGTTAAACAGATGCAGTTGTAAAATGATTCTTCTGGCACCACCTGTACTTCCAGGGGTCATTGAGGATCCAGCAGCACCCCAAATTGAAACCTTCTTAAATGAAAGAAGGATGGGATTGACAATCACCCACTTTCCCTTAATACACTATCAGTGCCTCCCTTATGTCCAAACTAAGCTCCTGCCAGCTTGCCTTTATCTATTATTGCTCTCCGCCAGGTACTAGGAAAGCATAGATGCTGCGCTATCTGGGTCTGCTGGGAAAGAGGCGCAGAACTGTGCGTTGCATGTGCATCTTGATAGAACTACAGCCCAGATTGTTTTATTATTTCCTCGGCATGGAATACAGGAGGGGCAATCGAAATCAGCCCGGCAGAACGTGCATGAGAACTGCCTCTGGATAGATAAGCAAATGATCAAAATCACATTCTCTGCTGTCTTGGGGCCAAATCCTATTCCCACTGCGATGAAAGGGAGTTTTGCTGTTGAGTTCAACGGGAACAGGCTTTGACATTCGGTGAGGAAAGAAAAAAACCACTCAAGCAAGGGATATGTTGCTTGTACCACAGGTATCAAAGGCTGCTGAGTCATGTCAATAAGGGAGAGGAATAGCTCAGTGACTAGCGCATTAGCCTGCAAAACCCAAGGTTGTAAGTTCAATCTTTGAGGGAGCTAGGTAGGAGTCTGGTGTAAAATCAGTACTTGATACTGAAGGTAGGGGGATAGACTTAATAATCTTTTAGGGTCCCCTTCCAGCTCTATGAGATAGGTATATCTCCACATTTTATATTATGTGAGAAAGTCCGCAGACTTTCTTTGGGACCAATCTTATTTAATCTTTTTATTACTGACCTTGGCACAAAAAGCAGGAATGTGCCAATAAAGTTTGTGGATGACACAAAGCTGGGAGGTATTGCTAATATAGTGAAGGACCAGGATGACCTTGTAAACTGAAGTAATAGTAATAGGATGAAATTTAATAGTGAAAAGTGCAAGGTCAAGCATTTAGGGATTAATAACAAGAATTTCTGTTATAAACTGGGGACGCATCACTTGGAAGTAACAGAGGAGGAGAAGGACCTCAGAGTATTGGTTGATCACAGGATGACTATGAGCCCCCTATGTGACGTGGCCATGAAAAAAGCTAATGCAGTCTTGGGATGCATCAGGTGAGGTATTTCCAGTAGAGATAAGGAGGTGTTAGTACCATTATACAAGGCACTGGTGAGACCTCATCTGGAATACTGTGTGCAGTTCTGGTCTCCCACGTTTAAGAAGGATGAATTCAAACTGGAACCGGTACAGAGAAGAGCTACTAGGATGATCCGAGGAATGGAAAACCTGTCTTATGAAAGGAGACTCAAAGAGCTTGGCTTGTTTAGCCTAACCAAAAGAAAGCTGAGAGATATGATTGCTCTTTATAAATATATCAGAAGGATAAATACCAGGGAGGGAGAAGAATTATTTAAGCTCAATATCAGTGTGGACACAAGAACAAATGGATATAAACTGGCCATCAGGAAGTTTAGACTTGAAATTAGACAAAGGTTTCTAACCATCAGAGGAGAGAAGTTCTGGAACAGCCTTCCAAGGGGATTAGTGGGGGCAAAAGACATATCTGGTTTCAAAACTAAGCTTGATAAGTTTATGGAGGGGATGGTATGATGGGATAGCCTAATTTTGGCAATTGATTGGTCTTTGACTATTAGCGGTAAATATACCCAATGGCTTGTAATGGGATGTTAGATGGGGTGGGATCTGAATTACTACAGAGAATTCTTTTCTGGGTGTCTGGCTGGTGAGTCTTGCCCACATGCTCAGGGTTTAGCCATATTTGGGGTCGGGAAGGAATTTTCCTCCAGGGCAGATTGGCAGAGGCCTTGGCGTTTTTTTGCCTTCCTCTGCAGCATGGGGCACAGGTCACTTGCTGGAAGATTCTCTGCACCTTGAGGTCTTTAAACCACGATTTGAGGACTTCAATAGCTCAGACATAGGTTAGGGGTTTGTTGCAGGAGTGGGTGGGTGAGATTCTGTGGCCTGCATTGTGCAGGAGGTCAGACTAGATGATCATAATGGTCCCTTCTGACCTTAAAGTCTATGAGTCTATGATTCTATAAAAGAACTCCACCAGGGAGTACACCTCCTATATGAACCTCTGTGTGGGGGGGTCAGGAGCACCCCCTGCCATCCCTAAATGGCACTCCACCTCCATCGGGGAAGGCTGTGAAAGGAGAGTTATCGGCAGCCTTGTGGGCAAAGGGAAGGAGTGTGGGGGAGGGTGGGATACACAAGTCTTTCCCCGTCACTTCCTAATTGTGTGATCCTTGTAATTTTCCAGTAAATAGAATTCATTCTGATTTCTACAATTCCTTCACTGCACATTGCCCAGATGTTCAGGTTTTATCAGATTTTCTTGTATTTGATTGGAGCCTCATTCCCGGAACAGAAACATTTCTTCTCCTCTGAATTATCGTAAGAAGCATGTGTTTTAGTGACAGGTGCCTGACCCTAACCGTGGACTTTACCACCCACCAGTCCACATCAGTGGATCCCTGCCTGGTTAATGAGCAGGTGAGACTGGCTCAAGGAGAGAAGCTGGATGAAATGAAATAGGCATGTATGAATGAGCAAGTCAGGACAGGCCTGCATTTCTATCTAACTGGCTTTCCTGCCCCTCATTCCACTTGCCCAACCTCGTCCCATCAGTTCAGTTCACCTACATGTCCCAGTGCATATTGATGTGCGCCCAGAGCTGGAGCTGGAGTTGAAGCACTTTGTCCAGCAGTTCTTGTGAACTCCGTGTCATCGTGCACCCAGCTGAGGGTGTACAGGGTAGATCTGCCCCGGTCCTCTGTCATGGTATAATTCCCCACTCTGAACCTTAGCGTCCAAAAGATGGGGTACCAGCATGAATTCCTCTAAGCTCAATTACCAGCTTAGTACTTGTAGCGCTGCCACCAACCAGGAATTCCAGTGCCTGGTACACTCTGGTTCCCCCAAAACCTGGCCCGGGGACCCCCAAGACCCAGACCCTCTGGATCTTAACACAAGGAAAGTAAACCCTTTCCTTCACCGTTGCCTCTCCCAGGCTTCCCCTCCCTGGGTTACCCTGGAAGATCACTGTGATTCAAACTCCTTGAATCTTAAAACAGAGAGGAAAATCCACCTTCCCCCTCCTTCTCTCTCCCCCTCCCACTCTCCTTGAGAGAGAAAGTAATCCTAACACAGAGACAAAATTAACCTTTCTCTCCCCCCCTTCCCTCCTTTCTCCCCACCAATTCCCTGGTGGATCCAGACCCAGTCCCCTGGGGTCTCAACAGAATAAAAAACAATCAGGTTCTTAAACAAGAAAAGCTTTTAATTAAAGGAAGAAAAAAAACAGTAAAAATTATCTTTGTAAATTTAAGATGGAACATGTTACAGGGTCTTTCAGCTATAGACACTGGGAACACCCTCCCAGCCTAAGTATACAAGTACAAATAAAAATCCTTTCAGCAAAATACAAATTTGAACTCCTTCCAGCCAAATACACATTTGCAAATAAAGAAAACAAACATAAGCCTAACTCGCCTTATTTACCTAGTACTTACTATTCTGGACATATAAGAGACTGTATCAAAGAGATTGGAGAGAAACCTGGTTGCACATCTGGTCCCTCTGAGCCCCCAGAGAGAACAACAACCAAAAACTAACAGCACACACAAAACTTCCCTCCCTCAAGATTTGAAAGTATCCTGTCCCCTGATTGGTCCTCTGGTCAGGTGACAGCCAGGCTCACTGAACTTGTTAACCCTTTACAGTCAAAAAAGACATGAAGTACTTTTGTTCTATTAACTCTTAACTATCCGTTTATGACATCCCCTTTCAGCCATTTCCCACTGAGAATTGAGTCTCTCTGCTACTCTGTGAGCTTCTGTCCCATGCAAACTAGGGTCTTCTCCTTGTGTTCATGACGTCTTCCTCCAGTTCACCAGCAGATGGCAGCCAATGGCCAGGTTAATCAACAGCAAGCTCGGTGCCTCACTTGGTCACTATCTATGTCTATCCACTAACCACTTAGGGATGATGCTGTGCCTGTGTATTGACATGTTTGGCAAGAGAACCACTGGCAGTGAACACACGGCAGTAAGAAATTTTTTAAAAGTACTTTACAGAAAAAAAGAAAGTTTTTTAGAAAAGAGAAAATAAAAAGAATTGTTTAAATAAATTAAGGAAAAGCAAAAGGTTTATGAAAGAAAAGAGTAAAATATAAATATAAGAATAGAGAGAAAAATTAAAAGGATTATTTTGAAATTAAATATTTCTTTGTTAGGTTGAGAGAGGGTTTAATGAGCACAGGATAAAGAAAGGGTTTTAAGAAGACTTTAGAGAAAAAGAAAGTATTTTAAAAAGAGAGAAAATAAAAAAGTTACTTTGAAGTAAAAGTGTAGAGAGCAGCAAGAGAGAGGAGCAAAGAGAGTTTTAAAAATAAGGGTTATTTTTTTAAAAAGAGAGAAAGAAAAGAGGATTTTAAAGAAAATAAAAAGAGATATTTGGAATTAAAGAATAGAGAAAGAAATCAAGTAAAAGAGTAAAAATAAAGTTACATAAAGAAAGAGGAAAATGAGGGAAAAGGGTTTTAAAGAACAGAGAGAAAAAGTATAGACAAACATGAAAACCAGCTTATAGAAAAGAGTTAACACATTTTACCAGAGATAAGGAATCTGTTTTTCTTCACCACACACTTCCTACTTTCCTAATGTTTTTAAATATAAACCAAAGACAAACAAACTTTTAAAACATTAATTAAAGGGAACAGACCTGTTGGGGAAAAGACCACCACCTTGTCAATTGATCAGACAGCCTGAGGCTCCTTTTATTGATAAATCATCAATACATGCGTGCACACACGGAGAGACAGCGTGTCCCCTAGCAAAGGTTAAGCCGCTCTCTCGAACTGATTTTTCCAGGGCTTATAAAGCGTAAAACCACAAATTATCATATTTGCTTACACATAAATCATAACCTTATTTGGCAATCATATGACATACATTGCAGAAGAGCAATTAATATTATCCTTATATGGTATACCATATGTAAAATTGCAAGCTCTTATCTTTTTACTTCCTTATGGATGTTTACATGACTATCAGAAGACCCTGACATCAGTTACCCTACTTGCGGTCTAGCTGACCTGCCTCGTAAGGCCCTTTGGGACTTAGTGTCCGGTTTTCAGTTTCCAATTCCGGCCAGATGTTGCTATGCTGATACTTGGATTATTTTTGCTAATACAAGCTTTTTAGCATGTTACTTTAGGGCAGTGATGAGCTGGTTATTAGGGGACTTTCTTTAAGTTTTCCCCTTATGCTAGCAGCATGATCATGGTTTGCGTATAACGAAACTGTTTTCTGTGAGTGCAGTTCCGCAATGGTTAAGATAGCAGCTTATATTTTTGTGTTAGTGGTCTTAAGGCCTAAGATTTTATGATTTATAATTAAGATGAGGGGGGGTTAATTTTCCCTATCAGGCGTTTCTATTTCTTTATTTAGTTTTGCAGCAGCAGTGAAATTACATTGAAGGACACTTGTGAAAGTTATATCCAGCTTCCTTATTTCATGTACTGGAAATTGACTTTAGCTGTTAGCTTTGGAAATGGAGAATGTCATATCCCCAGTGCTTACATTAAAAGGCTTGAAGAACTGCATGGAGTGGAAATCCTCCAGGGACATCTCAATGAAGCTCTCCTGGATGTACTCCCAAAGCCTTTGCAAAAGGTTTCTTGGGAGGGCTGTCTTATTCCGTCTGCCATGGTAGGACACTTTACCATGCCAAGCCAGTAGCACGTAGTCTGGAATCATTGCATAACAAAGCATGGCAGAGTATGGTCCTGGTGTTTGCTGGCATTCAGACAACATCCGGTCCTTCTCTCTCTGTGTTATCCTCAGGAGAGTGATATCATTCATGGTCACCTGGTTGAAATAGAGTGCTTTTATTAAGGGGACATTCAAAGGTTCCCGTTTCTGCTCAGCTGTTTGGCTGCGTGTCATAACATTTCTTCCCAGATCTGGACCTTAGCGTCCAAAATATGGGTGTTAGCATGAAAACCTCCAAGCTTAGTTACCAGCTTGGACCTGGTATTTGCTGCCACCAGCTAGGAATTATACAGTGCCTAGCTCACTGTGGTCTCCCCAAAACCTTCCCTGGGGGACCCCCAGACTCAGATGCCTTGAGTCTTACAACAAAGGGAAATAACCCCCTCCCCTTGTTTCCTTGTTACTTCCTCCCAGGCTCCCCTCCCTGGAAGACCCTAGGAGATTCCCTGCTTCCAGTCCTGGAAACACAAGTACCAAGAGATCTAATCTCTCTCCCCCTCACCCAGAGGGTATGCAAAGTCAGGCTTAGTAAATCTAACACAAAGAGATTTTTCCCCCTGACTTCTTCCTCCCACCAATTCCCTGGTGAGTTGCAGACTCAATTCCCTGGAGTCCCCACTAAAGAAAAACTCCAACAGGTCTTAAAAAGAAAGTTTTATATAAAAAGAATGAAAAAGGACATTAAAATATAGTCTCTGTATTAAGGTGACAATATACAGGTTCAGTTGCTTAAAGGAAAAAAATGAATAAACAGCCTTATCCAAAAAGAATACAATTTAACACATTCCAGCAACTACACACATGTAAATACAAATAAAACAATATAAACCTATTGTGCCTTACTATCCTTGTACTTACAACTTGGAAACAGAAGATTAGAAAGCCTGGAGATAGAAAAATCACTCTCAGAGCCGAGAGGGCACAGACACAAGACAAAGAACAAAGAACTCACACCCAAAACTTCCCTCCACCCAGATTTGAAAAAGTCTTGTTTCCTGATTGGTCCTCTGGTCAGGTGTTTCAGGTTACTGGTGTTAACCCTTTACAGGTAAAAGAACATTAACCCTTAGCTATCTGTTTATGACACTGCGTGGCTGAACAGAAATGTTCCCCGCTGTTAGCCGCGCGGTGGGGGGAGAGGTGAAGTGTTCATCCCAGAGAATTGCATGTGTATGTGTGTTGGGGGGTATTTGGGTTTGTGCTGCATGCTAACCCGCAAACTGCAGTCCCTCCTTTTAAATTGAAACTCTATTTTAAATAGCCAACCCAATGGCTACTTGGCATGGGAAATAAGGGCACTGCTATTTGAAACCATTCCCACATGTTATGAAGGTTAAAGAAACCAAAAGACTGTGGCTTACCATGGCTGCCTGTGAGCCAAATTCTGTTGCCTGGCTCTGTGTGTATGATCTCTCACACCACACCGGCAGGCCCTCAATATTGGAGGCAAAATGCTACTTGTAACGAAAGCACATATGCTGTGTAATGTGAACAGCAAGGTTTAACAGGAAAGAGTGATCCTATTGTTTTCTAAAATGTGTCTTTTTAACTACCACTCTCCCTTTTCCTCCTCCAGCTCTAAATGTTTCTCCTTCGCAGAGGCTAGCGAAGATTAGAAGGTGAAAAAAACGCACTCGGGATGACATGTTCTCCGAGCTCCTGCTCTTCTCCCACACTGACAGAGCACAGTAGAATGCGTGGAGGCAGACAATGTCAGAGTGCAGGAAAGCACCATATGAACACGAGGAGAGGTGGTGGGCTGAAGAGAGTAAGTGGCGGGCTGAAGAGGATAGGTGGCGTCAGCTTGCTGACAGAAGGCAAGAGTTGATGCTCCAGCTGCTTGAGCATCAAACTGATATGCTCCAGCATATGGTTGAGCTGCAGGAAAGGCAGCAGGAGCACAGACCACCGCTACAGCCGCTGTCTAACCAACAGCCCGCCTCCTCACCCAGACGCCCAAGACCGAGAGTGGGGGGAGGCTTCCAGCCACCCAGCCACTCCACCTCTCAAGCAACAGAAGGCTGGTGTTCAATAAGTTTTAAAGTGCAGCATGGCCTTGTCCTTCCCCACCCCACCTGGTGCTTCCCTCCTCCACTACCCCTCCCGGCTACCCTTGGCAGTTATCCCCCTGTTTGTATGATGAATTAATAAAGAATGCATGAATGTGAAGTAACAATGACTTTATTGCCTCTGCAAGTGGTGATCGAAGTGGGGAGGGGAGGGTTGTTGGCTTACAGATTGTTCAAATACTCAACGAGCTTGCAGCACGCTCTCTCTGCTATCTCTGTCCCGGGCTGGCATCCCAGAGCTCAGCAGGAAAGTGTCCTGTGCTGAGGATAATATAAATAACAACTGCTGCCCATCTGTCAATCTCAAAGCCCTTCACGAAGGAGGGCAATATTATTAGTGCCAGTTTATTGATTGGTAAACTGAAGCATAGAAAGAGGGGAAGTGACTTGCACAAGGTCACGATAGAACCCAAGAGTCCTGACTCCCAGCCTTCCCTGCTCTAACCATTAGATAACACTCCCCTCCCAGAGCCAGAACCTAGGAGTCTTGGCTCCCAGCCCCCCTGCTCTAACCATTAGACAACATTACCTTCTGAGAGCTGTGTTAAGTGTGGGGGGGGTGAAGACATCTTGGTGAGTGGGTGGCTGGTGGAGCAGCGTGGCAAGCAACCATCAGAGAAACTGGTAGAGAGGACCAGAGCAGAGCCCTGCAGAGGTGTGACAATTGGCTGTTGAGGCAATGAGAGGGTGCCCAAGCAGTGGAGTGTGTAAGGTGCCTCCTTACCCACCCCGCCCCCCCCCCCCGCCTTCCACACAGAATGGGAGGTGAACAGGGACGGCTCTACTGTTTTTGCCGCCCCAAGCAGCATGCCGAATTTCCGCTGCGGATGGTGGGGGCAGTCCATGTGCTGGTAGGGTGGCACACGCATTTCCGTCGCAGCAGCAATTCAGCGGCAGGTTCTGTCTTCAGCCGGAAGACAGAAGTTGTGCCACCATGGACAGCTGAACATAGAAGCTGCCGCTGAATTGCCGCTGCCACCGCGGAAACACACGTGCTGCCCTAACAGCACATGGACTGCCCCCACCGTCCGGTAGCAATTCGGCACGCTGCCTGGGGGCAAAAACACACGGATTGCCACCCCTTGTAGATTGTCACCCCAAGCATCTGCTTGGAATGGTGATACCTGGAGCCGGCCCTGGAGATGAACTCTGCAGATGAACCTCTGAACTCGGGCTGCACTGGCCTAGGACAGCAACTGCAAGGGGGTGCAGCGAAGGACACGTTAAAGAGACTTTTGGGTTGCTGGACTTAAGACCCTGAGGGGAAAAGGACACTGCCTAACTTTGTTGCGGGTGCGTCTTTTACTCATGGTTTGCATTTATGAGCCTTAGTTGCGGTGTTTTCCCTAATTAATGCTGGGTTAATTCCCTCCTTTTATGAAAAGTTTTCGCTACAGTGTTGAAAAGGAACCCCTAGATACTGAACCCGGCCCTTGTTGCTGCTGGCTTCACCTGCCAGAAGGGTTACGTATTCATAGACTCTAGGATTGGAAGGGACCTCGAGAGGTCATCGAGTCCAGTCCCCTGCCCTCATGGCAGGACCAGACTCTGTCTAGACCATCCCTGATAGACATTTATCTAACCTACTCTTAAATATCTCCAGAGATGGAGTTTCCACAACCTCCCTAGGCAATTTATTCCAGTGTTTAACCACTTCGACAGTTAGGAACTTTTTCCTAATGTCCAACCTAAACTTCCCTTGCTGCAGTTTAAGCCCATTGCTTCTTGTTCTATCCTTAGAGGCTAAGGTGAACAAGTTTTCTCCCTCCTCCTGATCACACCCTTTTAGATAAATGAAAACTGCTATCATGTCCCCTCTCAGTCTTCTTTTTTCCAAACTAAACAAACCCAATTCTTTCAGCCTTCCTTCATAGGTCATGTTCTGCAGACCTTTAATCATTCTTGTTGCTCTTCTGTGGACCCTCTCCAATTTTTCCATAAGCTAATAGTTCTAAGTCTACAACAGTAAACTATTTATTCAAATGAAAAGTTTTCTTTGGGGATTAGGGAAGTATTGTTTTCTTCAACTCCGAGATGGCAAAGAGATATGTTTTAGTTCTGCAACAAACCACGCTGAATTCCATTCATCAAAGCATTAATCTACAGAATACTTTTTCCCCACTGTCCTTCCATCCATCAAAATAAACCCTGATATTTACCCAGAAAAAAATGATTAATAGTTTTTGTACCGATTTTCACCTGTTTATGTTGTGGTGGTAATAAACACTGATAAAGTCCCAGGAAAAAATTGAATGAAATAAAAAAATGGAAAACAAAGGGCAGGAACCATACACTGTGATGAGTTCATTGTCATGGACACTTTCCTCCTGAGCACCAGCCGCCAGCCAGCCTGTTTGCTTGGTGGAAAGTAAATATACTCAGGCAATCATGACACTAGGGTATGTGAACTTTCCTAGTTAGTGCTTGTGTTCTTCCTGTGTTTGCTATGGAATGGTGCCATCTGCACCAGGAACCTGAATTCTGTCTGGGAGTCTGTAAAAGGGGCGTGATCCTGGAACGAATTAAAGTTATGTTTCTGATATCTGTGTTAAAGTTCCAGAACTGATACCTCAAGGCTTGGGATTGGGAATACCTTGCTGTATTGTCTCCTCATTGTTCTAAAATTACATATAAACTTTAAACGTGTCTTTAATTGGAGTCCTTATATAGTTTTTCTTTCTTTTTATAACAATTAGATAAGGTGCTTCTGTCACCTAATTCCTAAATTATCTGCAAAAAATCTACAGCAGTGGCAGGAAACATACAGGCCACACACGGTCCGTCAGTGCAAGCCATTGATGGGCTCCCCGACAGTTTGTTTACATTTGCAAGGCCACCCCCAGCTCCCATTGGCCAGGAATGGTGAACTGCAGCCACTGGGATCTGCGGGCAGCAGTGCAAATGTAAACAAACGGTCTGGCGGCCAGCCAGAGGCTTGCCCTGACAGGCCACAGGTTGCCCACCACTGCCCTAGTGTCTTCAGATGCCTAAGTAGTCCCTGGAATCATGGTTAAAGTTTCCTCCCCCTCCCCCTCAAAATCTGAAATGGTGCCCTGGTGAGCCAGAGGGCTGTGGGCTCTGGCAGGATGCAGCCCCCACTGTGTGACAGCAGGAATCCCACCTTGAGCTGCGTGCCGAGCGTCAGGCACCACAAGCCACAGCAGCAGCGCAGACATAAGGATGGCAATACACCATGCACCAGGCCACCCTTACGTCTGCGCTGCTGCTGACTGTGGCGTTGCCTTCAGAGCTGGGCGCCCGGCCAGCACCCACCAGTATCAGGCCACCCTGCCAGTGCTTAATTTGCACCTGGGCTTAGCTCTGGCAGCTCTTTCAATACAAATTAAACACTGGGGGAGGCAAGATGGCCCAGAGGTGATGGCAGGGCAGCGAGCCCAGGGAGCCTGTGGGGGCCAGGAGTGATGGGTGGGGGCACCAAAATACAAGTTCATCCAGGGAGACATTTTTCCTGAGGCCGGCCCTGCACAGCCCCTGCTATCTCAGCTCTGTTCCCCCCACACCTCAGCTGTTACAATGTCTCTCAGACCCGTTAAATACCCTTCCTGCTGACTCAGCCCTGGTCTCCCCCCCATCACAGCCTGCTTCCTGAACTCCACCGGTGCGCCTCAATCCCGACCCGCAGCCCCCCTCCACTGCTTTTCCCAGCCCTTGGTGGCAGGAACCGGATGTTGTGATGAAATCATTGTCACGTATGCTTTCCTCCTAAGTGCCAGCTGCCAGCCACCAGTTCCCTGGAACCTGTTTGCTTGGTGGAAAGTAAATATATTCAGTGGGTCATGAACCGTGGACGTGCTCCTAGGCAGTGCTCATGTTCCTCAGAATGACCCTGTTTGCCATGGAACGGTGCCAATCACACCAGGGACCCGAATTCTGGTGATGAGTCTGTGAAAGAAACATGATCCAGGAAGGAGTCACTCCTGGGGTTTCATGGAGTCACAGGCCCAGTGCTCTGGAACTGCTGTGCTGGAAGCCAGACAGGACTCTGGGGTAGCATGAATCCCCTCTGAGCAGTCGCCAGGGCAAGAAGCCTTGCAGGCTATGGTCTTCCTGGGTCTGATCTCAGAGCATTCAGCTCTCCTGTTCTCACCATGCACTTCCCACAGCAGGTCCACCTGGATGGGACCTTTGAGTGAGCCAAAGGGGCCCTGCACCCGGACTCCGCAGTCAGTCATGACTCCCAGCCAGGGTATAACACATATTTAGGTTTAGTAGTTGACAAGAACACAGCATAGAACAGAGCTTGCTAGCACAGAAAGCAGGAACTTTCAGCAAAGTCCTTCATGGGGGACTCTGGAGGAGTGACCTGAACTCTCCCCCTCCGAGTCTCAAACAGGAGACTGACCAGTTCCAGCGACCTGACCTCCGACACCCCTGTTGCTCCTCCTCCTGGTCTTTGTCTTGCTTCCTGGGCAAAGACATACCTGGTCACATTCCCCTCCTGGGTCTCAGGTTATGAAGGGTACCATCCATTGCCTACGTGAAGGCAGCTGGATCCACCTCACCTGCCCCCGAGGGTCTCAACGAAAGTCACACACCTTTATCCCTCCACCTAGGTGTTGGTGTAATACACTGGGAAACTGAAGCACACACAGTATTCACACACAAAAGTAAGACTCACATAGAACATAATAAGGAGTGAAAAAACCCACTTTGTCAAATCTCTCTAGAGTTGCCAACCCTCCCAATTTGGCCAGGAAACTCCAGATATTGGGCTTGATCTCCTGGAGGCTACTGAAGCCAATCTGGGAGATTTTAGGCTCCTAAGAGTTTGATGGTGCAGCAGGGCTAACTGCCCTGACTCCACGCAGCTCCCAGAAGAGACTGTCACATCCCTGCGGCCCCTAGGCAGGGGTGTGGCCAGGGGGTCTCCACGCTCTGCCCCCACCCCGAGCACAGACTCCGCAGCTCCCATTGGCCAGGAACAGGAAACTGCGGTGTGACATTACTAACATAACCTGTGACCATATAGATCATTGCTGTAACCACCGTTATATATTTGCAGCAAATATTGTACAAAGATTGTCATGTAAGGTCTCTATGGAAAGGTTATGATTTGCTGGGTATGATTATGCTGTCTGTATGTGTGTATCATTTTTGTAGTTGAAGCTTTGAATATTGGCTATGTACTTGTATCTCATTGTGTTTTGATTCTAAGTAGCCTCGGTGAAGCATTTGATCAGCTTCTTGAGAAAAGATTATTCTCAGTAAGTGCCCAGTCAAGAAACATTTAACTGACAATGGGTTTTGGGAGACACCAATCCACATCTGAGCTTTCCTGGGAACGTTCAAAGTAACATGTAAACAATGGCATCCGCCTGCAAACTGAGTCATGCATGGACATGTGACTTGTTCATGTGACTCCAAGCTCCATCTTGCTGCTGTGATTTTCCACAGTAAGAGCCAAGGGGTGTCCTTCCATGGGCAGAGGATATAAAAGGTCCTGGGAACCTCTCCTGCCTGTCTTCAATCCTGTTTCTTACTTCTGGAGGAACCTTGCTACAAACTGAAGCTCTAAACAAAGGACTGAAAGACCCATCCCAGCTGTGAATGTTTGTACTCCAGAGACTTGATTTGAATTTGCAATTTATTCCATCACTGCTACAAGCCTGAACCAAAAATTTTGCCATTACTGTATGTGATTGAGTCCATTTAACCAATTCTAGTTCTCATCTATATCTTTTTCCTTTTATGAATAAACCTTTAGATTCTAAAGGATTGGCAACAGCATGATTTGTGGGTAAGATCTAACTCGTATATTGACCTGGATCTGGGACTTGGTCCTTTGGGATCGAGAGAACCTTTTTCTTTTACTGGGGTATTGGTTTTCCTAACCATTCATCCCCGTAAAGAGTGGCACTGCTGGTGATACTGGGAAACTGGACTGTCTAAGGTAATTGCTTGTGTGACTTGTTGTTAGCCAGTGGGGTGAGATCAAAGTTTTCTCTGGCTGGCTGGTTTGGTTTGCCTTAGAGGTGAAGAAACCCCAGCCTTGGGCTGGAACTGCCTGGCTCTAAACAATTTGTCCTGAACTGATACTCTCAGAAGTGTCCTGCCAACGGCAGCATTGCTACAGTGGCGTAGTCGTGCTAGGATCCACAGAACCAGGTCAATTAAGCTTTGGATCAAAACCCCATGCTATCCAAATTTGAATTTTGGTAGTGGGAGTTTGGTTGGTTAAAGAGCAGTTGCAATGGGTGAGCAAAGAGCATACGAGGGCATTGACAAAAAAGCCCTGGAAGTTGTGTGTTCAGAAGAGAAGATAAGCTTTAAAAAGAAAGCTACAAATCAAGAACTGAGAGATTTATTAATGGCCAGTGCTCAGAAGGGAGGAGCAAAGCCCTTACCTGATACTGCAGATGCTGCACAAGCAATTAGAATGCAAAAGGCAGCAAATAAACTGCAATGTGGGCATGAACAAAAACTAGCCGACATTTGAGTGCTGGAAAAGCAAAAGAATGCTGAGTAGAACGAGAAGCTGCGGAGAGAGACAGAGACTAATAAAGAAGGAGGCTGATGAGAGAGAGGAAAGGGCTCGTAGGGCACATGGAGCTGCTGGCCGCTGAGGGGAGGGTTCACCAACTTCAGCTCCAAGTATTGGAAGAGCAGAGAAAGTCATCGCCACCTGGTACTCTGCTTCCCCGCCATAACGAAAGAAACTAGGAAAGGATCTGTCCCACTTACAAAGATACTGAAGACATAGAGGAGTTTTTATTTATCTTCAAACATCTATGCACTCTGCATGGGATCCCTGATGAGCAGTGAATGCCTGTCCTTCTGACCAAATTGACTGCAAAAACCAGGGAAGTATTTAATGAATTGAGGGACCAAGTCTTAGATTATGTACTGTTTAGAAATTCTGTGTTAAGGCAATTCAAGGCCACTCCTGACTCTTACAGGGTTAAGTTTAGGATGTCTAGCGATGGTACTTTTGTAGAATGTGCTCATAAACTGATGGGTTTTGTAAAAAAGTGGGTTGTGGGAGCAAAGGTACTTGGGAGTTTTGAAAAACTGCTGGGTTTAATAACTTTGGAACAGTTCTTAGACATTGTGCCTGACCACGTGAGAGCAGCTGTGTGTGATAGGGAGCCTGAGTCAGTCCTGCAGGCTGCAGAGATTGCAGATGCACATACCCAAAATAGGGCTCAAGATGGGTATAGACCCCAAGGGAAAATTAATCACCATTTTCCCCAGTTTAAGAGGCGAGAAGGATTTAAAAGTGGGACCAGCCCCACTTCTGTGAGAAAAGCTCCTGGGGGCCCGGAACAGAAAAACTCCTACTCCACGGGAAAACAAGTGGTGTGTCATTTGTGTGGTACCCCTGGGCACATCAGACCAGAGTTTCCAAATGTAAACAATAAATCCCCAAACCCAGTAAATGCTAATCCTGTTATTCTAAACTCACAGGCAAGTCCAGGGCCAGTGCAAGGATATTTTGCGCCCTAGGCGAAACTTCCATCTTGCGCCCCCCCCCCCAAAATCACATACATTACACACAATACACAGTCACAGAGTAACATGTTATAATTTAGAATTTATGTTTCCGCGCTTTAAGTTTAGCAAATTTAGAAACAGGTTCCTCCAAGTCAATGCTGTGAGCAATGTCATGTTCTAGTGACAAGGTAGATAGCTCAACAAGTCTTTGTTGCAACATTGATGTTCGCATGTATATTTTTATCAACTTGAGCTTCGAGAAGCTTCGCTCACCACTGGCCACAGAAACTGGGAGAGTCAAGAGGATGCGAAGAGCAATAACTGTGTTAGGGACACTATCTGTCAGCTGGGGGTCAGGGCTGTGGGGGGGATGGGGTGAGGGGGTTTCCAGCTCAGAGGGACTGGGCTCGGAGCTGGGGGTCAGGGCTGTGGGGGGGATGGGGTGAGGGGGTTTCCAGATCGGAGGGACTGGGCTCGGAGCTGGGGGTCAGGGCTGTGGGGGGATGGGGTCAGGGGGGTACCTGAGGGCACTGGGGAAGCTCAGCTCTGCAGGCTGCTGTTCTCTCCAGCCATCCAAGCACAAGGGGAGCAGCAGCAGGGACCAACCAAGGACCAAGGGGGCAGGAGCACAGGCACCTGAGGCCAAGCTGTGGGGAAGCACTTGCTTACCTTGCCCAATGCATGAGTATTGGGGTCCTCTTTCTTCCTCCACTCCACCAGACCACCGCTGAGGCTCTTTTCTTCTCCATGCCCTTTGCTGGGGCTGAGGTGGAGGCTGAGCCAGGGGGCAGCCCCTCCTTTCCTCCAGAAGCCCTGGTGTCACGCGGCCCTCGCAGGGCTCCTGCCACGTGCCCTAAGCAGAGCTGTGCAGCTCTGCCCAGCCGCCGGCGCCCCCACTGGCAACGAGAAAAATGGCATAGGCTGGAGCCTCTGCTCTGGGAGGGAGAGGGATTCTGAGCCTCTGCCTGCTGCCCAGGGATTCCCCTGGGTCAGCACGCCGCGGGCAGCCCGAACCTCTGGGCTGCTGCGGCGGCACCCTGACCCAGGGGGGGCCCTGGGCTACCGGCTGCCGCGGCGGCGCCCTGACCTGGGGGACCCCCTGGGCTCCCGGCTGCCGCAGCGGCGCGCTGTCCCTGGGGACACCCTGGGCTGCCGGCTGCTGCGGCAGCGCCCTGACCCAGGGGACACCCTGGGCTCTGTCCCAGCAGCAGCAGCTGCTCAACCATTTAAAAAAAATTGGGGGGCGCTGCTTTTTGGTGCCTCCAAATCTTGGCGCACTAGGCAACCGCCTAGTCCGCCTAAATAGTTGCACCGGCCCTGCGCAAGCCCCACAAAGCCCAGCACTGGTGCCCTCTGTGCAAATGCTGTTTCTGTTGTCTCTGGAGAACTTGACCTTAAAACTCATATTAAAGCTAAATATGGGGAAAATAATACAGAGTTTATTAGCAGTGCAGCAGTGAATGGAGTAAGGTGTATGGCATGGATGGACACTGCAGCAGATATTACTTTGGTTAAAGCAAGTCTTGTCAGAGAGGAAGATTATTTGCCAGGTGAAAATGTAACTGTTGTAGCCTTAGCTGAGTATTTTGTTAGAGTGCCTTTGGCTAAAATCCACCTTAAAGAGAAGGGATTTGAGGGCACCATGTTTGTGGGACTGAAAAACAGTCCCTAACGATCTTATGATTGGAAATGATATGAAAACTTTGTTCAGTCAAGTTAACATAAACCAGGCACAGGGGAGGATTAATCCTGAGCCTGTGTCTTTGGAGGGTTTCTCCAAAAGTTTGTCTTTGGTGAATAGCTGTTTGGCTGTGAATGAAGTTTCTGAATGTCTATCTAATGTCTCAAAGGTAAATCTGGAATTAGATCAAGCAAAGGGAGAAGAGAACAAGAAAAGTTTGTATGAACCTAGGCAGCCATGTGAGCTGATGGCTTTATCTAGTCAGCAGTTTGAGACGGCAAGGATAGTGGAAGACGAGTGTTCCTATACCTTACCTGGGCTCAAGTTGCAGTGGGGGAGGTTTAGGTTGGATATTAGGAAAAAGTTTTTTCACTACGAGGATGGTGAAGCACTGGAATGGGTTACCTAGGGAGGTGGTGGAATCTCCTTCCTGGCTGGGATGATTTAGTTGGGAATTGGTCCTGTTTTGAGCAGGAAGTTGGACTAGATGACCTCCTGAGGTCCCTACCAACCCTGATATTCTATGAACTGAGATCCCAAGGTGTGTGTCTGTTAAAGGGGAAGATTTCTTCAGCTCTACTTTGGAGCAGACAGAATGTGCCTTTCAGCCTGTGATGGTTGAGAGTAGTGTAGTTGTCTCAGAGTTGGTTCTAGATTCAACTAAAGCCCCAGGAAGGGAATGGTCGTAAATTTGTGTCTTCTAGGGAGAATGGCACTGCAATTAGGTTGCATCCAGTTAGTGTCATGGAGAAATCCCAGAGACCGGACAATTCTGGTGCTTGTATTTTGCCTGTTGCTAATGTGTGGGTGGAAAAGGGTGTAGGAACTCTGTCTGATCAGGGTGATACCCTAGCCAGAGCACAAGGAGAACATAAAGGTGATTTGATTATGTTACCTACTAACAGTTTGGAAACTTGTAGCAAGAAGGAAAAGATTCTTAAGCTTGTGTGTGGCAAAGGAAAGGAGAATGCTCAGGGCTGGCGCTACCATTTAGGCAGCCTAGGCAATCCCTAGGGCACCAGAAGAATTGGTGGGCGCTGTTTTGCCGGAGGGGGTGGCAGGTGGCTCCGGTGGAGCTGCCGCAGTCGTGCCTGCGGACAATCAGCTGCTCACGCGGCTCCGGTGGACAGCCCACAAGTATCACTGCAGCAGCTCCACTGGAGCCACGGAGCACCGGACCCTCCACAGGCACCACTGCGGCGGCTCCAGCGGAGCCGTGGGACCAGCGCATGGGGCGGCAAAATTGCCATCCACCTAGGGCACTCAAACCCCTAGCGCCGGTCCTGAGAATGTTTCTAACCTTTTGACTGAAATCTAGCAGTTTGCCTGAAAGGGAATTGTGTAGAAATCCACCTGATGAGCCCAAAGTCATCCTGAATGTAAGTGAGGCCCATAAAAAGTCTGTTGTTACTCAGGGAAGCGTTCCTTTAGAGCAAGCCCTAGGTGAAGAGGGCAAGGGCAGAATTTGTGTAAGGGGTGAATTGTTGCTTAGAGAAGCTCCCAGAGAAAGGAATCCTCATGGTAATCTGTGCAAGCAGTTTGCTGTAGCTGAAGAGTGTGGAAGGGATTTAATCAAGGAAGTTTCAGTTCCTAACAGCCAGAAATTTTCTGTTGTGAATGGATCCACTGACTTTCCTTTTGAGAGATCCAGTGTGGATAGAAGGTCTCAGATGGAGTAAAAGCGGTTAAGAAAATTGAACAGCCCTATAACCAAGTGGCTGGACTTGACCAGTTTGTTGGGAAGACAATGTTGAGAGAGGAATGGTTCTGTAAGTGAACAGTCTGTGGGTATGGCTACACTCAAAACTTCAAAGCGCTGCCAAAGAAGGGCTGCCGCGGCGGCGCTTTGAAGTGTGAGTGTAGTCGCAGGCCAGCGCTGGGAGAGAGCTCTCCCAGCGCTGCACGTACTCCACATCCTCATGGGGTTTAGCTGCGGCACTGTTTACACTGGTGCTTTACAGCGCTGTATCCTGCAGCACTCAGGGGGTGTTTTTTTCACACCCCTGAGCGAGAAAGTTGCAGTGCTGTAAAGTGCCAGTGTAGCCAAGGCCTGTGTCTCTGGATCAGAGGGAAGACTGGGTAGCTGAGTCTGTAGAGCAGAACAACTGTGCAGTTAATCTCTGGAGAATGCAGGGGATGGCAGGTAAACCTCATCTCTAGACACTTTGGATATGACTTGTAGTCTCTCAGTGGACTTAACATCTGATTCCATGTGGAAGCAGAGGTTGGTAAGGGAAAGACAACAGAACTTTGAGACTAGCTTGCTAGTAAAAATGGATGGTATCTCTTTAAGACAAAGCCCAGCCTTGGAATTGGTAGCAGTTAAAACTAAAAACTGGTAAAAAGGCTCCTGTCTGCGGAAGAAATTCTTGTTAACAGCTGTTAGCAAAGAGAGCACACCCAATCAGCAAGTGAATTCTCTTAAGCCAGAGAAGTCAGGGTTTGATCCTTCAGGACAAGGAGGAAAGAGAGAAGTTAATTTTGCAAAGGGAAGCCACAGGGTAACCCTAAAAGGCCCAACCCCTATGGTTTTGAACCAAAGGTGTGGCATGACAAACATGATGGTAGATGGATACTTGCAATGGATTTGTTGTAATTGCTAATGGTAATTTTTGCAACTAATGTGTTACTATTACCAAGAACTGTAAAAATGTACAATGTGCCTAATCGTCTGGGAAAAACCCTTGAACATGTTAAAAGAAATACATGAAAACACACTTTATGTTAAAGGGTCTTGTTATACTGATGTTTCACAGTTAATGCCTGTAAACAGTATTGAAACTTTTCACAGGGGAAAAGACATTCCAGACCTAATGTGCTGTATGGAAAGGGAAACTGAGGCACACAACCAGATTACTTTCACAGCTAAATGCCAATATTCCTATGCTATGGACAACATTATTATCTACATTGTCTTGATATTAATTGGATTCCAAACATTTGCCGGAGCTTGTATGGAAAAAATAGCAATGTTCTTTACCTCTTGGCAAAATCACGAGACATACAGGAACCATGCTGCAAGAGCAGATCCAGTCCACCATTGTTCTAACCAAGTCTTACCTTGAGATGTTATTGAACACGACTTTGATAAACCATTTCTGTTATATGGCTTCTAACCCAATACTAACTGGAGCTCTTAGGGTGCAGTCAGTGATCTCTGTGTCATCCCTTCCTGCATCAATTTTGTGTTGTGGGTTTGAGGTTACTGACATAACCTGTGACCATTGTGACGGACTCAGACCAGAGGGATATAACAAAGGAGTCCTATTGGGTACTGGGAAGTGGGTAGGTGGAAGCCTGCCTGTGATGCAGTAGGGACTGTCTCTGTGGGGAATGGGAGAGCAGGGGAGGACTTTAGGGGATGGACGATGCCAGGGCCTGTAACCTGAGCTAGGTAAGGGAGGGGAAAGGTCAACACCTTTGCCCGGAAAGGGGACAAAGGAAGGGAGTGGCAGGAAGGAAGCAGTTTTAAGTTTGGGCTTGGGGCTGTGTGGGTGGAATTCAGGGTATCCTAGCTAGGATACAAGCACCCTGGAAGCCCAGAAGGACTCGGTGGAGGGGTCCTGACTGTGCCTGCAAGCTCTGCTGTAACCTGTGTTCCTGTTGTCCAGTAAACCTTCTGTTTTACTGGCTGGCTGAGAGTCACTGTGGGTCCCAGGAAGAGGGGTGCAGGGCCGGACTTCCCCACACTCCGTAACAACTGGTGGTAGCGGTGGGATATACTGCACCCCGTGGACGGTGCTTCCTGCAGTAAGTGACTGGGGAGCAGTAAAACGAAGGGGTGGTTAACCCCTGGGAGTGTGTGCCCAGTGAGAAGCTCTTTGCAGTAACAGGGTCCCCCGGGGGATTGCAGCAAGCGGTCCCAGGGGCGAAGGAGTCTGCAGCTCGACCCTGGCAGAGAGGTGGTGACCTCAAGAAGGGCTGGTGCACTAGGGGTCCCCCTGGAAACCGTGGGGAGCGGCGAGCACCCCGGCCTGTGAGTGGCCAGCAGGAAGATGTATGCCAAGCGGCGCAAGTGTGACCTGGTGGAGCTGTGCAAGCAGAGGGGGCTGCACCCAGGGACACTCAGCAAGGACCAGCTGATTGCCCAGCTGGAGGAGGGAGACTGCATGAATGAACGGAGCCCTGTCTCTGAGGGAAGCAGCAGGGCAGATGCAGCGCAGGTACCAGTGTCTGTCCCCGCTGGGAGTGGTCAGCCGGCAGATGAGGGCTTCCCGAGACCCCCCCTTCCCCCCCTTCCTAGGCCTAGGGGAAGGGCAGGGAGGAGCCCAGTGTATACCGAGGGCACCGTGACACCCCCGGCCAGCAGGGAATCCTCCCGGCGAAGCTCACCCCCCAGCAAGGGATCCTCCCGGCAAAGCTTGGCATCCGTGGAGCGGATGCGGCTGGAATATGAAAGGGAGAAGCTCAAGTTAAAGAGGCAAAAGCTGGAGAAGAAGGCAAAATAGCGTAAACATGAGGAGAGCCAGCGTAAACATGAGCTGGAGGAAAAGAAGAAACAGAGTAAACATGAGGAGAGCCAGCGCCAGCGTGAGTGGGAGGAGAAGGAGAAACAGCGTAAACATGAGCTGGACCTGGCCCAGCTGAGGAGAAGTGAGGCCCCGACTGCAGTGAGTGAGGGGGGACCCAAGCCTACAAAGAGCTTTGATAAGCACTTGCTGCCCCGGCGTAAGGAGGGGGAGGACATAGATACCTTCCTGACGGCCTTTGAGAATGCCTGCGAGCTGCACAGGGTTGACCCTGCAGACAGGATCGCAGTTCTCACCCCCTTACTGGACTCCACAGCCGTGGAGGTGTACAGCCGACTGAAAGGGGCGGAGGCAGGGGACTACGAACTGTTCAAACAGGCCCTGCTCCGCGAGTTTGGGCTGACTCCTGAGATGTACCGGAAAAAGTTCCGGAGCCAGCGAAAAACCCGTGAGGTCACATGCCTACAACTGGTCAACTAGGCGCAGGGGTATGCCCGCAAGTGGACAGCTGGGGCCCAAACTAAAGAGGACTTGCTTGACCTATTCATACTGGAGCACCTGTACGAGCAGTGCCCGTCCGACTTGAGGCTGTGGTTGATGGACCAGAAGCCGGAGAACCCACAGCACGCAGGCCAGCTGGCCGACCAATTTGTGGACAGTCGGGCAGGGGATGGCAGGAAGGAGTCTCGAAGAAGCAAGCCTGCCTCAACGCAGAGAGAGAGTCATCATGGGACCTCCCAAAGGGGGCCTATGGAAACCCCCCAAAAGGTGAACATCCAGCGTCAGGTCCCTCCGACCCACTCAAGGGGACTCACAAGACATGGGCTGCTATCGCTGTGGCCAACGAGGTCACATACGGGCCCAGTGCCCCAAGCTCAGGGACAGACCAAGCAGACCCAACCCGCAGAGGGTTGATTGGGTACAAACCCAATCGGAGGAGGGGCTACATTCCCAGGAAAGGGGGGCTGGCAACATACCACCTGTGGATGCTCCAGGCTCCGGGTTTTTGGTTTACCGGGTGGGCGCGGGGCTGCCCCTCTGGAAGGAGTGCATTGTTTCCCTGGAGGTAGATAGAAGGAAGGTCACTGGGTACTGGGACACGGGCGCAGAGGTGACGCTGGCCCGGCCCGAGGTGGCGGCCTCAGATCGGATGGTGCCCGACACCTACCTGACCCTGATGGGCGTGGGCGGGACCCAATTCAAGGTGCCCGTGGCAAGGGTACACCTGAAATGAGGGGCCAAGGAGGGCCCCAAGGATGTGGGGGTACACTGATATTTGCCCACTGACGTGTTAATGGGAGGGGACCTCGAGGACTGGCCTAGTAACACCGAGAGTGCCCTGGTCGTGACTCGTAGTCAGAGTTGGCAAGGGGCACTGCACCCCGACAATGGGGAAGGTACTCGACCCGAGGTGCAGGACCCTAACCCAGGGAGCGGGGAACGCCCAGGGGCACGGTTCAGAGAGGCTGCGGCCTCAGACCCAGCCAGCAAGAGAGAGCCGGTCCCCATCCCTGTCCCAGCTGCTGAGTTCCAGGCCGAGTTGCAGAAAGATCCCTCCTTGCTGAAGCACAGGGACCGGGCTGACCTTAGTGCGGTACAGACCATGAGGAGAGGTTGCAAGGAGAGGTTCCTGTGGGAGAAGGGGTTCCTGTACCGAGAATGGGCTCCCCCAGGGGAAGTAGAGTCATGGGGGATCAGGAGGCAGCTGGTGGTTCCCCAAAAGTTTCGTCACAAGCTGCTGTACCTGGCCCATGACATCCCTCTCGCAGGGCACCAGGAAATCCGACGCACTAGGCAGAGGCTGCTACAGAACTTTTACTGGCCTGGGGTCTTTACCCATGTCCGACAGTACTGCCAATCCTGTGACCCCTGCCAGAGGGTGGGGAAGGCCTGGGACAAGGGGAAAGCGGCTTTGAGGCCTTTACCCATCATAGAAGAACCTTTCCAGAAGGTGGCCATGGACATACTGGGACCCCTCAGCAAGATGACCCGGTCAGGGAAGAAATACATCCTGGTGGTGGTGGATTTTGCCACTCGCTACCCCGAGGCGGTGGCCTTGTCCTCTATCAAAGCAGACACAGTGGCAGATGCGCTGCTGACAATTTTCAGCCGGGTGGGGTTCCCCAAGGAGGTCTTAATGGACCAGGGGTCCAACTTCATGTCGGCCCTGCTCCGGTCCTTATGGCAGAAATGTGGGGTCCAGCACAACTGGGCCTCAGCGTATCACCCCCAGTCCAACGAGCTGGTAGAAAGGTTCAACAGGACGCTGAAAATGATGCTAAAAACATTTATGAACCAGCACCCACAGGATTGGGACAAGTACTTACCTCACCTGCTGTTTGCGTACAGGGAGATACCCCAGGAATCTACCGGGTTTTCACCTTTCAAACTGTTGTATGGAAGGCGGGTAAGGGGGCCCCTAGACCTGATGAGGGACGAATGGGAGGGGAAGGCCACTCCCGAGGGAGAGTCAGTGGTGCAGTATGTCCTGACCTTCCGGGAAAGACTGGCCGAGCTCATGGGCCTGGCCAGGGAAAATCTGGCCCAAGCTCAGAGGAGGCAGAAGGTCTGGTATGACCGCACGGCACGGGCCCATGTCTTCGCCACCGGGGATCAGGTGATGGTTCTCATCCCCGTGAGGAGAAACAACCTCCAGGCCGCCTGGGAAGGGCCCTTCAAGGTTATCAAGCAACTAAATGAGGTAAACTATGTGGTGGAGCTGTCAAACCGGGCACATCACCGTCGGGTGTACCATGTGAACATGATGAAACCATACTATGACAGGGGGAATGTGGTGTTGGCCGTGTGTGGACATTGGGAGGGGCAGGAAGATGACCCCTTAGTAGATCTATTCCCTGGGACAAAAGCTGGTTCCCCCCTGGAGGCGATTCCCCTCTCTGATCAGCTGACCCCGGGCCAGCACACTGAGATCAGGGGGGTGCTGCATCTGTACCGACAGCTGTTTTCCAACCAGCCTGGACGCACTAATTTAACTGTCCACCGGGTGGAGATCGGGTCACATCCCCCTATAAGATGCTCCCCTTTTCGGGTCACTGGTAAAACTGCCCAGGATCTTAAAAGAGAGGTCAGGGACATGCTGGCTTTGGGGGTGATCCAGCCGCCTTCCAGCCCTTGGGCCTCGCCAGTGGTGCTGGTCCCCAATCCGGTTCTGTGTGGACTATTGAAAGCTCAATGCCATCACCGTATCTGATGCCTACCCTATGCCCAGGCCTGACGAGCTCCTAGACAAGCTGGAAGGTGCTCGGTACCTCACCACTATGGATCTTACCAAAGGCTACTGGCAAGTGCCGCTGGACGCAGATGCCAGGCTAAAATCGGCCTTTATCACCCCTCTGGGGCTCTATAAGTTTCTGACCCTAACCTTCGGCCTCAAGGAAGCACCCCCCAGCACCTTCCAGCGCCTGGTGGATCAGCTACTGAGGGAAATGGAGAGTTTTGCCGTGGCGTATATTGACGACATCTGCGTCTTCAGCCAGACCTGGAAGGACCACATGTCCCAGGTTAAACAAGTCCTGGACCGACTCCGAAAGGCTGGGTTAACAGTAAAGGCTGAAAAGTGCAAGGTGGGGATGGCTGAAGTATCTTACCTGGGCCATCGGGTGGGGAGCGGCTGCCTGAAGCCGGAACCAGCCAAGGTGGAGGTAATCAGAGACTGGCCTGCTCCCCAAACCAAAAAGCAGGTACAGGCCTTTATTGGGATGGCGGGGTACTATCAAAGGTTCGTGCCCCACTTTAGTGCCATAGCCGGTCCCATCACTGAACTGTGCAAAAAGGGGAAGCCAGACAAGGTGATCTGGACTGAGCAGTGCCAGGAGGCTTTCCGGGCGCTGAAGGAGGCTCTGGTTAGCGGCCCAGTTCTGGCAAACCCAGATTTTGACAAACCCTTTATGGTGTTCACCGATGCCTCACACACGGGACTGGGGGCGGTGTTAATGCAGGAGGATGAAAAGGGGGAAAGACACCCCATCGTGTACCTGAGTAAGAAGCTGCTACCTCGGAAACAAAGCTACGCAGCCATCGAGAAGGAATGCCTGGCCATGGTGTGGGCCCTTAAGAAGCTAGAGCCATATCTCTTTGGGTGACACTTCACCGTGTACACCGACCGCTCTCCCTTGACCTGGCTGCACCAGATGAAAGGAGCCAACGCCAAGCTCCTGAGGTGGAGCCTGCTCCTGCAGGACTATGACATGGACGTGGTCCATGTGAAGGGAAGTGCCAACCTGACAGCGAATGCGTTGTCCTGGAGAGGGGGCCCTGAACTTCCCCAGGTCACTGGGCAGAGTGACCCCGCTCAGTTCAGTCTCGAAGGGAGGAGAGATGTGATGCAGTAGGGACTGTCTGTGTGGGGAGTGGGAGAGCAGGGGAGGACTTTAGGGGATGGACGATGCCAGGGCCTGTAACCTGAGCTAGGTAAGGGAGGGGAAAGGTCAACACCTTTGCCCGGGAAGGGCACAAAGGAAGGGAGTGGCAAGAGGGAAGAAGTTTGAGTTTGGGCTTGGGGCTGTGTGGGCGGAATTCAGGGTATCCTAGCTAGTATCCAAGCACCCTGGAAGCCCAGAAGGACTCGGTGGAGGGGTCCTGACTGTGCCTGCAAGCTCTGCTGTAACCTGTGTTCCTGTTGTCCAATAAACCTTCTGTTTTACTGGCTGGCTGAGAGTCACTGTGGGTCCCAGGAAGAGGGGTGCAGGGCCGAACTCCCTCACACTCCGTAACACTGCCCACAGCTAAAGGCCCCTCCCCCAGCCTGGGGAGGAGCTACTGAGCCCAGACCTCATTTAAAGTCGTGGGACGATGAAGGGAAACAATGGGACAGGTGTAGGGGTCAAAAGGCCATAACTAGGGAACTGGAAGGGAACACGGAGCAGAGAATGCCAGACAGCACTCACTGCTCCTCAAAAGCATCCAAGGAGTCAGCGGACGCCGACCAAAGGAACTCTGCCCAGATGTGTGAAGGGATGAAAGAACGAAAACAGGCCCCACAGTCGCAAGCCCCCCAAGCCAACCTCCTCTCCCTGGTGTTAGAAATGGCCATTTTGGCCATGGCTAGGAGGAGGTTGACAAGGTGGTCCCATGACTTTGTGGGGCCATGGTTGGGGTGAGCATATAGAAAAAGGAGCTGGGAAAAGTGCAGCCAGAACCTCAACAAGAGGTTCTGGAGGAGCCAGAAGAGGGGCTGCAACCTGGCACACTGCAGATAGACATGCGCCAGAGTCTCCCTCACACCGCAAAAAGGGCAGGCGTCGGGAAGAGGGGTGAACCGTGCCAGGTACACACTTGTGCTCACAGCTCCATGAAGGAGCTGCCAAGTAACGCCCCCGACAGGCCGTGGAACCAGAATGGAATACAAGCTGACCCACCGGGGCCTCCACCCTCTGCAGTTGGTAAAAGGCCCTGCCACTTAGTATCAGGGCGGGATGTTAGGGTGGGGAAATGAAAAGTGTGGAGCACGAGAATGTAAAGATGGTCCTGTGGTGCAGATCGGAAATGAACCGGCTGCAAAACCGGCTTGGGGTACAAAATGGTGAGGGCTATGGAGGCTCATGGGGTAGGGGCCCGATGAAGAGATCTGGAGGGCCCTGGGTAAGGGGTGGGCTGGGAATTCCCTCTCGCAGGACCCGCTCAAGGAAAAAATGAGAAATTGGCAATAAGGCTGCCTCCACCTCCCGAATACGCGCCGGGGGGTGCCAAGAGCAGAGAGCCCCATATGCCTACTGAGTGCATAGGGATCCACTCAGTCCCCTCGGTCATAGTCCAGGAGGTCTCTGAGCCTGGTAGCTTCCACCAGGACCAACCTCTGGTACACCGAGGGGGACTCCGCCACCTGCACACGAAGATGGGGATTGTGTAGCAGGAGCTCCACGACAAGATCTGCCCCCCAAGTAGCCGCCATGGACCTGGTCACAGAGACCAACTTCCAGGTCCAGAGGAGGTCCTGGTAGAAGACCGGCAGCTCAGAGAGGTCTCAGATGGAGATAAAAGAGCTGCCAGTCATATCAGAGCCCTCGAAGGCAGCAGAGAAAGGCATGCGCCAATGTGCTCCACGCCAAGCTACCTGCACCATAAAGGAGTCTCTGCAGGGTCTGGAGGCAAAAGACATGGACCTGCGTGCACAAGCACATCAGGCCCTGTCCCCTCTCCTCCAGAGGAAGATGCAAAGCCCCCACAGAGATCCCCGTACAGTCCTGGCCAAAAGAACTTCAGAATCAACTTCTGGAACCGGGCCAGGATCCCCAGAGCCAGGCTCAGGGTGTTGAGCTGGTGCCCAAGCATGGACGGACTAGCTGATTAAGCACCAGTGCCCACCTCCACAGCTGCTCAACCACCCTGCCTTCCAAGTCCTGCCAGTTCTCTGGTGCAGAAAGATGCGTGGCAGAAAGATAAATGCCAAGATAGAGCAGTGGACCCACACCCCACCGAGTCCGAGCTTGCCTCCCACCCAGCCCTGACCATCAGGCCAGAGCTTTTGACCCAGTTGACCTGGATGGAGGAGGCTGCCACGTACATAGCTTGGCAGGCCTCCACTAACACCAGGTCCCCCTGGTCCTGGACCACGAGGAGTACGGCATTGGCATACGCTGACAGGACCAGCTGCATCCCTGGCTCGTGCAGCACCAAGCCCGTCAGCCTCTTCCAGAGGTTAGGAAGGAAGGGCTCAATGGCCAGAGTGTACAGCTGACCAGACAGTGGGCAGCCTTGACACTCCCTCCCCAAAGCTGACTGGTTCGGTCAGGGTCCAGTTGAGTCTGACCAAGCACTCCGCGGAGGCATACAGCACCTAGAGAAAACCCACAAAACAGGGCCCAAAGCTGAATGCCCACAGAGTGCCCAGGAGATACCCGTGGTCTATTTGGTCGAACGCCTTCTCCTGATCCAGGGAAAGGAGGGCAAATGACAGACCATCCCTACATCCAAGCTTAAGGAGATTCCAGACCAAAAAAAGATTGTGAAAGATGGTATGGCCTGGGACAGTGTAGGTCTGGTCAGGATGGACCACGTCCACCAGCACGGACCCCAGTCGCAGCAAGATGGCCTTCACTATGACCTTATAGTCCATGCTGAGGAACAAGACAGGACGCCAATTCTGAAGGTCACGGGGGTCCCTCTGCTTTGGGAGCAAGGCGAGAACGACTCGCCTGCATGTCAGAGGGAGGACCCCACTCCCTAAGGACTTGGCCCAGAAGATGGCAAGGTCTGGGCCGAGGACATCCCAGAACATGCGGTAGAACTCCATGGTCAGCCCATCCATGCCCAGAGACTTATTAGTGGGCATGAGATGGAGGGCATCTGAGAGATCGGCCAGAGTGAGAGGCAACTCTAGCTGGTCCCGGTCGCCCACGCTGACCGCTGGGAGTCTGTCCCAGAGCACTCTACAAGCATCAGGATCAGTCTTATCTGAGGAGAAAAGGCTGGCGTAGAAGGCCCTGGCCCTCCCGTGCATCTCCTCTGGATCCGTGAGGGGGTGCCGTCCTCTGCCAGAAGGCAGGTGACATGCTTCTTAGTCCCCTCTTTTTCCTCCAGGGCATAGAAGAAGCAGGAGCTGCGGTCCATCTCCCGAAGGAGGGGGATGCGGGATTGAACAAAGGCACCCTGGGCCTGATGGTCCTTGAGGGCCCGGAGCTCTTCCCGCTTCTCCCAGCAAGCTCCACAGAGGGATGGATCCTCAGGGCTGGCAGCCAGACGCCTCTCCAGCTCCAAGACCTCCTGCTCCAACTGCTCTATTGCTGCATCCCTCCACCGGCTGGCGCCCCGGGTGTAGTCACAGCAGAAGAGCCGGGCACACACCTTCCCCACATCCCACCACCACTGTGCCAAGGAAAAGGCATGCTGCTGCCCTCGCCAGGCCAGCCAGAACTCCCGGAAGGACGCCACGAAGCCCACATCCTCCAGCAAGCTGTGATTAAAATGCCAATAGGCTGGCCCCGGCCTGTCCACACTGAGAGAGGCCGTCATGGTCACCAGATGGTCATCCAAGAATGGGGCCAGCCGTACCTGGAGGAGTGAGCCTGTCAAAAGTGACAGTGGGACAAGTAAATGTGGTCCAACTGGGAGTGGTGCGACTGATGGGCCTCAACCCGGACAAAGGTGAATGTCGAGATGTCATCTGCGTGGTGGTCGTGCCGGACGTCCACCAGGGAGCGAAGGTTGATGATCTTCTGGTGGACGTCCACGGCGGCTGGACACCACTCGGCCTCTGAGCGGTCCCATTCATCAAGAGTGGTATTAAAGTCTCTACCTAGGACCAGGCACTCACGAGGATCCAAGGAGCTGTGGAAGGCGGATGCCTGCTGAAAAAATCGCAGCAACTCCAGGCCTGATGTCGGGGCATAGACATTAACAGGATTGATCACCATCCCCTCCATGCGGACCCAGAGGTGCAGCAGGTGAGCTGGCACAGCCTCGGCAACCCCCAGCACCTTGGGCCATAGGGCAGGGAAGAACAGGGTAGCCACTCCAGCCATACAAGCTGTGAGGTGGCTGAAATAAACCCTGTTCTACCACACCAGCCACCAAAGCCAGTTGGCGGTTGGATCTGTACGGGTCTCCTGCAGGAAGACCACGCAGTACCCCTCCCCCTGAAGGGAGGAGAGCACCTGGCATCTGCGGAGACCCACCCTACAGCCCCAGGTGTTTAGTGCGGTAAAGATGGTGGGTGCCATAGGGAGGGCTGGGGGGGATCCTCGCTGGCAGGGACGCTCGCGGCCACCCTTGAGCCGTGCAGCAATCCATGACCGACCCCATAAGGAAGCAGTGGGTCTGCTGGTAGGCTGAAGCGCCCAGCCTCCCAGACCCTCTACCCTCCCCCAAAATGGTCCTCACTCACGGCCCGGGAGATTTCATGTCCCCTCAGAGCTGGAGAGTGAGCTGCACCTTGTTCCAAGACCCACAGGCATCCTGGAGAAACTCTTGCCGCTCATCTCACAACCTATCGGGGGGTGGGGTTGCTGGCCCCTGGCCTTGCTCCGGCGGGTCCCCTGTCAAAGCCCCATAGCCTACTGAGACAGGCAGGCATGAGGCCGACTCCCGGCGTGGTGCCCAATGTGCCGGCGCCACGCAGCCCACCTCAGACCCCGGCTCGGGGGGGGGCGGCAGAGAGAAAATAGAAGCCCCTAGGGAGTTGGGACAGAGGAGCACGAAGGCCACTCCCTAGGGGTCATCTTCCGGGAAGGGGGAAGAGACGGCCCCAGGGGCGGCAATAGCAGCATGGGAGGTGGAGTTGGGGAAGTGGGGTCGGCATCCGGGGCAGGGCAGGGGTCAGGAGTAGGTTCGGGGAGAGGTGCGGAAGTGGGATCATGGGCCCCGGCAGTCGAGCCACTTGGGGGTGGCACCTCTTGGCCAGGCTCAGGGGTCTGTGGAGTGGGAAGGGGGCCCTTGGCGATGCCAGGTTCGGGCTCCATGGTGGGTGTTTCAGCCACGGCATCATCAGATGGACAAGCAGCAGTGGGGCCCCCACCCGGGAAGGAGGTCGGCCGCCCCGCATCAGCAAGGGATACCCCTGATAACTCACATCCCAGCCGCGTAGCACTCGGCGGCTGTTAGCGGGGTGCCATCCGTGGACAGATCGGTGGAAGAGTCCAGGGATTCCTTGGAGGCAGGAACAGAAGCGGGGGGTAGGGGAAGGGAGCATGGAGAAAGGAGGGCTGGGATGAGGTCGCCCAGATTGAGGCTGTCATAAGCAGATTGTTAAGGGTTAATGTGTCTTGTACCTTTAAAGGGTTACAAGCAGGGAACTGGACACCTGACCAGAAGACCAATCAGAAGACAAGATACTTTTAAATTTGGGTGGAGGGAAACTTTTGTGTGTGTTCTTTGTGTGTTGTGTGTTCTTCTCTCGGAGGGTCTGAGAGAGACCAGACATTACTACAGGCTCTCTAAATTTCTTTTCATATAGTAAGTAAAAACAGGCGGTTTAGGCTTTTTGATTGTTTTTACTCTATTTGAAATTGTGGATCTGGCTGGTTAACTTTTATATGTGTAGGTGCTGGGAATATTTTGATTTGTATTGGTACTGGGGGGAAAGTCTCTTTCTGGTGTCTGTAAGCTATAGGACCCTGTAATATCTACATCTTGAAGTTACAGAGATAATTCTTTACTTTTTCCTTTCTTTTATTAAAAGATTTCTTTTTTTTTTTAGAGAACCTGATTGATTTTTTCTTCTTTGTTTCCCTTGTGTTATTCCAGGGGATTGGGATACTCACCAGGACGGGTGGGGGGGAGACGGGAGGGGGAGAGATAGAATCTCTCTTTGTTTTCCTTGAATCTGTTTGCCTCTTTGTGGAAGGGAAGGGAGATGCTTCTCTGTATGGTGATTTAGAGGTTAGATCAATATCTCTCAGGATAGCCCAGGGAGGGAAATTCTAAGAGGAGGAAAGGTGGGGGGAATGGTTTATTTCTCCTTGTTTTAAGAACCCAAGGGATCTGGGTTCTTGGGGTCCCCAGGGAAGGTTGGGGAGGTCAGAGTGCCCCAAAACATTATATTTTTGCGTGGTGGCAGTGCTATCAGACCTAAGCTGGTAATTAAGCTTAGAGGATTCAGGTGCTAGTATCTCATTTTCTGAACTCTAAGGTTCAGATCTGAGAAGGAATGCTATGATAGAGGCCCACTGGCAGAGGGTCATCCTCCCCCTGGGTTACTGGGGTCAGACCCAGGGTCTCGATTTCCTCGAAAATGGAGGGAAGATCACCACCCACCACCCTGGGAACCTCTTCACCAGTGCCCAAAGCGACGCTCACCTTGGGGCTAGCAGGGGCCTCAGGTGGCAAGGGGGCAGGAGGGGCTCTGTTGGAGGCCCCCTGGGGAAGGGACTCCGGAGGAGGGGCAGTGCTACCCTCCATTGCTGTCACGTCATCCCCTAGCTGGCTCCAGCGGATGGAATTCCCCTGGGGGCAAGGCAGAAGGCTCAGTGTCAGTGGCCTCCTTCCTGCTCTTTCAAGGGGCCTCCGCATCAGATGGGAGGAGTGGAGCTCGAGCCTTCCACTTGCCCCGCTTCGCCTGAACTTGGACTCAGCCCTCCATGGTATCATCGGGTGGCTGGTGAACAGGGGTCAGGCCGGGGGGCAGAGGCAGTGGCACGGGAACTCGGGGAGGTAGTGGTGGGGTGGCATGAGGGAGGGAAGACTCCCCCTGGGGCGGGCCCTTTCCCATGCCGGGAAGTAATCCTGGCACACCCTCCTCCATAGGCCCCGCCAAAGTGCATGCAGTGAAGGGGGGGGTTTCTCGTTTGTCTGCGCACGCTGGGGAGGTGCCCCTATGGCCCAAGTGGGAGCAGTTGTGGGCTGGGGAGGAGGAGAGGCGGTGCCAGGTAGCCAGAGGGACTGGTGATGGCGGGGCCAGTGCCCTGCTGAGGCTCGGGGGTCCTGGACGCTCCTCTGTGTTGGGCCAAGGGGCAGTCCCTCTGGACTTGCCCCATCACCCGGCAGAGATAGCACCCGGCCTCCCCCATAGAGTAATGCACCCAGTAGCGGGCCCCCTGGTAGGGGACCAGAAAGGACCTCTTGAGCGCCTCACCGTCACGTGTCAGCGACGACAGCTGAAGCTGCACTTGCTGGCGGAACGAGAGGACATGACGGAGGGTGGGGTCTTTGCAGCCCAGTGAGAGAGGACTGACTATGGAGAAAAGTTTCCCCAGGGTAGAGAGGCAAGGTAACAGAGCAGCATTAGGGAGGAACAGAGGGACAGAGGTCAAGATCAACCAGATGCCCAGGTCCTCCAGCGGCTCCAGGGGGACGAACATGCCCCCCACCGCCAGGCTCTTCGCCACCGCCTCCTGGGCGGCGGCCTCCAATGTGAGGAAGAAGACCTTTCCGTACATTTTGGAGGCCGCCACGATGGGGGGGAGGCCGTGGGCCCCACCACCCTTGACAACACCCGCACGTAGGTCTTCACGTGGGGCGTGGCGGGCACCAGGAGGCAACGGACGCCAAGGCGCCCCGGCTGCCAGAGATGGTAGCAGAGGCGGTGGCCGGAAGACAGGAGGAAGCAGAGGTGAAAGTAAGCCGGTACGGGTTGGTACGGAGGACAGGTAAGAAAAAGTGCAGTAGCTACCGGCAAGAAAATGGAGCATTCTCTCCCTTTCTGACTCCTCCTCCTGGCTCCAGCAAAATTGAGGGTCCGGGAGCCAGCTCCATGAATGTTCAGGGCCGGGTCTCCCCCCTGGCCCCACTTGCTGCCCCCTTGAGTGCACCCTGGCCCCCCTTTGCTGCCCCCATGCACCTCCCTGGGTCCCGGAGCAGAGCGTTTGTCTCTCCCCATAGCTCCATGCTGCCTGCCTGCATTAACTGCTGCCACAGGGTCCTAGTGCCCCCCTCCACAACTGCCAGGGCAGTCTGTCCTTCCCCCTTGGACCCTTTCATTTTCCAGTGGGACCCTCCACCTGTACAGCCACCCCCTGCCACAGTCACTGCTCTTGCCCCACGCTGGGCAAGGGGCAGCCCCAGTGAGGCTCCAGTGAGGGGCAGCAGTGGGGAGGAGGCGCACATGTGATGGGAGGACCCCCACTCCTGGCATGGCACCTACCACAGGGGAGGCGAGGGAGATTCCTGGACCTGAGAGGGGCCCTAGGAGTATGTGCAGTGATGGCGAGGGGGTGAGTGTGATGGCAGGGGGGAGAAGGGGGTCCCTACCCCAGACCTCGCTACTGCCAGCAGGAAGAGGGCTGGGGAGAGTCCTTCTCTCTGGCTCCAGTCCCAGAGCAGCCTGCCTGCACCCCAAACTCATCCCCAGCCGTGACCCACTCCAGAGCCCACACGTCCAGCCAGAGCCCTCATCCTCCCCACACTCCAACCCCCTGTCCTAGCCCTGAGCCTCTCCAACACCCCAAAACCCTCATCTCCAGTCCCAGCCAGAGCCCTTATCCTCCTGCACCCTAACCCTCTGCCTCAACCCTGAGTCCCTTCCCACACCCCAAACCCCTCATCCCCAGCCACATCCCAAATCCACCCACAGCCTCAACCCTGCTCCCCTTCCCTCCACCCCCTCTTATCCCCAAACTCCCTCCCAGAACCTGCACCCCCTCCCTCCACACTCCCTCCCATCCTCAAACTACCTCCCAGAGCCTGCACCCTGAACCCCTCCTGCACCCCAGTCCCCTGCCCCAGCCCAGGGCCCTTTAAATTGCTGCCAAAGCCCCACTGCTAGATCCATGAGGTAGTGGCTGCGGGGCTCGGGTGGTGATTTAAAGGGCTAGGGCTCCTGCTACCTGTACTACCCCAGGCCCTTTAATAGCCACCAGAGCCCTGCCACCGCTACCCCAGGGCTCCAGCAGCAGGGCTCCAGAGACGATTTAAAGGGCTCTGGAGGGTAGTGGCAGCAGGAGCTCTGGGCCCTGCTGCTGGAGCCCTGGGGCTCCATCTGCAATTTAAAGGACCCGGGGCTTTGCTGCAGTAGCAGCAGCAAGAGCCCTGAGCCCTTTAAATTGCCCCATTTAAATTGCCCCCAAACCCCAAGGCTCCCAGCCACCTCTGCAGCTGGAAGCTCAGGGGGTGATTTAAAGGGTTTGGGGCTCCCAGGAGCTGCTACCACAGCCCTAGCCCTGGGCCCTTTAAATCCTGATTTAAAGGGCCTGGGGATTTAAAGGCTCCGCCTCTTCCGGTGGAGGCCACACCCCTCCTCCGGATTCTGGAGTACCAGCAAGTCCTTTAAGTTACTTTCACCCCTGTGAGAAAGTGGCAGGTGCAGGAGTCGCTGCCACCTGGGCGTACACCCTGGGGGCAGAGAGAGGGGCACTCACAGAGCTGGTGGAGGGAGCAGCAGGGAGGGATGCCATGGCCAGTGGCAGGGCCACGGCAGAGGGGGCCACCCCTACCATGGAGGAATTTGCTGTTTTGGCGGAGCCCTTGCCCTTCTTTTTCCCTTGGCCTTTTCCTTCAGCTGCCCCCCCCCCGCCCCCAAATCGGAGGGGGCGAGGGACGTGGCAGTAGTGGAGACCACCCCTTTGCCACCACTGCCGGTGTCCCAATGGGGAGGAGGTAGCAAGTGGTTTGGCATCAGCGGTTGAGGTGAGAGCCACAGGGGGCCGGGGGGGAGTGGCAGTGGGGGCTGCCCAAGGGATCACACCAATCTTGTCCCCCACCATAGTGAGCAGGGAGGGAGGACAAACACTGAGGGAGAGGAGGGGAAATGGGAAACAGGTCAAGCACTCCTCCCCGCTAAGCTGTGGGCAGGGGAGGAGGGTGCTGGAGAGGGAGGACTGGATGGGCAGGGGGGCTATCAAAGACTTGGGGGGGAGGTCCAGTTACCAACACAAGATGGAATTCCAGCACCTTCAGATGCACTAGGGGCGGGTGGCTAGAATAGCATGAGAGGTGCGCAGTGAGACGGGGTCAACTAAAAAGGTAGGGGCACAAGTGCATGGGAGGGGGGCATGGGCACATGGAGCGAGGGGCTTATCAGGGCAGGGGGAATTCGGGGGGGGAGGAGACAATGAGGCTGGAAGTAGGACAGGGAAACCAAGGGGCTAAGTGCAGAAGCTGGGGTGGGGCAAGCAAACAAGCAAAACTGCTGAGGGAAAAGGGCGGGTCAGGCAAACTAAAGCCTGAAGCTGCTGAGGGGCTGGGGCAAAGGGCTGGAAGGGACAGGTAGTAAGGGGCAAAGCTGGGAGACTGCTGCAGGGAAGGGGTGGGGTGTCAGTCTAAGGCAGGGGGCATGTGTGCCCACGTACAGTTGTGTAAGCAGAGTCAGGATGAGTTCTACCCTGACATCTGGTGGTGAATTATGGCGAGTGTGGAAAACAATTTCAGGGGCTGATTGTGTTTGCATAGGCACACCCACCCCGCCTAGCATAGCCCACAGCAGCCTAAAATGGTTACTTTCACAGCTGTGGGATCCCCAATTTCTTTGTTATTGGGGCAGGAGGAATAAAGTGTTGTCACACTGACTATGTGAATAAGGACCTATGAAAGAGCTTTATGACAGAGAATCTCACCATCAGTGAAGCAGCAATCACTAGACAAGGGATATGAGTGCCAAAACTCAGTGAAGAGGGAGGGAATAGGTGTTTGTATCTGGTAGTGTGGGTTCTTTGTGTAAGCTAGAGACACTAATTGCATCTCTCTCTCTCTCCTGCTCCCCCTTCCCCACTGTTGAATATCAGAGCTGATTTTTGATTCTGTTAAGAATCTAGTTATAGGTTATAGTGCTGAACTCACTTTGGGCTAATGGTGCACCAGCATTGGGGCTCCTTTACTAAGAGCTGAAATCACTAAGGAGCTAAAACAGCAAAGAATCCTGTGGCACGTTATAGACTAACAGACATTTTGGAGCATGAGCTTTCGTGGGTGAATACCCACTTCATCAGCTAAAATTACTGAGCTGAGTGCTGTGCTAACTAGTGGGGGAGCCTGAAGCTGTATTGCAGAGCAGCTGGCAGAGTGGAGTGGTTTGTGGGGATAGTTAGAGTGCTCACAGAGTGAGTGGAGCGGAGCAGTTTGTGGGGATGGCTGATGGAGCAGAGCAGCTGGCAAAGCGGAGTGGAGCAGTTTGTGGAGGAGCAGAGTGGATTAGCTGGTAGAGCGGAGCAGTTCGTGGTGAAGGCAGAAGCAGAACCCCACGGAGAGGAAGGGCTGTCGGCCCCGGACCACATAAGGCCCCTTTCTACCCAAGTTGGAGGGGAAAACCCTGCAGATAGACTCTTGAACTCTGGGTCTGCACTGACCTGGGACAGAGACTGTTTTGGGACTGTGGGTGATTTTTGGGTTGCTGGACTCTAGGGACATTTGGAGTATTGGACTTTGGAGTCTTGGGGTGATTTTGGGGTTGCTGGACTCAAGAGCCCAGGGAAAAGGACTCGGCCAATTTCCTGGGGTGGGTCTTTGCTCCTGATTTGATCTATGAACTCTAGTTGAGGTGTTTTCCCAATTTAATGCTATGTTGTTTATTTCAGGTAATTAAACATTTTCTGCTACACTGAGACTCTGTGCTTGCGAGAGGGGAAATATTGCCTCTTTGAGGCTCTCAGGGGTGTGTGTAAGATTTTTCCAGGTCACTGGGTGGGGGCTCGAGCTGGTTTGCATTACGTTGTAGGGAAGGGACCCCTATGTATTGAACCCGGCCCTTGCTGTTATCAATTTGGCCTGGCAGAAGGGTTACACTTGCAGAGAGTCTTTGGGCTGGCTGCTGCTTCAGGCCCAAATGGTGGCAAAAGTGCATTGTAGACAAGGCAAGCAGCTGAGTCCCAGAGACTGGAGCTGAGGCAGATGGTAAGCAACCAGTGGGGGAGGGTGGAGAGGGCAGCAGTGGAGAGGGGGGAAGGAGGGACACAGATGAACCAGGGGCAGGGTCCATGCCACACCTCCAGTGTCCCCACAAACACAGTCAAGATCTCTGCCACAAGAGCACAGTTGGAAAATGACTCAGTCGTGGAAGGCCCCCTCCATGATTGTCTGCAGAGTCCCTGCGCGCTCCCCCAGCAGCAAACGATCCTCTTCTTCTCTACCTCAAGGCTCCAGCAGCTCCCAGGCAGCAAGCACAGCAGCAGTGGCTCCAGCATCTCCAGCAGGCAGTCTGGTGGCCAGGCAGGCAGGATCAACTTCTCCCTGTCCCAGTATGGGCTTCATCACGTTGACATGGAGAGGTTTCTGACAGGGATTGACTTCTGTGGAGTGAAAGTGCAGAATCACTCTTTGGTTTCCCTTATAGATTATTCAGTTCAGACGCTGTTTCTTGCACATTGGTTTTAGCAAGCGACAACGGCTGGGAAAAGGAATTGTCATGGCGCAAATTGTAGGATAAATTGCCTGCTCATGAAGTCAGTGATTGTCACATGCAATGTTATCTGAAATGGCGAGATCTAGAGGGAAGACTTGCCCAAGGATCTGATATAAACTCACAGCTAGACAAGGAAATAGAAGCTAAAGCAAAATACTGGAGGGATTTGCTTAACCAAATTCAGTCAATTACTTTGTTCCTAGGTGAGACAGTGTGACGTTCCCCTCTGGTGTTGTCTGGACCAGTGATGTGCTAGGTCACTCCAGTCCTTGACTCTGGGAGCCAGCCTTCCCCTGCTCTGCTGTGAGAACCTCCACTCCTGGGGTGTTCATGCACAGCCTCTGGCATATAAGCTGCTCCTTGGATTGTACAACCGAATGACACTAGCCAATATCTCCAGTCCCAGACACAACCCTAGGAACCTCCATCTTGCGGTGTCCAGTTATGCCCGCTGGATGCTGCAAGCTTATATAAGTTCATCAATTCAACAAAGAAATTGCTATGTACCAGCATTGTTGTCCCAAGGAAGGTCTCTGACATGCTTCAAGCCAAATGCACTACTTCAGATAGAATAAATAAATTTATTAACTATAAAGATAGATTTTAAGTGATTATAAGTCAATGCATAACAAGTCAGAGTGGTTACCAACAGAAATAAAATATAAGCACAGTCTGAACTCTCAACCCTATTAGACTGGGCAGCAACTAGATTAAGCAGTTTTTCTCACCCCACTTCATATTGCAGTCCTTAATATACAGGTTTGTTCTTTAAACCTGGGCCAGACTCCTGTGCTGGAGTTTTATCTTCTTCTCAGTGTCTTGGTTGCTTGCAGCATAGGTGGGGGCAGGAGAAGGGCCCAGTACATATCCTCTCTGTCTGTTTTATACCCTCAGTCCATGTGCTTGGAGAACACTAGTCCAGGAATGTCTGGGGGGCATTGCTGAGTCTCTCCTAGCAAAGTTGAGCAATTCCCCTGGTGTGGCCTCATGCAGGTGAGTCATTGCACTGTAGCTCCCTTGCTGGACAATGGCTGTTTGACACCCTGCCTGGGAGTTGGCTACTTTCCTTGCTGTTGCCTCGGGGGAGCTAATATCTGGCTGATTCCCCAACTTACAGCATGTTTAAGTGACAACCATACAACACAATTCTCATAACTTCATATGCATCAATGATACACACATATGGATAGAGAAATGACTTTCAGCAGATCATAATCTTTCCCCTGATACCTTGCAAGGCGTGTCTTATATGTAAGATCACGATTACATGAAAATGAGGAATATGGGGGTTACAGTACCCTCCCCCAAGGTATAGAATGTCACAGGGAGGACTTGCTTTCAGGGGAACTTCAAATACAATTGGAGACTGCCATCATGGTAATTTTCTTGGAATTGTTGAATTGCTTGCCAAATACGATCCAGTTCTTCAGGATCACGTAAGTAAAGTGAGGCAATCTCAAGATAATGGAAAATGATTTCAAGGTCATTATCTTTCTGCAAACAGTCAGAATGAGTTTATCCAGGCAGGCAGCACAAAAGTAGTTCAAGTAATATTATCAGAAAGATGACATTCTAAATATTTTGCTGTGCTTGTTGATGCTACCCCTGATTCTTCTCATGGAGCACACTACAATCATCCTGATACATTTTACACGACTATACAGGTTTTGCTATCAAAGAATGATTTCTGGAGTTTGTTGACTGCAACAAAAAAACTGGACAAGATATTGCTATCCTGATTATAACTGTACTGGAAAAAACAAAATATCACATTGCTAGACTGCAAGGGTCAGGGGTATGACAGTGGTTTGAATATGGCTGGCAAATATAATGGTGCTCAAGCCGTTATTACTTAAATTAATCCTCTTGCTAAATTTTCTAATTGTGGAGCTCATAGCTTAAATTTGTGTGGCTCAAATGCAGCAGAGTGCTGTGATGAGTGTAATCACATTTTTTGGGATTGTACAAAAACTAAAAAAATTTTGCTTACAGCCCTAAATAGTGGGAGATATTGCAAACAAAGATTGGATGTTCATCGCATAATCTGTCTCAGACTAGATGGTCAGCTCATGTGGAAAGTGTTAAACCAATTGCAAAACATTTGCCACTAATAAAACATTCGCTTATCGAGTGCAAGGAACTAAATCTGTCTTCTGAGTGCAAAACATAGCTAAAGGTAATTCAGTGCTACATACAGTCATTTAAATGTACTTTGACGGCAACAATATGACTCAAAATATTGGTTGCCATAGATCAATGCAATAAGATTCTTCAATCAAGAGAGGCAAACTCTTGAGGTGGAAGTACAAAACATTGACAACTTGACTGAGGAGCTTAAAGAGTTACGTGGTAAGTGGAAAACTCTTTTATCGGAAGCCAAGCGTGCGGCCAAAGCCATGTTAACAGACCTGCCAACCAAAACTAAAATCCCTGAGAAATGCACAAAAAAGAGAAAACTGTTTCACGATGAAACACCAGAAGTCCAACTGGGAGAAGAGAATGAAGAGAGAGATTTTAAAGTGAATGTTTTTTACAAGCTTGTTGACTGTGTAATCAGGGGGTTGACACAGTGGTTTGTCATAGCCAGAGATATCAATAATATTTCAGCTTTCTGTTGTCATATTTGGAATTCACTGATACTTCAGATTGAAAACTTGTGTTCTGCTTTTTGCAGAGACTATGACAACGATGTATGCACGGACATCATTGATGAAGTGAAACACACACAGGCAATTTATAAGGCAAACTGTGGAAGTGCACCTCTCAAACCACTAGAGCTGTTAAATAAAATTCATGAGCTTAAGTTGGAAAGTCTTTTTCCTAATGTCACCAGAGTTCTGCAGATATTCTGCACCATAGCTGTCACTGTTTCTGAAGCTGAAAGATCTTTTAGCAAAATGAAACAAATCAAAGATGTACAAAGATCAATAATCAGACAAGAAAGACTTAATGGTCTTGCTCTTCTTGCTATTGAGCAAGATCTTCTCAGGTCATTGCATTTTGAAGATATAATCAATGCAAAAAAATCCCAAAGAGTTGCATTTTACCCCCTCCTTCCACATTCAGATATTATGATTTTTTAAAATCTTTTTAAATACTTTGTTTATTATTGTATATTTTAACTTTGTTGTTCATATTCAATTAAATCTTGCATATCAGTTTTTTTCTTGTCTTTAGATTAAACACCTAATTGTGACTTATGTGTAATTAGCCGACTTGATACTTTAGATGTTTTCTTACTTTGTGCTTATTTAAATGTTTTATATATTATTTAATTTCATAGAATCATAAGAAATAAGGATTGGAAGAGACCTCAGGAGGTATCTAATCCAACACCCTGCTCAAAGCAGGACCAACCCCAACTAAATCATCCCAGCCAGGGCTTTATCAAGCCAGGCCTTAAAAACCAGGAAGGAAGGAGATTCCACCATCTCCCTAGGAAACCCATTCCTAGTGAAATAGTTTTTCCTAATATCCAATCAAGACCTCCCCCACTGCAACTTGAGACTTTTGCTTCTTATTCTGTCATCTGCCACCACTGAACAGCTGAGCTCCATTCTCTTTGGAACCCCCCTGAAGTCTGCTATCAAATCCCCCCTCTCTCTTCTCTTCTGCAGACTAAATAACTCAAGTCCCCTCAGCCTCTCCTTATAAGACATGTGCCCCAGCCCTCTGCTGGACTCTCTCCAATTTCATTCCATAATGTATTCATTTAATTTAAATATATAATTAAAAATAACAAATTCCACATCTTATATTTATGCTCACAATTTGTTTAATACTGGTGCTCTAACCGGGAAAAAAAAAAGTTAACTACATCAAGCAATGCCACAACTTATGTATAGTGGGTTCTAATGTGCTATCAATAGGATAAAAAGTCGTGTCATAAACCTCAGCCATCCCTTTCCAGGGGGTCCATGGACTGTTCTGCCCTGGGGCCCAGAATTGCTGTCAGAATGGCACAGCAGAACCCCGCTGAGCCGAGGACAGGCCAGAGCTGCTGGAGCCACCTGCTGACCAAGGCACTGAGGAGTTGCTGGGACTGCCACTGGCCACCTACCCTGAGGAAATGGAGGACCCCTATGGATCCAGATACACCCCAAGGGGAGGGAAGGAAGTGGCTCAGGGGCAGCTGACCCCAGTCTGGCCAGGTTGCTGGGGTGGCAATCTCCCCTCTCGTGGCAATCTTGTGGTCGGATCTTCTGTCCAAAACCTCCCAGAAGCTGGTGTCAGTTCATGTTTCTGTGGTTGGCTGATGTCATTATTCCCCCTTACATTCTTCCAGTTCCCCAAAACTTATTGGTTACCTAAATTTATCTATGCCAAAGGCCTCAAGCCTCATGCTAGCTGCTGAAGCCAATGTCTTATAGGAGCCAAGCCTGTCTATATACTGCTGAATATAATCAAGCCGAGGTAAGCTGGACCCCTGGACTACAACAGTCATGACCAAGGAGTGAGGTGTGTAGGATGTTCCTAAGCCAGCAGGGTGGGGCAGGTTATGGCACCCAGGGAGCTCAGGTTTCAGGAAACAGAGGGTTCATGATATGCCATGGGCGTGGCTGGGTGGTGAGGTGGCAAGCCATCTGTCGAGCAGGAAATATTCTGGGGTGCAGCCAAGGGGAGGAGCCCCAAAGGGAGGCTGTATATATGGGGCTGGGGATTCAGGGCTGGGGCAGTGTGGACAGGACAATGGCTTCACCCACAGCCACGTGCGTACTGGCCTGGGCCCTGGCACTGCTCTGCGAGGGGACCCAGGGTAAGGGAGGCAGGGGCTGTCTCAGGTTGGTGTGTGTTGGTGTGTAGTGTGGTAGAGCGTGTGGCTGTGCAGCAGTGTGCTGTGTTGTGTAGTCAAGTACATGTTGTGGAGCAGTGTGTTGTAATGGAGTGCATGTTCTGAAGTGGTGTGTTGTGTAGTGGTGTAGAGTGCATGTTGTGGAGCAGTGTGTTGTTGTGTTGTGGATCAGTGTGTTGTGTAGTGTATTAGAGTGTGTGTTGTGTTGTAGTGCAGTAGAATGCATGTTGGGAAGTGGTGTGTTGTGTTGTGGATCAGTGTGTTCTTGTGCAATGGAGTGCATGTTGTGTTGTGTAGTAGAATGCATGTTGTGGAGCAGTAGTGTGGAGGAGTCTGTGTTGTGGAGCAGTGCATGGTGGGTGTAGTAGATTGTGTGGCTCTGTAGCAGAGTGTTGATGTGCAGTGTTGAACAGTGCACTGAGGAGCAGTCTGTTGTTGCGTAGCTGTGTGGTGTGAAGTGTAACAGACTACATTGTGAAGCAGCATGTTGTGCAATAGAGCCATATGGTGCTGTTCAAAACAACTGTTTTGTTGTGGAGTGTAGTATCTGTGTGTTGTGTTGTGGAGCAGGCTGTTGTGTTATGTAGTAGAGTGCATGTTGTGGAGCAATGTGTTGTGTAGTGTAATAGATTCTGTGTTGTGGAGCAGTGTGTTGTAGTGGAGTAGATGATGTGGCTCTGCAGCAGTGTGTTGGTGTGCAGTGCAGAAGAGTGTGTGCCGAGGAACAGTCTCTCGTTGTGTAGCTGTGTGGTGTAAAGTATAACAGACCATGTTGTGGAGCTGTATCATGCTGTTCAGGAGACTATTTTGTTGTGGAGTGTAATACACTGTGTGTTGTGTGTAGTTGACTAGTATCATGGCATGGGGGTTGTGGTGTAGTGGGTGCTGCGTGGCAGTGTGCATGTGTAGTGCAATATGTGCTAAGGGACATACTGTCATTGTGTAGAGTAGCACAGTGTGTTTTGTGAAGTGGTGTGAGACATACCAGCCTGGCAGGAGGTCGGAGATGGACAGCAGGAGTCCTGGCTCCCAGACCCGCCTCCCCTCACCACTGCCAGACCCTCTCCCCTCCATGAGCCAGAGAGAGAACCCAGGAGTCCTGGCTCTCAGCCCCCCTGCTCAAACCACGAGGTCCCCTTCCCTCCCTGAGCCGTGGTTAGAACCCAGGCATCCTGACCCCCAGCCCAGGACTCTCCCTGCTAAGCTTTGAGGGGCCCCCTGGTGGCTGTCGCCCCCCCTTTTTCTGATCGCTGCCCCTTGTTTATTACCAGGTGCGGGCCCTGCCCCCTGCGTCTTCCCCTTCACCTACAAGGGCAAGGTCTACACGGAATGCACAGCCGAGGACAGTGACCGGCTCTGGTGCGCCACCACTGCCAACTACGACCAGAACAAGGCCTTCAAGTTCTGCTCCGAGGAGGGTGAGCTCCCAAGGGTGGGAGAGGGACAGGACAGGGGGACAGCCAAGAGATGGGATGGGAGGGAAGCCAGGGGACAAGGATGGGATAGAGGCAGCCAGGGAATGGGATGGAGACAGAGGGTATCTGGGCATTGTTCAGGGACAGGGGGCAGCCCAGGGATGGAATGGGGATGGGGGGCAGCATTGGTCAGCCCAGAGAAGCATCATGTTCCCTGTTTGTGATCCCACAGTCCCGGAGCTGGCAGGTCTGACCCATGTCCAGGTGCTTGGCCACCGTCTTCCTGCCACCTGCCCCAGCGACATCTCCAGAGCTGGGCAGGGCAGAGCCACCCAGTTGGTCTGTCTGTCTAGCCCCATATACCCTCCTCTGTCTGTCTGTCTAGCCCAATAAACCCCCACCCATCTGTCTGTCTGTCTATGGGTCAGACACTTGCAGGGTGGCAGCAGAATCCCCATCTCTGGTGGGCCTTACCTCCCCCCCGGCTCCGTCCAGCCTGAGGTGAGGGGTCTGCACCCATCTGTGCTGCCCCCAGAGCACTCCACCCCCTGACGGGTCCCTATCTGTGTCTCCTCCCAGCCTACGATGGGAACTCGAGCGGTCAGCCCTGCTTCTTCCCCTTCGTGTATAAGAAAAGCAGCTTCCGTGCCTGCACCAGGTTGCAGAGCCACCTACCCTGGTGCGCCACCACAGCAGACTACGACACGGACCAGCGCTGGAGCTACTGTTCTGACACAAGTATGGTGCCTTCCTGGCCAGGGGGCATGGGCAGGGGACACGGACACACCCAATGTCCCCCCATGCATCCATCCCTGCTGGTGCCCTTCACTCCTGACCCGCAGCCCCTGCTAGCCCAGTCCTGGACTCACCCCCAGCTCTGCCAGTGCCCCTCACTCCCGACCCGCAGCCCCTGCTAGCCCAGCCTTGGGCTCATGCCCCACACAGCTCTGCCAGTGCCCCATAACCCAGTCCCCCATTCTCTGCACTACCCTGGGATGGTTGGGGAGAAGTGGCCAGACTGCTGTGGGGCTCGGGGAGGTGAGGGGCTTTATTTACCCGGAAACGGGCTCAACTTGTGGTGATTCTGATTACCCAGCATGCTGTCTGTCTTTTCTGTCTCCCACATCCCATCTCTCTCCCCCTCCCCACCTCTCCCAGTGCTTGGTGGGAACTCAGAGGAGCCCTGTATGTTCCCATTCAGCTACAAAGGCAAATGGTACACAGCTTGTACCATGGTTGACAGCAAGCGGCCCTGGTGTGCCACCACGAAGAACTACGAAGTGGACCGTAAATGGAGGTACTGCGGCACGGCAGGTACGTGGGGCCAGGAGAGGCTTAAGGGGTGGGTTTGCTTTGCAGCTGGTATGTACACAGACTATGGGGGCCATAGCCCAATGGAAAGAGCCCAGGAGAGAGAATCAGTATACATGGGTTCTATTCCTCGTTTTGCCTCAGTGTCTAGGTAGCATCCAGCATGACGGGGCCCGATCTTGATGACTGTGTGTCTGGGCAATGCTTTATTCTACTCTGGGAGTTTTTAGTGTCTCCATTACTGTGGTATCTGAACGGTCAAACAAAGTGAGTGGACATGAAGCATTCATTTGTACATAAGTCCTGTAGGAGCAAGGAACATCTCAGTGTCCATATTGAACCAGACAAAATTTTGCCCAGTGCTGCCAATCGACACCTTGGATCTTTTTCCTAGCCTAGAAATATTTTTGAGAATTCAGCATTTTTCCCTTCTGTGATAGGAGAGGAAAAAATGAAACCTCGAAAATATTCATGAACTGAAGAGCCAAACTCTCTTTCAGTTCGGCTCAGTTAAAAAGTTTCATTTTGAAACTTTCTGTTTCCATTTCAACCTCTTTTTTCTTTTTTTTTACTCTAGTTAGCTTAAATTTCTGTAACCCTTCTGCCAGTCAGAGCTGGCAGCAACCAGGGCCAGGTTCAGTATCTAGAGGTTCCTTTTCAACAATACAACACAGAACTGGCTCAAGCCCCCACTCAGTGACCTGGGACAATTACATGCCACCCCCTGGGCGCCTCTAAGAGGCAAAACTTCCCCTCTCACAAGCACAGAGTCTGAGTGGAGGAAAGAAACTTTTAATAAAAGGAGGGAAATAACCCTATGTTAATTGGAGAAAACGCCACAGACAGGGTTCATAAACATAAACCATGAGCAAAAGACCCACCCCAAGTAAGTTTAGCAGTGTCCTTTTCCCCTGAGGGTCTTAAGTCCAGCAACCAGAAGTTCCTTTAACGTGCCCATCCCTTCTCTGTACCCTACTCACAGTTGTTATCCTTGGCCAGTGCAGACCTAGAGTTCAGAAGCTCATCTGCAGAGTTCACCTCCCACCCTGGGTGGAGAGAGGGTGGATATGGAGGCACCTTACTTGTCCACTGCTCAGACACTCACTCTCCGCCCCTCTCTGTGGTGTGCTCTGCACCTCTCCACCAGCTGCCCACTTGATGTTTTCAGGGTCCACCACTTAACATAGCTCTCATTGATTTGCAGTTGTTAGTGGGGGAGCCTCACTACTGGGACACATGGGTCTGTCACTTGCAGTAGAGATACTGTCCCAAAGCAGGTCTAATACTTCAGCCTAGGTATCAGTGATTTCAGCTTTGCAGCATGTAACAAGACTCTCAATTGAGTTTAAATTAACTCTGTTATTACACAGTGTAGAAAAAAAGAGTCAAGGAGTAACTGGGGCCCTTAACCACAGCCCACACCAGCCCCACACAAATATCTATCCCCACTCTCACTTAGTTCACTGGGCTTTGGCACCCATGTCCCCTGCCTGGTGAGTGCCATTGAGTTGAGGGTGAGTCTCTCCATTGGGGTATGCCAGGTACAGTTCTGCTGCCCTCGGTTCAAACAAAGATAACAATGCTTTATTACTCCTGCCCCAATAACAAGGAGCCTGGAGATCCCACACCAGCCAAAAGTGACCATTTAGGCCAGCAATCCCATCTTGCTGAGCTCCTAGGCAGAGTGGGTGTGTCCATGCAAGTGACATCAGCTCCTGAAGTCTTTTTCCATAGCTCACCACTAGATGTCAGGGTAGAGCTCATTCAGATTCTGCTTATATTTCAAAACAAAAAGGTGCTCCCAACCAGGAACTGAGATTTTTTTTTTTCCATTTCAAACATGTCGAAACGTTTCCACGCTTTTTCCCCATCTACATTTTTTTCAAGTGGGGAAATGCATCAAAACCAGCAACATTCATTAAAAGGCCCAAACACTTTCTATTCCCATGAATTGGCATTTTTTCCACTTAAAATAATCGTTTTGTTGGGAAAATTCGCACCCAGTTCTCCCAGCAAATTGCCTGCCCTGCATCCTGCCTTCTGCCCTGTTTTTAACCCTTTCCTCCCTTGCCTCTTTCTCCACCAGCGGCAGGGGGAAATTCAGACAGCTCCCCTTGCGTCTTCCCTTTCATCTATAAGGGCAAGACCTACCACAACTGTACGGCAGTCGATGACAAGATGGGACGGCCCTGGTGTGCTACAACTCCCAATTACGACAAAGACCATCTCTGGCGCTTCTGCTTGAGCAAGGGTGAGTCCTGGTCGCTACCAGAGCGCTCCGTGTCAGCACAGAGGGAAAGGGTTTGTGGAGAACGTGCCGGTACGTGGAGCTCTAGCACAGTTAGAGTTGTCACCCAGTCTTGCAGGCCAAATGAGCTCGCTGGAGGGGCTGCGTGCTACAAATGGCTTCCCTTGTGCAGCCAGATTGCCTGGCACCTCCTTTATACGCGGCCATCAGAGACGGGATGCCAGACTAGATGGGCCCAGGGTGATCCCATGCTCCTAGGCACAACGCCATTCACTCACTGTAAAAAATTATCTTTGGCTTTCGCCCCAGCAGTGAGATGAGACACCCCTACCCCGGCTTTTCTTTTTTGCTAAGGAATGGCCATGACGGTCGCTCTCTTTGGCATTCCTGCTGTTCACTCTGATTTACTCGTTGCCTTTGCAGCCTATGGGGGGAACTCAAATGGCCAGCGCTGCATATTTCCTTTTGTCTACAAAACTGAGCTATATCACAGCTGCACAAACGCTGGAGACAAGATGGGAAATTTCTGGTGTGCCACAACCCAGAACTACAACCAGGATAAGCTGTGGAGCTACTGTCCAGATATCAGTAATGTATCCAGTCTCTCCATATAGTCCCGCTGTCACAGATGTGACTCTGGCTTTTCTCATACAGCTGAGCAAATAACTAATTTGTGGTTTGCTGGTGATTCTGAAAAATCGGGATGGGGGGAGGAGCTTGTCATGGATTGCCATGAAAACGAAATTTTTGAAATTGTCATTGAATCAAAAAATCGGAGGCGGGGGGGGAAATCATTTCAGGTAGATCATGAAAGTTCATTTTTTTTAAAAATTGTCATTGCATTGCAAAGTCAGAAAAATGGTTTAGAGTGTGGTACTAAAAAGAAATTTCTGAAATTTTCAGTGAGTCAAAAAAATAGAGAAACATTTGTCTCGGGTTGTCCAGAAAATGAAATATTTCACAGTTTTTAATTAATTAAAAAAACTAGGACAATGTGTTTTGGGAGGATCCCAGAAACAAGCTTGTTCAAAATTTTCTGTCATTTGTAAGATCAAGGAAAAAAACATTTTGGGTGGATCCTGGAACTGAAATTTTCTTTGATACTTTTCATGAATTAAAAAATCAGGAAACAAAATTGTTTTGGGTGGATCCCAAAAATGATTTGTTTTAAATTTTCATTGAACTGAAAATTAAGGGAAAAAAATCCCTTTGGGTTGAATGAAACATTTCATTTCAATTTTGAGCATTTTTTAAACTTTCTAAATTTTGGTTTTAATAAAATAGGAGATTTTGAAAGCAGAAGTTGTTTCAAATTGAAGAATTGACTTTTTCTGAATTTTTGGTCATTTTTCTGACATGAACAATCCCACAAAACTGACACAAATTCACAACACATTTTAGCTTCACTGAATCTGTACTTTTCGCCAAAAAAACTTCATCTGAAAAATTTCATCCACCTCTGTTTACCGAGTTGTCCAGGGGCCTCCAGACCTCCTGTATGATCTCATCATATCTCTGCTGTGCCCCTGAGCCAATGAGGAGTTGTGAAACTTTGATACCAATGGGAGTTGGGCAGTGGGAGTCTATCTGATTGGTGGGTGGGATAGTGGATTACAACACGCCCCTCCCAGCAGCTAAATGAGCCTCTAAGAATTCCTTCAGGAAAGATTCAAGGCCAGGGCCTAGGAGCAGCCATAGAATCAGATCCAGAACCGATAGAGTCAGTGGGTTTTGGGAAGCCAGGTCCTGCTGGCCCTCCTGGAAGATGCTTTGGCCATGATGATGTCTTCAAATCCACATTGGACACCTTTCTAGAAGATACTTGAGTAAAACCCAAGTTATTGGGTTTAACACAGAGAGAACCAGGGGAAATTCACTGGCCTGTGTTTTACAGATCAGACTAGATGATCACAATGGTCCCTTCTGGCCTTGGGATCTATGAAAGCCTGCCTGAGATTTCTTGGCTGTTGGTGATGGTGGCCGGGTCGTAGTGGGATGCGGGAACCGTTATACCATAGGCAGGTGGGCGTGTTAGTGGTGTCTATAACCATCTCCCTTTGCCTCCCTAGTCCTGGGTGGGAACGCAGTAGGAAAGGGCTGTGCTTTCCCCTTCATCTATAAGAAGAAAGAGTACTACACCTGCACCAGCGACGGGGAGAGCTCAGGAAAAGTGTGGTGCAGCACCACCAGGAATTACGACACGGACAAGAAGTGGACATACTGCTCCAAGCCAGGTAGGACAGGGGATGGAGGAAGCTGAGCCTTGAGGTTAAGGTGTTTGGCTTACCGAGGTCTGGTTCAATTCATGGCTCTGTCATAGACTCCTTGGGTGATTCACTTAAGAGCAGGTTGGTTGGTTTTTTGGTCCCCACCCCCAGTCCCTTAGGAAAAGCTGAGCAAGCTGAAGTTCATGGGTAGCAGCTGTTCAGCAGTTCTTAAAACCATCCCCCAAATCGCCCTAGAGCTGTGGAGCTCCTTCTACTGGCTGTTTAGATTGGCAGCACTTTGAGACAGGAACTGTCAGTCTCTGTCTGTCTGCGCAGCGCCTCGCACAACCCTGATCTTGCAGAGTCGCCAAGAGGGGGTGGCAAGTGGGGCAATTTGCCTGAGGCCCCGGGCCCCACAGGGGCCCCCAAGAGAATATAATATTCTATAGTATTGCAACTTTTTTTAATGGATAGGGCCCCCAAAATTACTTTGCTCCAGGCCCCCCGAATCCTCTGGGTGGCTCTGTGATCTTGGTGATTTTGTGTCTGGGCAGCTCCCGGCGTGATGGGGCCCCAGTCTCAGTGACTCTGTGTCTGAGCCGTGCCCAGTGCGAAGGGGCCCTGATCTCAGTGACTCTGTGTCTGGGCGGCACTCAGTGCCCCAATCTCAGCAACTGTTTACCAGGGCAGTGCCCAGCAGAAGGGATCCCAGATATCACGCTAGTATCTAGAGGCCTTGACTAATGCATGTAAAAACCACAGAGGATGTAACCCGAAAACACATCTGAGGTGTGGCTGTGTCTAATCACCCGTGCATGTATAAACTGGCTAAACAGACTTCCCACGGACGCACAAACCACCTAACACATTTCACATATGTAACCACCACCAACAGAGACATTTTTTGCCTTTCCCTTTGGCATCTTTGGCTCGTTAGCCCCATGTTGCAGAATTGGGTAAACTGAGGCATGGAGCTGGGCTGTGCCTTGCTAAAGGTCACCCAGCAGAGCCAAGCATAGCACCCAAGTCTCTCGTTGCTCTGCCTGGCACCCTGTCACAGGGCTGCGCACTCTCCCGTAGCCCTAAGCTGCATGGGGAACTAACAAAGTGTTTGCTTCCAGTCTGATGTCGCCTGCATTTGCTATGTGCCACCTGTGATTCTGGCCATGGTACTCACCTGCTGTTGGTGTGTTTGGTCTGCAGACTATGACAAGCCCTGTGTCTTCCCCTTCATCTACAAGAAGTTTAAATTCCTCACCTGCACCAACCTGGCAGAGGCCAAGGGGAAGTTCTGGTGTTCCACCACAGACAACTATGACCTGGACCATAAGTGGAGCTACTGCTCTGTCTGAGACAGGTAGGACAGGACAAAGGGATGGTCTCTGTTTATAGCATCCCCATCTGGACCAGGGGTGTGCGTGATGGGTTCAGTCACAAGTCACAGATGAGATTGTTACCTGATGTGCTGAAATTACCTCTGAGCCCATTTTCCACTGCCAGCATGCGACTTCCAGAACTCTGCCTTGTTAAGCCAAACATGCTAGATGCTGCAACAAAGACTTAGGGTCTGGGCCACATCTGCAAAGCTGAAGACTTAACTGAAAACAGATCAGCAGGTACTTGTCTCCAGCACCCAGTCACCCAATTCCCAATGGGGATCCAAACCCCAAATAAATCCATTTTATTCTGTATAAAGCTTATACAGGGTAAATTCATAAATTGTTCGCCCTCTATATCACTGGTAGAGAGATATGCACTGCTGTTTGCTCTCCCAGGTATTAATCACTTACTCTGGGTTTAATAATGAACAAAAATGATTTTATTAAGTATAAAAAGTAGGATTTAGGTGGTTTCAAGTAATAGACAGAACAATGTAAGTCACCAAGCAAGGGCTTTAAACTAGGTTTGACGGGGACAGGTGAGCAAAGCCCACAGGTAAGTGGGGAACAAGACCTGGGAGATGGGTTGGAAACAGGAGGGAGCACGGGCTATAATGGCAGAGAGAAAGGAGGGTCAGGGCAAAGCTGGGAGGCAAGATCAAACCAGTATCTTAGATGCCTATATACAAATGCAAGAAGTATGGGTAATAAGCAGGAAGAACTGGAAGTGCTAATAAATAAATACAACTATGACATTGTTGGCATTACTGAAACTTGGTGGGATAATACACACGACTGGAATGTTGGTGTGGATGGGTATAGTTTGCTCAGGAAGGATAGACAGGGGAAAAAGGGAGGAGGTGTTGCCTTATATATTAAAAATGTACACACTTGGACTGAGGTGGAGATGGACATAGGAGATGGGAGTGTTGAGAGTCTTTGGGTTAGGCTAAAAGGGGTAAAAAACACGGGTGATGTCGTGCTGGGAGTCTACTACAGGCCACCTAATCAGGTGGAAGAGGTGGATGAGGCTTTTTTCAAACAACTAACAAAATCATCCAAAGCCCAAGATTTGGTGGTGATGAGGGACTTCAACTATCCAGATATATGTTGGGAAAATAACACCGCGAGGCACAGACTATCCAATAAGTTTCTGGACTCTATTGCAGACAACTTTTTATTTCAGAAAGTTGAAAAAGCTACTGGGGGGAAGCTGTTCTAGACTTCATTTTAACAAATAGGGAAGAACTTGTTGAGAACTTGAAAGTAGAAGGAAGCTTGGGTGAAAGTGATCATGAAATAATAGAGTTTGCAATTCTAAGGAAGGGTAGAAGGGAGTACAGCAAAACAGAGACAATGGATTTCAGGAAGGCGGATTTTGGTAAGCTCAGAGAGCTGATAGGTAAGGTCCCATGGGAATCAAGACTGAGGGGAAAAACAACTGAGGAGAGTTGGCAGTTTTTCAAAGGGATGCTATTAAGGGCCCAAAAGCAAGCTATTCCGATGGTTAGGAAAGATAGAAAATGTGGCAAAAGACCACCTTGGCTTAACCACGAGATCTTGTGTGACCTACAAAATAAAAAGGCGTTGTATACAAAATGGAAACTAGGTCAGATCACAAAGGATGAATATAGGCAAATAACACAGGAATGCAGAGGCAAGATTAGAAAGGCAAAGGCACAAAATGAGCTCAAGCTAGCTATGGGAATAAAGGGAAACAAGAAGACTTTTTATCAATACATTAGAAGCAAGAGGAAGACCAAGGACAGGGTAGGCCCACTGCTCAGTGAGGAGGGGGAAACAGTAACGGGAGACTTGCAAATGGCAGAGATGCTTAATGACTCCTTTGTTTCGGTCTTCACTGAGAAGTCTGAAGGAATGTCTAATATAGTGAATGCTAACGGGAAGAGGGTAGGTTTAGAAGATAAAATAAAAAAAGAGCAAGTAAAAAATCACTTAGAAAAGTTAGATGCCTGCAAGTCACCAGGGCCTGATGAAATGCATCCTAGAATACTCAAGGAGTTAATAGAGGAGGTATCTGAGCCTCTAGCTATTATCTTTGGGAAATCATGGGAGACAGGGGAGATTCCAGAAGACTGGAAGGGGGCAAATATAGTGCCCATCTATAAAAAGGGAAATAAAAACAACCTAGGAAACTACAGACCAGTTAGTTTAACTTCTGTGCCAGGGAAGATAATGGAGCAGGTAATTAAAGAAATCATCTGCAAACACTTGGAAGGTGGTAAGGTGATAGGGAATAGCCAGCATGGATTTGTAAAGAACAAATCGTGTCAAACTAATCTGTTAGCATTCTTTGATAGGATAACAAGCCTTGTGGATAAGGGAGAAGCGGTGGATGTGATATACCTAGACTTTAGTAAGGCATTTGATACGGTCTCGCATGATATTCTTATAGATAAACTAGGAAAGTACAATTTAGATGGGGCTACTATAAGGTGGGTGCATAACTGGCTGGATAACCGTACTCAGAGGGTAATTATTAATGGCTCCCAATCCTGCTGGAAAGGTATAACAAGTGGGGTTCCGCAGGGGTCTGTTTTGGGACCGGCTCTGTTCAATATCTTCATCAACGATTTAGATGTTGGCATAGAAAGTACGCTTATTAAGTTTGCGGACGATACCAAACTGGGAGGGATTGCAACTGCTTTGGAGGACAGGGTCAAAATTCAAAATGATCTGGACAAATTGGAGAAATGGTCTGTGGTGAACAGGATGAAGTTCAATAAAGATAAATGCAAAGTGCTCCACTTAGGAAGGAACAATCAGTTTCACACATACAGAATGGGAGGAGACTGCCTAGGAAGGAGTATGGCAGAAAGAGATCTAGGGGTCATAGTGGACCACAAGCTTAATATGAGTCAACAGTGTGATACTGTTGCAAAAAAAGCAAATGTGACTCTGGGATGCATTAACAGGTGTGTTGTAAACAAGACACGAGAAGTCATTCTTCCGCTTTACTCTGCGCTGGTTAGGCCTCAACTGGAGTATTGTGTCCAGTTCTGGGCATCACATTTCAAGAAAGATGTGGAGAAATTGGAGAGGGTCCAGAGAAGAGCAACAAGAATGATTAAAGGTCTTGAGAACATGACCTATGAAGGAAGGCTGAAGGAATTGGGTTTGTTTAGTTTGGAAAAGAGAAGACTGAGAGGGGACATGATAGCAGTTTTCAGGTATCTAAAAGGGTGTCATCAGGAGGAGGGAGAAAACTTATTCACCTTAGCCTCCAATGATAGAACACGAAGCAATGGGCTTAAACTGCAGCAAGGCAGATTTAGGTTGGACATTAGGAAAAAGTTCCTAACTGTCAGGGTAGTTAAACACTGGAATAGATTGCCTAGGGAAGTTGTGGAATCTCCATCTCTGGAGATATTCAAGAGTAGGTTAGATAAATGCCTATTAGGGATGGTCTAGACAGTATTTGGTCCTGCCATGAGGGCAGGGGACTGGACTCGATGACCTCTCGAGGTCCCTTCCAGTCCTAGAGTCTATAAAGCAAAAACACACAAGACTAAGCCTAATACATTAAGAAACTGATTACAGGTAAATCTTACCCTCAGAGATGTTCCAATAAGCTTCTTTCACAGACTAGACTCCTTCCTAGTCTGGGCCCCAATCCTGTCCCCTGGTACAGTCCTTGTTAGTTCCAGCAGACATCTCGGGTGGTAAGCAGGGGGTTTCGTATGCCTGGCAGCCTCTTTTGTCCTCCTCCACCTCCTTTTATAGCTTTGGCACAAGGCAGGAATCTTTTGTCTCTCTGGGTCCCCACTCCTCCTTCTAAATGGGAAAGTACCAGATTGAAGATGGATTTTATTATCAGGTGACATAGTCACATGTCACTGTAAGACCCCTAGTCTCCATTCCCCATGGGCTGGCCCACAGGTACACAGGAAGGCTTTCAAGTAACTAAGGTCATTTACAATTCATTGTTTCTGGAGCACCCTTAATGGCCTCCACTTAATAAGTTTACATCAGTGATACAAGTTTATATCTTATTCTCCTAACTCCAGCTATAGAAATAATACATGCAAACAAATAGGATGAACACACTTAGTAGATGACAAGGTTTCTAATGACGCCATACAAAGGGTATTTAGCATAAAGCATATTCCAGTTATGTCATATTCATAAGCATATTTCCATAAAGCATGTGGAGCGCCATGTCACACCCAGGGCCGGCTTTAGGCCTATTCGCCCGATTCCTGGAAATCAGGCCCCGCGCCTAAGAGGGCCCCACGCTTTAGGCACCTTTTAAATTTTTTTACTTACCCTGGCTGCGGTCTGCTCCGGGATCTTCCATGGCTCCTCTCCCCTGACCAAAGCGCCGGCGGGAGCACGGCTGCCCCACAGCCTGGCTTTCCCAGCTGGAGCTCTGACCAGAGCGCCGCAAACCCCGTGGCCCCACTCTCCTGGCTGGAGCTCTGGCCAGAGCGCGACAAGCCCCGTGGCCCCGCTTTCCTGGCTGGAGCTCTGGCCGGAGCGCGACAAGCCCCACGGCCCCGCTCTCTCAGCTGGAGCTCTGGCCGGAGCGCAACAAGCCCCACGGCCCCGCTCTCCTGGCTGGAGCACCTGCCGGAGCGCAACAAGCCCCAGGACCCTGTTCTCCTGGCTGGAGCTCCGGCCGGAGCGCGACAAGTCCCGCGGCCCCGGCTGGAGCTCCGGCCGGAGCGCAACAAGCCCCGTGCCCCCGGCTGGAGCTCCAGGCCCTTTAAATAGCCCCCAGAGCCCTGGGGTAGCAGGGGGCTCTGGGGGCTATTTAAAGGGCCAGGGCTTCAGCTGCCCCTGCCACCCCGGTCCTTTAAATAGCCGCCGGAGCCCCGTCGCCCCCATGCATTCCCCAGGGCTCCCTCGGCTATTTAAAAGGTCCGGGGTAGGGTAGAAGCAGGGGAGTCCCGGGCCCTTTAAATAGCCCCCAGAGCCCTGGGATAGCGGGGGGCTCGGGGGCTTTTTAAAGGGCCGGGGCTCCAGCTGTCTCTGCTGCACCCCCTGCCCTGCCGCACCAGCCCCGCCCCCCGCTGCCTGCAACCAGCTCTGCACCCCCTGCCCACAGCCAGCCCCTACCAAACCCCCTGCCTTGTCTCCAGCCAACCCCTGCCACACACCCCTGCCCGCACCAGCCCTGCACTGCCTGCCCTGCCCTGTCTCCAGCCAACCCCTGCTGCACCCCCCTGCCTGAAGCCAGCTAATCCCATACTCCTGTCTCCAGCCCTGCCAACTCCTGCTGCACCCCCCTGTGGCCCTGCCTGAAGCCAGATCGCCCCACACTCCCCTGTCTCCAGCCAGCCCCACACCCCTTGCCCTGCCTGCAGCCAGACCCTACCTCCAGTCAGCCCCTGCCCTGCCTCGAACCAGCCCCATGTCCACTGCTGCCTTGCAGTTCCCAGGCCAGTAACCTGCACACCTGCTTCAATGAGGGGTTCAGGAAGCAGCGGGAATCCACTCATGTGCACACCCCCAGGGAGTGGCGGGGACCCACACATGTGAAACGGCAGTCATTAATAACCAATCAACAGCATATATGATGCAATGTACATAATATACAATTTTATTATTTATATAGTTATGGAAAGTAAATAATATATGGAAGAAATGGATGGCTTTTTTTTACACTTTTTTCTTTTTAAGTCATCCCTGCCAGGGCCCCTCCGAAAGTGTTTGAATTGGGCCCCGCACTTCCTAAAGCTGGCCCTGGTCACAGAGAGATCCTCCTTCTTTTGTCTGTTTACACTGAGAACTCTTCCAGGCAGGGACTGTCTGCAGCACCCAGTGCAAGGGACCCCTGATCTCAGTGACTCTGTGTCTGGCAGCGCACAGCACAACAGGGCCCCAATCTGGTGACTCTGTGTCCATTCATCTATCACCATGTGCATCCATCTATTCTTCCCCATACACACCCATCCATACATTCCCATACGCATCCATCCACCCACTCATACATCCCTATCCACAGTCACCCATCCAACCATTCCCATACACATCCACCAAGTACCTAACTGTGGCCTGGTCTACAGTAGCGGGGCGGTGTCTATGTAAGATACGCAACTTCAGGTATGGGACTGCTGTAGCTGAAGTCAACGTATCTTATTCCGACTTACCTCCCGTCCTCACGGCGCAGGATCGACATCCGCAGTTCCTCTGTCAACTCCGCTACTGCCGCTCGCTACGGTGGAGTTCCAGAGTTGACGGGGAGCGCATTTGGTGATCAATATATCACATCTAGATGAGATGCAATATATTGATCCCTGATAAATCGATCACGTACCCTATGGAATCATTATTCTATGGAAACAGTATTCTTGTCAGCAAGTTAAAGAAGTATGGGCTGGATGATTGGACTATAAGGTGGATAGAAAGCTGGCTAGATTGTTGGGCTCAACGGGTAGTGATCAATGACTCCATGTCTAGTTGGCAGCCGGTTTCAAGGCTTGGTCCTGGGGCTGGTTTTGTTCAATATCTTCATTAATGATCTGGAGGATGGCGTGGACTGCACTCACAGCAAGTTTGCAGATGACACTAAACTTGGAGGAGTGGTAGATACAGTGGAGGGTAAGGATCAGATACAGAGGGACCTAGACAAATTAGAGGACTGGGACAAAAGAAATCTGATGAGGTTCAACAAGGACAAGTGCAGAGTCCTGCACTTAGGATGGAAGAATCTCATTCACTGTTACAGACTATGGACCTAATGGCTAGGAAGCAGTTCTGCAGAAAAGGACCTAGGGGTTACAGTGGATGAGAAGCTGAATATGAGTCAACAGTGTGTCCTTGTTGCCAAGAAGGCTAACGGCATTTTGGGCTGTATAAGTAGGGGCATTGCCAGCAGATCGAGGGATGTGATCATTCCCCTCTATTCGATATTGGTGAGGCCTCATCTGGAGTACTGTGCCCAGTTTTGGGTCCCACACTACAAGAAGGATGTCGAAAAATTGGAATGAGTCCCGCAGAGGGCAACAAAAATGATTAGGGGGCTGGAGAACATGACTTCTGAGGAGAGGCTGAGGGAACTGGGATTGTTTAGTCTGCGGAAGAGAAGAATGAGGGGGGATTTGATAGCTACTTTCAACTACCTGAAAGGGGGTTCCAAAGAGGATGGATCTAGGCTGTTCTCAGTGGTACCTGATGACAGAACAAGGAGTAATGGTCTCAAGTTGCAGTGGGGGAGGTTTAGGTTGGATATTAGGAAAAACTTTTTCACTAGGAATGTGGTGAAGCACTGGAATGGGTTCCCTAGGGAGGAGGTGGAATCTCCTTCCCTAGAGGTTTTTAAGGTCAGGTTTGACAAAGCCCGGGCTAGGATGATTTAGTTGGGAATTGGTCCTGCTTTGAGCAGGGGGTTGGACTGGATGATCTCCTGAGGTCCCTTCCAACCAGGGCCGGCTTTAGGCTGATTTGGCTGATTCCTCTGAATTGGGCCCCGCACCTGAGAGGGCCCCCCGCCGGCAGTGTCTCTCCTGGAAGCAAAGCTCTACGTCTCTGGGAAGCAACAGCTGTTGTTGCTAGGCAACGAGAGACGCTGGCTGGCAGAGGGCTGAGACAGAGGCAGCCGCGTGGGTGTTGCAGGTCAGGAGGGGGGAGAAGGCACAAGGCACATGTTCTTTGCAGCCTTCCTTCCCCTCCCCTCCCCCCAACACTCACCTGGAGGAGATGCCGAGGGGGCTTCTGGTCCCATGGGAGACAGGGATCTCTACAGTGGACCTCAGTCACCTGAGCAGCTGCTGGGTTTCCAACGGTGAGTGTTTGACCCTGTGATTCCCCCTAGGTTTCTAATATTGGGTTGGTTTTGTGGTTTTCGGTGGTGTTGCTGTTTCAGGGTGAGTTTGTGCCTGCCTGTATCTGTTTTGAAACTAAAGTTGGGAACATGTAATCCAGGAAAAAAGCCCCGAGCCGGTACTTAGTGCTGTGAATTCCAGGTGAGAGAGAGAAGGAGGTTTGGAGGAGGAAATCAAATATATCAAGAGGGGAGAATGCAAAAGGTCTGCAACATTGCACGCTGAGACTTTTATCTCTTCCCCCCGCAGAAGGGGAAACTGAGGCACGGAGTGATCTGATTCCCCTTTCCAAATTATTTTGCAAAGGAAGGGGACTAGGGCTCCTGTCCAAACCAGTTCCCTTCCCATCAACTCTGCTTTCCCTGCTGCAAGACCGCTGTAGGGGTTGAATATTTCCATTAAACTCTGGCCCCTTCATTTGCCCTGCAACAATAAAATAGACCGGCTTTGAGGGGGGAATAGCCCCCCCCAAAGCTGTGTGGATATTAAGGTTTTTGGAGGGGAGCATGATAATATTTCAGATCAATCAAATGCCCAGCTCAGCTTTCTAGCCATCCAGCAGCTCTAGGGCAGGGAAGGAAGGTGCTATTAGTGCAAAGTGGTTGCAAAACAGGGGTGAATTTAGCGGGGCGGTGAAGGGGTCCGGTTGAAATCCTGCCCGATGCAGCCACACAGAATCACTGCCCGCGCTGGGAGAGGCCAGGAGTGGAAGCAGGTGGCCTGGGGGTGGGGAGACATTTGCCCTCAGTCCTGGGCTCTGGGATGGACTAGGCTGGGTGGCAGCAAAGAATCCTGTGGCACCTTATAGACTAACAGATATTTTGGAGCATGAGTTTTCGTGGGTAAATACTCACTTCGTCGGATGCATGTAGTGGAAATTTCCACTACATGCATCCGACAAAGTGGGTATTCACCCATGAAAGCTCATGCTCCAAAATGTCCGTTAGTCTATAAGGTGCCACAGGATTCTTTGCTGCTTTTGCAGATCCAGACTAACATGGCTACCCCTCTGATACTAGGCTGGGTGGTGGGTTCAGTCTAGTCTTCCAGCTCTTGCTGGGGTTTGTGGTTTTCATCTGGCTTCACGGAAAAGAACAAACAAGCCCAGTAGAAAAGGGGGGTGAGAGAGGAGGGAAAGGGTATGTAAGGGGTTTAAGTGACCCATCAGCGAAAGAGTAAAACCAGAGTTTGACTGGGTTTCCCCCTAGCCACCACTCCTGCAAACACTGGAGAAAGGGCAGTTCCATTCCCCACCGAGGCTATGGTGAGGGATAGCAGGGGAGGAAGGAAGCCACATGGCAGTCCCTTCTCCCCAGCACCCTCCTCCAGCCCCCAAACTGTGTCCCAAAGCCTGCACCCACCCCTCTGCGCTCCCTCCCAGAGCCTGCACCCCTCCACCCTTCCTGCACTCGACCCCGTGCCTCAGCCCGGAGCCTGCACCCAGCACCCAAACTCTGTCCCACTCAGCCCTGGGCAAAGCTCTCCTTCGTCTGGCTCCCAGCCCCTCTCCAAGGGTTGCAGCTGTCTGGAGGTGCTGCCTTCCACACCTTCCTCATTCACACCTCATTCATTCAATAGGACAATTGATTACAAAGTGGAGGGAAGATCTTATTCTGCTTCTAGCAAAAAGACATTTTTCTTTTACCTTAATTACACTACCTTAGGGGCCCACTATAACATATTACCAAGGTTCAATACAAAGTCATGTAAAAGTTATACAAAAATGCATAATGCAGAGATTTATCTACAACTGCATTGATTGACTGCTGTGTGCAGTAATATAGTGACCCCTGGGTCTTTGAATGAGGCTATATATTCGGGGGCGGACACAGCGGCAAGTCCGAGGCAAGGGGAGGGGCAAGCGGTGAGTGGGCAAAGAGACGAGCAGTGAGCCAGCAGGGGTTCTAGGGGCAGGCATGGGAGTTTCTGGCAGGGGAGGGAGAAGGTGAAAGGAGGCGAATGGTGGGTGGGAGACTGACTAGGAAGGACGCAGCAAGTCAGCGGGGGATTAGGGGGTGAAGAAGGGTGTGATGGTGGGGCCGAGCGGGGAGCGGGCGGGTCCTATTTTACTGCTGTGATCTGGTCATCCTGTGTGTGTCAGGCTTCAGAGTAGCAGCCATGTTAGTCTGTATCTGCAAAAAGAAAAGGAGTAATTGTGGCACCTTAGAGACTAACAAATTTATTTCAGCATAAGCTTTCGTGGGCTACAGCCCACTTCATCGGATGCATAGAATGGAATACATTCTGTGTGTTCCATTCTATGCATCCGAAGAAGTGGGCTGTAGCCCACGAAAGCTTATGCTGAAATAAATTTGTTAGTCTCTAAGGTGCCACAATTACTCCTGTTCTTTTTGCCTATGTGTGCTGTTTCTCCTCCCCACCCCCCTAAACCTTCCTCTTTGGCCCACACCTGTTTCGATGGGGTGGCGCTGAGGAAGGAGGGTTTGTTTCCACGGGGCCGGGCAGCGGGAGGGGGCAATTTTATATAAATAAGGAAATATTTTATAAATTTTAATAAAATAAACATTGAAGAAAATCAGTTATACAACTATCAAAACATACCTTATTTTCCTAATATGAAAGTGAAAATCTATAATTAATATTCTTTTAGAATGTGGTGACTTCTATCAATGTGGGCAAGAGATCAAGAGATATTGGTAGAAAGTACCCAAGTGGGAGTAAGAAAAGAGCCATATACAAGGCAAAGGCAATTGAAAGACAGAAGCAAAAGGGTGCTTTAAGCAAGTATTTTAGCAGACCTGATTCTACTATTGAGCCAGAAGAGCTCAGTGAAGAAGCAGATAGGGTTGAAAATTCTCCAGTACAATATATGACACAGACAGAGAAAGACAGCAGTGACGAAGAATTTGAAGAGCCAAATCAGTCTGAGGCCTGGTCCACATTACGCTGTTAAACCGATTTTAACAGAGTTAAATCGATTTAACGCTGCACCCGTCCACACTACACTGCTCTTTATATCGATTTAAAGGGCACTTTAAATCGATTTCTGTACTCCTACAAAACAAGAGGAGTAACGCTAAAATCGATATTACTATATCGGCTTAGGGTTAGTGTGGACGCAAATCAACGTTATTGGCCTCATTATTTTACAGTAGCTACCCACAGTGCACCGCTCCAGAAATCGACGCTAGCCTCCGACCATGGACGCACACCACCGAATTAATGTGCCTAGTGTGGACACGCACAATCGACTTTATAATATCTGTTTTATAAAATTGGTTTAAGCTAATTCGAATTTATCCTGTAGTGTAGACATAGCCTGAAGAAGACACTCAAGACAGTTACGATGAAGAGAAGACTACAAAAAGGATTGTAACTGACGCTGAAGGTACTGAGGGTCAAGAATGCTTTTATGATAATAAAGATGTGAGTGGTTTAGATCCAGAGCAGAAAGGCCACTCCAACTCTGCTGACCAGATAGAAATATCTGATGATCCTGCAACTTGGCCAGAATCCATTAGCCAGGGTATCAGGGAGTATTTAGTAAAACAAGAGCCACCTAAAATTATTGTAGAAGATTTCCCTAAAAATAAGATTGGGAAACACTTTTCAAAGTTTCACTGCAAAAGGAAATTTTCAAATGGTGAAATTGTACCTCATCCATGGGTGATATACTCAGTGTCAGCCGACAAGATCTTTTGTTATTACTGTAAGATTTTGTGCAATAATGTGACAAGTTTATTAGCATCTAATGGTTTTAATGACTGGTCTAATATTCATACAAGATTGGCTGAGCACATAAACTCAAAAGGACATTTACAAGCTATGCTTAGTTGCTGCAACCTTCAGCAAAGGTTATCTGCTGAAAAAATCATTGACTCAATACAACAAAAACTTATTGACCAAGAAGCAAAACACTGGTATCAAGTTTTTGAGAGACTAGTTGCTGTCGTTCAGTTGCTAGCAGAACGAAACTTATCATTTCGTGGGTCTGATGAATGGCTGGGAACATCATTTTCTTGGAGTTATTGAATTACTCTGAAAGTTTGACCCAGTGATGCAGGAACATTTACGAAGAATCAAGAACAAAGAAATACATGACCATTATTTAGGAAAAAACATTCAAAATGAATTAGTATTGTAGGGAATGCTGTTAAACATGAAATAATAGCTCGAATTAAGGCTGCTAAATATTTTACTATTATACTCAACTGCACTTCTGACATTAGTCACCAAGAACAAATGTCATTGACAATTAGATATGTGGCTGATGGTGTATCACCAAATATTCCAGCAGGAGTATATGAACATTTCATTAAGTTCATAGTAGTAGAAAGCAGCACAGGTGAATATTTGTACAATACCCTTTTAAGTGAACTCAAAGACCTGGGATTGGACGTTGCAAATATCCGTGGGCAGGGCTATGACAACTGTGCAAATATAAAGGGACACATCAGGTGTACAAGCACGACTTTTGCAAACAAACCCAAGAGCTTTTTTTACACCATGTGCATGTCACAACTATAATCTCATTTTGGGAGACATGGCCAAAACATGTCCAGATGCGATGAGTTTCTTTGGAGTCTTGCAGCATATTTACGTCCTTTTTTCTGCATCTACTAAAAGATGGACAATTTTTAGAAAACATGTTGCTGGCCTTTCGGTAAAGATTCTGTGCAAAACACGATGGGAATGTAGAATGCAAAGCGTCAAAGCTCTGCGGTACCAAGCAGGGGAGTTTTATGATGCACTCGTAGAGGTAGCAGAAACAACTGATGATACTCAAGCAAAAAATGAAGCTGAATCGCTGGCTATTCAAATAAAGGATTGTAAGTTTTTGGTTTCACTAGTTTTCTGGCATGATTTACTTTTTCAAGTGAATTTTGTGAGCAAAGAGCTGCAGAGTGATACAATGGATATTTCTGCAGGAATTTCTTCATTTGAAAAGCTTTGTAACTGGTTAAAAACGTACAGAGAGAAGAGTTTTCAAGAAGTGTTAACTGGTGCCAATGACCTTGCCAAAGATCTAGATGTGACTCCAGTATTCCAGACTAAACGTTTGCGCAAACGAAAAAAACAATTTGAGTACGAGTCTGCAGATGAGCCTTTTTTTGATCCAAAAGAAGCTTACAGAGTGCAATGCTTCGATGAAGTGTTAGACAAAGCTTTACAGTCACTTGAACCAAGGTTTGAACAGTTACAAAAGCATGAGAGTTTATTTGGATTTTTATGCAAATTCAAAAATCTTCCCAAGAACACCATATGAAAATCTGCTGCAGATCTGGAACTTGCATTGACAGATGTGAAACTAGTGCAGGAAAACAAACAAGTTTCAACTGTAAAATCAAATGACATAAATGGCTACAAGCTTTGTGAAGAACTGGAAGCACTAAAGCCAATTATTTCGTCTGATTGTAGAACCCCCCTAAAAATCCTTCAATTTCTTGGATGTAATAACCGATCAATGGCATTCCCAAATTTATTTAGAGCAATTCAAATCTTCCTGACTATTCTGGTAACTATAGCCTCAGGAGAGAGGAGTTTCTCAAAGCTAAATCTAATTAAAACATATCTGCGATCAACAGTGCAGGAAGACCGATTAAACAATTTGGCAATCATATCAATTGAATGTGAAGTAATGAAGAGCTTAGAGTTAGGCAATATACTGAAAGATTTTGTCAAACAAAAAGCAAGGAAGATAAAGTTTTTAAAACATATAGGTGAGTTGTACAATAAAGTTCCTCTTAATGAACTTGATATTTATAATATATGATGTAATATATGTATATATAATTGTTATTATTTATATGGTCATGGAAAGTGAATAATACATGGAAGAAATGAAAGGTGTTTTTTTTACGTGTTTTTTTTTTTTAGTCATCCCTGGAGGGTCGCCGTCGAAACTGTTCAAATTGGGCCCTGCACTTCCTAAAGCTGGCCTTGCTTCCAACCTTGGTATTCTATGATTCTATGATTCTATATAGGGCTGGAAGAGACCTGAAGCGCCCAGCCCCATGCCACCCCATGCTGAGGCAGGACCAAATATATCTAAAACATCTCTGACAGGTGTTTGTCCAACCTCCAATGACAGGGATGCCACAACCTCCCCTAGGTAACCTGCTCCAGAGCCAAATTATCCGTAGAGCTAGCAAGTTTTTCCTAGTATCTAACCTAAATATCCCTAGCTGCAAACTCAGCTAATTCCTCCTTGCCTGTCCCTCAGTGGCCGTGGAGAATAATTGTTCTCCATCCTCTTTCTAGCAACCTTTTCCATATTTGAAGATTGTTATCAGGTTCCCCCCTCAGCCTTCTCCTCTCAAGACTCAACCTGCCCAAGTTTTTCAACCTCCCCTCCTAGGTCAGGTTTTCTAAACCTGTGATCATTTTAGTTGCTCTTCTCTGGACTCTCTGCAAATTGCCCATATCTTTCTTAAAGTGCAGTACCCGAAACTGGACACTGTCCTCCAGCTGAGACCTCACCAATGATACCTACAGCAGGACAATGACCTCCCATGTCTGACATACGATGCTCCCATTAATACACCTCAGAATGTTATTTGCCTTTTTCAAAGCCTCACCATGATGTTGACTCATATTCAATTTATGATCCACCCTAACCCCTAGGTCCTTTTCTGCCATCCTGCTGCCTAGCTAGTGAAGTGGTACTGAAGGTCTGTACTTCTGTCCTTTTCAGGTGACAGCTCCAGAGCTGGGAGGAGACAATGATGACATTCGATATTAAATGAAAGGAATGAGCCCCACTCTGGACATCTCTGCTTTTCCAACAGAGATCGCTTCTGATCAACAGATGACAGTGGCATAATCACCCTGTAATCCAAATCCAAATGTGCTCATTTGTCTAGCTGATTTTAGTAAATTCAAATAAAGCATCTTTTGAAATAAGATCTGCAATTTCTGTATCCGGGCAAAAGGCAATAAATGACCTGTCCGTTTCCCTGGGGTGAGGATGACAGCGCAATGGCTTTTGCTTCTGATGCATATTGGGCATTTCCAAATGAACATGGCTTTTTGGAAGGGTTATAAATCCTCATGCTTCAGGGTTGAAGACGATCACTCTTAGTGGTCAGTATGAGTTGCACTCCATATGATTTTATGAAAATATGCTAATGAGTGTGAATATAACGTAACTGGAATATGCGTCATGAAAAACATCTCTTGTAAGTGTGAGCAGAGTCAGGATGAGCTCTACCCTGACATCTGGTGGTGAATTATGGTGAGTGCTGAACAGAATTTGCATAGGCACACCCACCATGCCTAGCATAGCCCACGGCAGCCTAAAATGGTTACTTTGACAGCTGTGAGATCTCCAATTGCTTTGTTATTGGGGCAGGAGGAATAAAGTATTGTCACCCTGATTACATGAATGAGGAACTATGAAACTGCTTTATGACAGAGAGTTTCACCATCAATTAAGTAGCACTCGCTAGACAAGGGACATGGGTGTCAAAACCTAGTGAATTGAGAGAGGCTGGGGGTAAGTGTGGACGCACGCACGCACGCACGCACGCACGCACGCACGCACGCACGCACGCACGCACGCACGCACGCACGCACGCACGCACGCACGCACGCACTCCCTTCCCTTCCCTTCCCTTCCCTTCCCTTCCCTTCCCCCTGGTTGAGTAGCAGAGCTAATTTGGATTCTAGTAGGAACTTAGCTAGAGGCTGTTGAGCTGAATTCACTTTGGACCAATGGTGTTCCAGCACTGGGGTTCCCTACTGCAAGCTGAGATCACTGAGTGCTGTGTTAACTAGTGGGGGAGTCTGAAGATACATTGCTAAGTGACTGGCAGAGCAGTCTGCAGAACGGTTGGAGTGGTGAGTGCAGTAGAGAGGAGCTGAGCCATTTGTGGGGACAGCTGGAGTAGTTCATGGGACGGCTGGTGGAGCGGAGCGGAGTGGAGCAGAGCTGTTCCTGGTGAAGGCTGCAGCAGATCTCCACGGAGAGGTGGGGCAGTCAGCCTTGGCCCATGTAAGATGCCCCTTTACTCCCTGTGTGCCCCCCATTTCCACCCAAGCTAGGGGTGTAAAAACTCTGCAGATGAACTTTTGAACTCTGAGGTGGCACTGACAAGGGACAGACGTTTGGGATTGTTGAACTTTGGGATGATTTGGACTTAAGACCCTGAGGAGGAAAGTACATTGCTAAACGTACTTGGAGGTGGGTTTTTTTGCTTATGGTTTGTTATAATCCTGTTTGTGGTGTTTCTCCAACGTAATGCCACATTGTTTCCCTCCTTTATTAAAAGGATTTTGCTACACTCGGACTCATGCTTGCGAGTGGAGAAGTAATGCCTCCTGGAGGCACCTGGGGGGTGGTATGTAATTGTCCCAGGTCACTGGAGGTGGGGGGCTTAAGCTGGTTTTGCATTGTGTTATTGAAATGGAACCCCTGGATACTGAACCCGGCCCTTTTGGCTGCCAACTCAGAGGGGCAGAAGGGTTACATAAGGTAAAATTACAAAGCTTATAATCAACTGAGTGTGGTCATCCTATTTGTATGAATATATCACTCTTGTATCTGAAACTAGAAGTATGAAATATAACTCTGAGGTTCTACTGTAATTATGCAAAGTGTGGGTGTCATAAACAAATAAGTAAGAGTTAATAGAACAGGAGTACTTCATATCTCTTTTGCCTGTAAAGGGTTAACAAGATCAGTGAGCCTGGCTGTCACCTGACCAGAGGACCAATCAGGGGACAGGATACTTTCAAATCTTGAGGGAGGGAAGTTTTTGTGTGTGCTGTTAGTGTGTGTTTGATGTTCTCTCTGGGTTCTGAGAGTGACCAGACATGCAACCAGGTTTCTCTCCAATCTGCCTGATACAGGTTCTTATAGATTCAAAATAGTAAGTACTAGGTGATAAGGCGAGTTAGGCTTATGTTTGTTTTCTTTATTTGCAAATGTGTATTTGGCTCGGAGGAGTTCAAATGTGTATTTGGCTGGAAGAAGTTCAAATTTGTATTTTGCTGAAATGATTTTAATTTGTACTTGTATACTTAGGCTGAGAGAGTATTCCCAGTGTCCATAGCTAAAAAACCCTGTACCTCTTCCATTTTAAATTTACAAAGATAATTTTTACTGTTTTTTCTTTCTTTAATTAAAAGCTTTTCTTGTTTAAGAACCTGATTTTTTTTTCTGGTGTGAGACCCCAGGGGATGGGGTCTGGATTCACCAGGGAATTGGTGAGGAGAAAGAAGGGAAGGGGGAGAGAAAGGTTAATTTTCTCTCTGTGTTAGGATTACTTTCTCTCTCAGGGAGAGTCTGGGAGGGGGCGAGAGAAGGAGGGGGGAAGGTGAATTTTCCTCTCTGTTTTAAGATTCAAGGAGTTTGAATCACAGTGATCTTCCAGGGTAACCCAGGGAGGGGAAGCCTGGAAGAGGCAACGGTGAGGGAAAGGGTTTACTTTCCTTGTGTTAAGATCCAGAGGGACTGGGTCTTGGCGGTCCCCGGGCCAGGTTTTGGGGGGATCAGAGTGTACCAGGCACTGGAATTCCTGGTTGGTGGCAGCGCTACAAGTACTGAGCTGGTAATTGAGCTTAGAGGAATTCATGCTGGTACCCCATCTTTTGGATGCTAAGGTTCAGAGTGGGGGATTACACCATGACTGTGGGCCATTAACGGTGGTTTGGAATCTTGATGGCTCCCTTTAACCAGGACAATTGGTTGTAAATGACTCTGTTTACTTGCAAGCCTTCCTGTGAGACAGGCTGGGAAAAATGAAGGCTTGGGGTCTCACGGAACATGTGACCATGTCACCTGGTACTGGAATCCATCTTGAACCTGGTGCTTTTCCTTTTAGAAGTGGGGGGAGGTCCCAGAGAGACAAAAGATTTCTGCCTGGTGCCAAAGCTATAAAAGGGGGTGGATCAGGATAAAGGAGGCAGCAGTCATGAGAAATCCCCTAGATACCACCTGAGCTGGAACAAGGACTGTACCAGGGGAAAGGATTGGGCCCAGACTAGACAGGAGTCTATTCTGTGAAAGAAGCTTATTGGAACATCTTTGAGGGTGAGATTTCATCTGTAATCAATTTCTTACTGAATTAGGCTTAGACTTGAGCATTTTTGTTTTGTTTTGCTTGGTAACTTATTTTGTTCTGTCTATTATTACTTGAAACCACCTAAATGAGTATAAGCTTTATACAGAGTAAAATGGATTTATTTGGGGTTTGGATCCCATAGGGAACTGATTATCTGGCTGCTAGAGACAGGAGCACTTTCTAAGCTATTTTCAGTTAAGTCTGCATGGTTCATATCTGGGTTTGTGTTTGCAGCAGGCTAGCATGTCTGGCTCAACAAGACAGGGTGCTGAAGTCCCAAGCTGGCAGCGAAAACAGGCTCAGAGGTAGTTTCAGCACATCAAGTGGCAGTCCCAAGGGGGTTTCTGTGACCCAAGCTGTCACAGTCAGGAAGGGAACATCCTGGGAGACAGATTATCCCACATTTCTCCAGTGCTTTCTCTGAAGCTTGTCATACTTCCATTGCCGGAGATATTGAACTAGACAGATCTCGGGTCTGGCCTGGCCTGACCAGTTTTATGTTTATGGTCAACACGTTGGAGGGAAATGACCCAAAATACCCAGTGGAAATGGTTTTGTGTTCTTTATGAGGTCAGATGAAGTCCTGGCTCCATTGACATCAATGGCAAAGCTCTGGTCAAGTTTTCACTTCTTATTTCTAACGTGACAATAACACACAATCCGAGTTTTCAGCATCGCTCAGGTCCTGTCATGAAATCTTTAGGTCCCTTAACTGATCATTTCCGTGCCTGCGAATGGCAAGGGGCCAGATCCCCGGCTGGTCTCAGTGGGTGCGGGTCAGTATTTAAATAATGGAGTGATGCCGACTTGATTGCAGTAATGGAACAGCACCCACTGTCACCCGCTGGGGGCCTGCCCCATTGACTCCAATGGAGCAATGGCTGATTCACACCCGCTGGGGGCCTGCCCCATTGACTCCAATGGAGTGATGGCTGATTCACACCCGCTGGGTGCCTGCCCCATTGACTCCAATGGAGCGATGGCTGATTCACACCAGCTGGGGACCTGCCCCATTGACTCCAATGGAGCGGTGGCTGATTCACACCCGCTGGGGGCCTGCTCCATTGACTCCAATGGAGCGATGGCTGATTCACACCAGCTGGGGGGCCTGCCCCATTGACTCCAATGGAGCGATGGCTGAATCACACCCGCTGGGGGCCTGCCCCATTGACTCCAATGGAGCGATGGCTGATTCACACCCACTGGGGGCCTGCCCCATTGACTCCAATGGAGCGATGGCTGATTCACACCCGCTGGGGGCCTGCCCCATTGACTCCAATGGAGCGATGGCTGATTCACACCCGCTGGGGGCCTGCCCCATTGACTCCAATGGAGCGATGGCTGATTCACACCAGCTGGGGGCCTGCCCCATTGACTCCAATGGAGCGATGGCTGATTCACACCCGCTGGGGGCCTGCCCCATTGACTCCAATGGAGCGATGGCTGATTCACACCAACTGGGGGGCCTGCCCCATTGACTCCAATGGAGTGATGGCTGATTCACACCAGCTGGGGGGCCTGCCCCATTGACTCCAATGGAGTGATGGCTGATTCACACCAGCTGGGGGCCTGCCCCATTGACTCCAATGGAGCGATGGCTGATTCACACCCGCTGGGGGCCTGCCCCATTGACTCCAATGGAGCGATGGCTGATTCACACCCGCTGGGGGCCTGCCCCATTGACTCCAATGGAGCGATGGCTGATTCACACCAGCTGGGGGGCCTGCCCCATCTACTCCAATGGAGCGATGGCTGATTCACACCACCTGGGGGGCCTGCCCCATTGACTCCAGTGGAGTGATGTCTTATTCACAGCAGCTGGGGTGCCTGCCCCCTTGACTCCAATGGAGCGATGGCTGATTCACACCCGCTGGGGGGCCTGCCCCCTTGACTCCAATGGAGCGATGGCTGATTCACACCCGCTGGGGGCCTGCCCCATTGACTCCAATGGAGTGGTGGCTGATTCACACCCGCTGGGGGCCTGCCCCATTGACTCCAATGGAGCGATGGCTGATTCACACCAGCTGAGGGGCCTGCCCCATTGACTCCAATGGAGCGATGGCTGATTCACACCCGCTGGGGGCCTGCCCCATTGACTCCAATGGAGCGATGGCTGATTCACACCCGCTAGGGGCCTGCCCCATTGACTCCAATGGAGCGATGGCTGATTCACACCAGCTGGGGGGCCTGCCCCATTGACTCCAATGGAGTGATGTCTGATTCACAGCAGCTGGGATGCCTGCCCCATTGACTCCAGTGGAGCGATGGCTGATTGACACCAGCTGGGGATCTGGCCCTATGGACTCCAGTGCAGCTGCAGCTGGTTTAAGTCCAAATGTTCACAGATCTCATATATTCGAAGGCCAGAAGGGGCCATTGTGATCATCTAGTCCGACCTCCTGTATAACACAGGCCAAAGAACTTCCCTGGGACAATTCCTGTCTGAGCTAGAGCAGATCTTTTAGAAAAACATTCAGGTTTGATATAAAAATCCCCAGTGATGGGGAATCCACCGTGACCCGTGATAAATCATTCCAATGGTTAATTACCCTTCCTGGTAAATAATGTGAGCCTTATTTCCAGTCTGAATTCATTTAATTCAACTTCCGGCCATTGGATCTTGTTAGAGCTTTGCCGGCTAGAGTGGCGAGTCCATTGTTTAATATTTGTTCCTCGGGTAGGTACTGATCCTTCCTCCTCCACCTCCTCTGAGTTAAAGTAAACAAACTCAGCTCCTGGAGTCCAAGTTTTCCAACCCTTTCACCATGCTCTTCTCTGAGCCCTTTCCAACTTCTCTGTGTCCTTCTTTGAATGGTGGCCACCAGGAGTGAACATGGGATCCCAGCAGTGGTTGCCCCAGGGCCAAATGCAGAGGGCATGTAACTGGTCTGCTCCTCCTTGAGATTCCCATGTTTACATGTCCCAGGATCACATTAGCCCGGTAGTTATTCTCAGCAGTCAGCATGGTGGTCTTGGCCCAAGGTGGAGTGGGGAATACTCCAGGAAGGGCCTTGAAAATGAAGACCACGTAAGTCTGATGTGCTAGAGAAGGGGCAGCCAGTGGAGGGATTCAAAATTGAAAGAGAGGGGTGATCTCTTTTTTTGAATTGGCATCCTGGGTGCTGAAAATCAGGGCTGAGATGTCTGGAGGTGGTCACGAAAACACCAGCCAAACTCAGAGGCCACATCTGGCTGCGCTGATGCCAGGCCCAATGTAGAGTCTAGAAGCAGACTCACAACTCCTTCCCCAGAGGGGAAGACGTGCACCTCAGCTGCCTCGTTAATGGTGGGTAACCAAAGCAAATTCCACTGGGGCTTGTTAAAAAGGAAGCACGAAGTGGCTCAGCTGGGCATGGATGATGGTCATGCCCAGGGGATTGTGAGGAGACGCAGGCAGCAGATAGACAACAATGAAACTAATTGGGAAAAAAGTGTAGGGTGGCTGAGAATGAGGTGAAGGTGGTTTGATTTGTTTTCGGGTGATGCTGCAATATCCCGGTCAGTGTGGGAGTTGGGTGGCACCGTGTCACAGAGGGGTCAGGGCTGGAGTGAGACCACATTCCACCAGGGCTTTTTGGCAGTAAAAATTTCCATCGGTGCCTATGTTTCTGCCTTCAGGACTGCAATCTGCAGCCCCCCACGCCAGGAGGCCTGTCCCCAAGAGATGTTCACAGTCTTGCGGGGCCCAATATGCAAAGGCCGCCCACTGACTCGGCAATCTCGGGCAAGTTCGTGCAAGGAAGAGTTCCTGTAAAGCTCTCCCACAGTGCAACAAGCTGCAGGGCATTTGGGGAAGGGCTTGCAATGCCTCATGGGACCAAGACATTGTTGCAGGGGGAAATGGGAACATGGCTTCCAGGGGAGTTCTCCAACCTCTGGGCTCATAGTTATGAGAGGGCCGCTGCTCACCGAAACACCAGAGGTACTGAGCTCCAGAGGAAGCTCCTGGTTGTGGATTCCAAGCAGAAAAGGGCACCTCCCTGCTCACTGGACTTAGGCCCCTCCCTCTGAGAGAAGGGTGGGGGCTTAGCACACGCCCCCTTTGATCAGCAGCTCCCATTGGCCAGCTTAGGCAGCTCCCCACCTAGTGTGCTGGCTCTGGCCGCTCTTATTCTCCGGCGCCTTTCTCCCTGCATTCGTTGTGCAGCCACCTAGGCATAGTGCTTGGGCTTTGTGAATCGCAGTGCGTTCCTGTGATCTTCCGGGGCCCACAGCGTAGGTCCTGCAATGCTCAGCACTGCAACAGTTAAATCCCTCTGTACATCCAGGCCCATAGTGCCTAGCCCTTAATCCAGCCCTGGATATGGGCCTCGAGTGCCTGCAGAATCGGAGTCTATAAAGTAAGAGGGGACTATGGTGATCATCTACTCTGACCTTCTGTGTGACACAGGCTTTAAATCTTCCCTGTATTAACTCCCATTTGACTGAGAGCAGAACTTTTGGAAAAACAGCCTGTTAAGCTTTACAAATGACTAGCAATAGAGAATTTCCCCGCCCAGCTCTTGGTAAATTGTTCTGATGGTTAATTACCCTCGCTGTTAATAATTTCACCTTATTGTCAGTCTGAATTTGTCTAGCTTCAATTTCCAGCCACTGGATTGTATTAGACCTTTCTCCACTGGAATGAAGAGATAATTTCTGTTTCCCTGTTGGCTCCACAAGCCTATGAACAAGTCACCATTTAACCTTCTCCTTGTTAAACTGAATAGACAGAGTTCCTTGGTTGCATCACTCTGAGGCAGGTTTTATAACCTTTCAATCATTCTCGTGGCTCTTCTCTGACTCCTCCCCAATGTATCAACATCCTTCTTCAGTGTGGGCACCAGAACTGGACACAGGATCCCAGCAGCAGTTGCCCCAGTGCCAAAGGCAGAGGTAAAATAACCTCTCTGCTCCTACTCGAGATTCCCTGATTTGCTCATCCCAGGATCACATTAGCCCTTTTTGCCCACAGCATCGCACTGGGAGCTCATGTTCAGCTGATTATCCACCATGACCCTCAAATGTTTCTCAGAGACACTACTTCTCAGGAGAGAGTCCACCAGCCTGTAGGTACTGCCAGCTTTCTTTGTTCCTAAATGGACGACTTTGGCCATATTAAAATGTGTATTGTTCACTTGCACCCAGTTTGCCAACTGATCCAGGTCACCCTGTACCAATGACCTGTCCTCTTCATCATTTACCAGTCCCCCAATCGCTGTGTCATCTGCAAACTTCGTCAGTGATGATGATTTTATGTTTTCCCACAGCTTGCTGATAAAACTGTTAAGTAGCACAGGGCCAACAACTGATTCCTGCGGGACCTCACTGGAAACAACCCTGCTTGAGGATGTTTCCCCATTTACAATCATATTTTGAGACCTGTCAGTTAGCCAGTTTTTAACGCATGTAATGTGTGCATTCATGAAAACAAGGACCAATTAACTTCGGAACATCTCAGAGATGCTATCAAAGAACCTGCAGATAAACATGTAGGCAAGAAGTTAAAGCCCCTGAAAATAGATGAAATCATTGCACTGCTAGATGAAAGAAGGAAAATAAAAGCACACAGATCGACCACAGAAAACAAATACCAAAGACTAGCTAAAATGATGAATAATAAATGCAGATCAGCAAAGTCTTAATGGCTGAATGAGAAATGCAAATAATTTGAAAAACTGGATAAAGAAAATAAACAAAGTGAGATGCATCAAAAGGTTTGATTAGAGAAGGAAGGTGATCAATACGACCCTTATGGACAAAAAGGAACCATATCTGACAGGCCCTAAAGACAAAAAAGAGAGATGGTGAGAATATAGGAATGAATTATATGGTGATGATAGACCTGAAAAACTTCAACTAGAGATCAATCAAATAAGTGCCTGTCAACAATGGATGAAGACAATAGGGTACCAATAAAAAGACTTCTGAATGGAAAAGCAGTAGGTTCTGATGGAAAACCAGCTGATTTAAAGCAAAGGGGCTGAAGGCTCCAAAAGCCTCTCAGTGTTGATGAAGAACATGTTTGAGACAGCAGACTTGCCAGAGGATTTTACAACTTCAATGTGTATTTAAATCTCAGAAAAGAACAACGCTATGGACTGTAACAACTACAGAACAAGCAGCCTAGTATCTCAGATAGTTTTGTAAGTTCTTCAGAACCAAGTACACGGAAACACTGATCAGGAATAAACAAACAACAAGATGATTTTGAATGTGGAAAAGGCACCATAAAAACCATTGTGAAACTATGATGGACATATTAGAAAGATTGGTTGAAAAGGTGAAAACAATGTACTTGTGTTTCATTGACTTCCAAAAAGCATTTGACAGAAGCTACCATTACAAACTGATAAATATGTTCATAGAATCATAATGATAGAATATTAGGGTTGGAAGGGACCTCAGGAGATCATCTAGTCCAACCTCCTGCTCAAAGCAGGACCAATCCCCCACTAAATCATCCCAGCCAGGGTTTTGTCAAGCCTGACCTTAAAAGCTTCTAAGGAAGGAGATTCCACCACCACCCTAAGTAACCCATTCCAGTGCTTCACCACCCTCCTAGTGAAAAAGTTTTTCCTAACATCCAACCTAAACCTCCCCCACTGCAACTTGAAACCATTACTCCTTGTTCTCTCATCTGGTACCACTGAGAACAGTCTAGAATCAACCTCTTTGGAACCCCCTTTCAGTTAGTTGAAAGCAGCGATCAAATCTCCCCTCATTCTTCTCTTCTGCAGACTAAACAATCCCAGTTCCCTCAGCCTCTCCTCATAAGTCATGTGCTCCAGCCCCCTAATCATTTCTGTGCTCTCCGCTGGACTCGTTCCAATTTTTCCACATCCTTCTTGTAGTGTGGGGCCCAAAACTGGACACAGTACTCCAGATGAGGCCTCACCAGTGTCGAATAGAGGGGAATGATCACGTCCCTCGATCTGCTGGCAATGCTCCTAGTAATACAGCCTCAAATGCCGTTAGCCTTCTTGACAACAAGGCCACACTATTGACTCATATCCAGCTTCTTGTGCACTGTAACCCTTAGGTCCTTTTCTGCAGAACTGTTGCCTAGCCACTTGGTCCCTAATCTGTAGCATTGCATGGGATTCTTCCGTCCTAAGTGCAGAATTCTGAACTTTTCCGTATTGAACCTCATCAGATTTCTTTTGGCCCAATCGTCTAATTTGTCTAGGTCCCTCTGTATCCTATCCCTACCCTCCAACATATCTATCACTCCTCCCAGTTTAGTGTCATCTGCAAAGTTGCTGAGGGAGCAATCCACGCCATCCTCCAGATCATTAATGAAGATATTGAACAAAACAGGGCCCAGGAACAACCCTTCGTGTACTCTGCTTGATACCAGCTGCCAACTAGACATGGAGCCATTGATCACTACCCATTGAGCCCGATGATCTAGCCAGCTTTCTATCTTCCTTATAGTCCATTCATCCAGCCCATACTACTTTAACTTGCTGGCAAGAATACTGTGAAAGACCGTATCAAAAGCTTTGCTAAAGTCAAGGAATAACACATCCACTGCTTTCCCGTCATCCACAGAGCCAGTTATCTCCTCGTAGAAGGCAATTAGGTTAGTCAGGCATGACTTGCCCTTGGTGAATCCATGCTGACTGTTCCTAATCACTTTCCTCTCCTCAAAATGCTTCAAAGTTGATTCCTTGAGGACCTGCTCCATGACTTTTCCAGGGACTGAGGTGAGGCTGACTGGCCTGTAATTCCTTGGGTTCTCTTTCTTCCCTTTTTTAAAGATGGGCACTACAACAGCCTTTTCCCAGCTCTGTACTCATTGCTGATCAGGTAATGTCAGCCCAGGGCCTGGCCCATTGCCAGGAGTCAGACGTCCCTTCCCAGCTCCTGCAGGCATGTGCCAGTCAACAGGCACAACCAGGACCAACCCACTGGAGTCGTTGTCAGACACATCTGTGGTGGGGCTGCCAGGATGTGCCCTGCTTTGCATGTTTCCTGAGGGGGGACAGGGAATAGGGTGCATGGAAGTCCGTTCGTTCTGCCTGTCCTGGGCCATAAATCCATCCACACCAGGGAGAGAAGATCCTCCAGGGTTGAGCACCTTGTGTCTGAATAAGAACAGAAGAACATAAGAACGGCCGTTCTGGGTCAGACCAAAGATTCTTCTAGCCCAGTATCCTGTCTACTGACAATGGCCAGTGCCAGATGCCCCAGAGGGAGTGAGCCTAACAGGTAATGATCAAGTGATCTCTCGCCTGCCATCCATCTCCACCCTCTGACAAACAGAGTCTAGGGACACCAATCCTTACCCTATCCTGGCTAATAGCGATGAATGGACTTAACCTCCATGAATTTATCCAGTTCTCTTTTAAGCACTGTTATAGTCCTAGGGTATGTCTACACCACGGGATTATTCCGGTTTTACAGAAATCAATTTTTGGAAACAGATTGTATAAAGTTGAGTGCACATGGCCACACTAAGCACTTTAATCCAGGCCCACCGATTTAGTCCCATTAAGCTATTCAAGTTTGGCTTCTACCTTGGATGTGTTAATATCTACCTCCATATCCTCATTCCCATTTGTCGTCCTATCATTATCCCTAAGCTCCTCATTAAAGATTGAGGCAAAATATTAGTTTAGATATTGGGCCATGCCCAGATTATCCTTAACCTCCACTCTGTCCTCAGTGTTAAGTGGCCACACTTCTTCTTTCTTTGTTTTCTTCTTATTTATATGGCTATAGAACCTTTTACTATTGGTTTTAATTCCCTTTGCAAGGTCCAACTCTACAAGGCTTTTGACCTTTCTGACATTATCTCGACATGATCTGACCTCAGTAGGGTAGCTTTCCTTGCTAATCCCTCCCATCTTCCACTTTTTGTAGCTTTCTGCTTTTTCTTAATCACCTCTCTGAGATGCTTGCTCATCCACCTTGGTCTACAACTCCTGCCTATGAATTTTTTCCCCTTTCTTGGGATGCAGGCTTCTGATAGTTTCTGCAACATTGACTTGAAGTAATTTTAGGCCTCCTCTGCCTTTAGATCCACAAGTTTTTCAGTCCAATCCACTTCCTTAACTAATTTCCTTAATTTTTTTTAAATTAGCCCTTTTGAAATAAAAAAACTCTAGTCACAGATCTATTTTTGTTTATCCTTCGATTTAGTTTGAACTGAATTAGTTCATGATTGCTCAAACCAAGACTGTCCCCTACAACAATTTCTTCTATGAGGTCCTCACTACTCACCAAAACCAAATCTAAAATGGCATCCCATCTTGTTGGTTCAGCAACTACTTGGTGAAGGAATCCATCAGCTATCGCATCTAGGAAAATCTGAGCCCTATTATTATTATTAGAACTTGTCCTCCAGTCTATATCTGGGAAGTTAAAGTCTCCCATGATCACACAATTCCCATTAGTATTTACTTCTTTAAAAACATTAAAGAGGTCGCTATCCGTATCCAAATGAGATCCCGATGGTCTGTAGCACAACCCAAGCACTATCCCAGGGGAGGCTCTAGTAGCTTTCTTCCCCAATGTGATTTTTGACCAGACAGACTCTGTCTTATCCATTCCATCACTTCTTATTTCTTTACAGTTAACCTCATCACTGATATACAATGCTACTCCACCACTTTTGTCTTTATTTCTGTCTTTCCTAAACAGCACATACCCTTCAATACCTGTACTCCAGTCATGACTACTATTCCACCATGTTTCTGTTATCCCTGTAATATCCGGTTTCACTTCCTGCACCAGTAACTCTAATTCCTCCATTTCATTTTGTTACCTAGGCTCCTCACATTGGTGTACAAACATCTTAATTTTTGCTGTTTGGCTTCACTCACATTCTTTACCCAATTAGGTAATATTGGCGGTAAAATATCTGTGCCTATTAGATTGGTATGTACACTGCCCTTCTTCCTTATGTCCATTCTCCTGCCTACGGCTGTATCCTTTCTTACTTTGTTTTCTTCCCTCTCAAATAGAAAATCCAGCATGGAGATTACCTGGACATCTTCCAACCATCTCCCCTAAATTCCTAATTTAAAGCTCTCTTGATCAGTTGTGCCATCTTCCATCCTAAAAGTCTATTCCCCTCTTTATTCAGGCAAAGTCCATCCCCAGAGAACAGTCCTCTGTCCATGAATGCTTCCCAGTGACCGTACATCTCAAATCCTTCCTTATAGCACCTGAGTCATCTGTTGAGCATCATAATTTTGTCACACCTTTGTTGCCCTTCTCTAGGAACAGGCAGAATCCCACTGAAGATCACCTAAGCCTCAATTTCCTTAAGCGTCTTCCCCAGCCTGGCATAGTCTCCCTTGGTACATTCCAACGAGAATCTAGCCATATCATTTGTTCCCACAAGAAGAATAATCAATGGATTCTTTCCTGCTCCCGTTAGGATCCTCTTCAGCCTCAGGTCCCCATCCCATATCTTAGCACCTGGCAGACAGCACACCCTTCTGTTCTCTGTATCAGCTCTTGTTACAGACCTGTCTATTCTTCTCAGTAAGGAGTCCCCAATCACGTAGACTGCCTTTTCCTGGCGATGGTGTGATTTTCCATTCTATTCCCTGTTCCCTCGGGCTGCAAGTCCTCTCGATTTCTATTGTCCCTTGCAATCCTCTGCAAACCATCCTGTATCATCCTGGGGCTCATATTTGGTGTTATCTCCATTGACTCTTCCCCTCCTCCTGTAGGACTGTCTGCTCTTCTCTTCTTCCTTGCTCTCTCACCTTCAGCGACTACCTGCTGTGCCCCTTCTTCATTTTCCAACTCCATAAATCTGTTCCTGAGCTATGTTTCTCCTTCCCTAGCCCATCTTTTCCTCTGCCTGGCTCTCTTAATCACAAGCTTCCATTGTCCACTTTCCTCACCCAGCAGTCTCTCCCCAGAATTCACTGGTCCTGCTTCCATCTGCAAGTCTGAGCTTTTCCTTTCAGCCTCCTCATGTCTTTGCTCCATCATCCACTCGAACCCCATTCTAAACTCAACCAGAATTTCCACCTGCATCTCCAATCCTCAGATCTTTTCTTCTATCTTTCATGCAGATGAAACTCTTTTCAGGTACCCCCTCCAGAATCATGTACAAGCCGCAGCTTCCCCATCCAGTCATCTTCACTGTGTCTTCCACTGCTTGGGTCACTACCACCGCTGTCTCTGTATCTGTCATAGCCTTCTCACCTAAATCCTGTTAGTCAGGGAAACAGAAATCAAACCAAAACACTACCACCCACAGAAAAACAAACCCCCAACTAGCACCAAAACACTGCAAGAACACCACACTCCCTTCCCTAGCTTGTCTGTTCCTTTGCCTGGCTCTTAATCTTCCCCCAAAATTCCCCTTATAAACTCCCACTCAAACTCCTTGTCTACAGCTCTGTTTGCTGGCTCCTGTACAGTCCAGCATGAATGTGGCATGTGAATTCGCAGAGTCCTGTTCTCAGCTTGTGCCCAGGGGCAGGGAGTCAGTATTTTGTTTACAAACAGAGGCAGAGTGATGAAGATAAGAAAGGGCTGGTAATTCAATGAGTATCTGGAAGTGGTTAGACGAGCCTATAAAACAGGAATCCCTCTTCAGAGCAGAGGGAGAAGGGCGTGTTGAAGAGAGAATGCAGAGGACTGAGAAGAAATACAGCCAGGCTCTCTAAGCCAAGTTTACATTCAGAAAAGAGGGAGATTTGAGACATGTGGGTGAAACCAAGAGGCCAAAAAAGGTAAGGGAGAGCAGTAGTACGGAGACATCCCCACTCTACCTGTTGTACTGTCGTACTGATATGGCTCCATCCCCATAATATCTGAGCCCCTCACAATGTCGAACCTAATTTTTCTCACAGCCCCTCGGGGAAGTAGAACTGTGCTGTTATTCCCATTGTACAGATTGGACACTGAGGCCTACAGAGACTTAAGGCCAGATTTTCAAAGGACTTTGGGCACCTAGTGGCATTTTTAAAATGGTTTAGAAGGTTAGGTGCTTTGTAAACCCCAACACTGGATGCCTAGATGCATCTCTGGATGCCTAAATACCTTTGAAACGCTGTCCCTAAGACACTGGTCTGAGGTCATACAGGAAGTCCATGAGGAAAGTAGAACCCAGGTCTCTCAGGGAAGCTCCTTGTCCATTGGACCAGCCCATCTCTTTGTTGCATGCTGCAAAAAAAAGAGGATGGTGATAGATGGGAGCAAAACCAAGAAGGCCAGTTCACCAAGACTCCAGCAAATGGTCCCAATCAATTGGGAAGGATGACATGGTTGACAGCATGAAAAGCAGCACAGAGGTCAGGAAGGATAAAGAAAAAAGAGAGAGAATGAGAGTGAATTGAGAGGAGATCACTTAACTCCTAGGGAGTGGCAGGTTGCAGAGAAATGGCTGCTGTGCAATTTTACATTTTAACTGAAAACCATTTTATTTTGTTGTTTTTTTGTTCAGAGGTCCAGAAAAGGAAGGAATGAGAAAGTGCCATATGAGCATCAAATGTGTTTATGCTTCAGATTCTTAGGGTTTCAATTGTATTCAGGCCAATTCCAGAACAAAGAACAGAAATCGCATCAACAGAGTCCATAAGGTCAACGATTATTGTCATGATTTTTATTATTAACTGGGCACCATCTGTGTGCTCAGCACTGTTCAGAGTATTCCAGTCAATTCATATATAATGTGTAGCCCTGGCTAAGATGGCTGAGATATTTATGTATGAAATGTATAGTTATTGAGAACATCTTAATATCTGTGAGTGGAGACACTTATGACAATAGAAGTTTTACTTGATTAAGGACTAGAAGATTTGACCCTCCAATTTCTTTTAAGAGCAAGAGCTGCGCAGAACTGCTGTGCCTGAGTCATATACTGCTCAATAGGTCTCTTCACCATGTATTTTTGACAGGTTTCCATGCCCTTTCTAGAGTTTATGTCCCACCTTCTGGTCCCGTTTCTGGTCATGTACCCTGTTGGCGCCATCAGCGATTTTGAAATATTTTTTTATTGGGGAATGTTAGGTGTGCTGCTGTGCCTGTGTATTGACACGTTTGGCAAGAGAACCAGTGTCAGTGAACACACGGCAGTAAGAAGGTTTTTAGAAGTGCTTTACAGAAAAAAAGGAAAGTTTTTTTAGAAAAGAGAAAATAACAAGAATTGTTTAAATAAATTAAGGAAAAGCAAAAGGTTTATGAAAGAAAAGAGTAAAAGATAAAGATAAGAATAGAGAGAAAAATTAAAAGGGTTATTCTGAAATTAAAGATTTCTTTGTTAGGTTGAGAGAGGGTTTAATGACCACAGGATAAAGAGAGGATTTTAAGAAGACTTTAGAGAAAAAAAGTATTTTTAAAAAAGAGAAAATTAAAAAGTTACTTTGAAGTAAAAGTATAGAAAGCAGCAATAGAGAGGAGCAAAGAGAGTTTTAAAAATAAGAGGTTTTTTTTTTAAAAAGAGAGAAAGAAAAGAGGATGTTAAAGAAAATGAAAAGGGATATTTGGAATTAAAGAATAGAGAAAGAAATCAAGTAAAAGAGTAAAAATAAAGTTACATAAAGAAAGAGGAAAATGAGGGGAAAGGGTTTTAAAGAATAGAGAGAAAAAGTATAGAGGGACATGAAAACCAGCTTATGGGAAAGAGTTAACACATTTTACCAGAGATAAGGAATCTGTTTTTGTTCACCACACAATTCCTACTTTCCTAATGTTTTTAAATGTAAACCAAGGACAAACAAACTTTTAAAACATTAATTAAAGGGAACAGGCGTGTCTATTTCTTTATTTAGTTTTGCAGCTGCAGTGAAATTACATTGAAGGACACTTGTGAAAGTTATATCCAGCTTCCTTATTTCATTTACTGGAAATTGACTTTAGCTGTTAGCATTGGAAATGGAGAATGTCATACCCCCAGCGTTTACAATAAAAGGCTTGAAGAACAGCATGATAAGAATAAAGCTATATTAGCAGGTTTTTATAGTAGATGACACCAGGAAAGCAGCTTTTACTTAGAAATGGGCTACTTTTTCAAAGTTAAAAGAAAACCTTGCATTTTACTGCAAGAGCCAGCCAACCCCTTCTAACTGCTTTGAAGATGTAAGATAAACACTAACTCTGAAAAAACAAACCCTTTTCTCAAACAAATATACCACTTTGCTTTTTAGCATTTAGATTTATATAAAACACAAAAAACAGTGAATGTCCTATCCCCAGCATTGACAATGAAAGAGGAGAGAGATCATGTAGTAACAGGTCCCCACTTTTGTTTTCCTAGAAGAAAACTGCATGGAGGAAGTGGATAAAAATTGACCCCCTCGCCCTTGTTATATGAATAAATGAACATCACCACCACCACCACCCCACCTGAACCCCTCACCCCTTTTCTTGCCTTGTTTCCCCCTAACAGTGGAACATACAATGGGGAGGTATAAATACACAGCATATGAAAAGATGGGAGTTGCCTTACCAAGTGGGGGGTCAGTACTAACGAGTCAATTCAATTAAGTTGGAAGTGGGCTATTCTCAGCAGTTGACAAGAAGGAGTGGAAATCGCTTTTATAGTGCTAATGAGGCCAATGTAAACAGGGTGGCCCATTTCAAACAGTTGACAAGAAGGGGTGAGTATTTAGCAAGGGGAATTAGTTTTTGTAAAAACAAGGAGGAGTACTTAGGTGCGATACAAACCCAGAATGAAAAGAACACTCAGCCCAAGGTAGATCAGCAGCAATATTTGAACCCCTTACACTTTAGCTCCCTAACTTAGGCCCTTTTAGCAGAGATCAAGGAGTAATAACTAGCACATTCCTACACCAGCCACGGGAGAAGGACTTGACAAATGTTGTCTCACTGGGTTACACAACTATTCAGTTGTCAGCAGCAGCAGCACATTGCTAACCAGGAATCTTGGATTCTGCCCGTGGTTCTGGTTCCAGGGGCTGGGCAGGGCGCCGTGTGTCTAAGCTATCAGGGCGGGTGCTAGGCAGAGAGCCTGCACTCCAAGAGTGTGTCTGGGGACCCCAAGACAGGGACAAAGTCTGGGCTTTCTTCATACTCAGGATCTAGTGGCTGGGTCCCCTCACAGCAATCTGGTGAGTGGCCAAGAGGGGGCGCTTATCATCATACAGTGCCAGGCTTTCCCCTAAGGGAGCAGGGGACATTCACCCAGGGCTGTGGGGCAGGGAGAGGAGTCAGGTCTCTGCTGATGAAGGCTGGTGCCAGCTTCACTCTTTTTGAGAGTGTGCAGAGGGGCAGCACTGTGATCTGGGATTCTCGCTGGCCAGGGCTGTGTGTGCAGGAAGGATCTGGGGCTAGGTTGGTTTTTCACCACCACTGGAGTGAGGAAATGGAGAGAGATTGATCAGACAGGGCCATATCCCAGCTGGTATAAACAGCGTAACTCCCTTGATTTCAGCACTAGTGGTGAGGGGAGGCGTCTGGCCCATAATAGTCACTCTCCTCACGCCGATCTCAGGGCAGAGACACGAGCTTGGCACAGTCTGGGGAGTTACTTCAACAGGAAATAAACCCCTGAGAATCATTTCCCTAAAGGACTCACCCCCAAAATAACCTGCTGAGATAGAGACCGACAGAGCCTTGGACTTGTTAGGTAATAAAGCAAGTCCTCACTCACCTCTCCAGCACCCGAGTTCGTGCGGAGTTGGTATGGGGCACACAATTCTGTCAGAGACCAGACACCAATGCGTTGATCAACGGGCTCACACTATCCTTAGCTCTAAAAAGCTTTAGATTAAGTGTGGCCCCTTTATTAGGGGTGAGCATCAATATTTATACACAGAAGTAAACAAAGTGATTAACAAAAGATAATGGTCATGCATAATCAATCAATATTTTACAGGAAAAGCAAGTTTAACAAGTAAATGCATAGAGATAAAGGCTAATGGCTACTTAATAAAGGGGGTGTCATGAGTAGTTTGCAGGTCAGTGCTTTGTTCGATAAAGGGTTCAGAAAGGATTATGCAGAGACGGCCAGTCTGGGTGTGTTTTGGCTCCCCAAAGTTCACCAAAAGTTTAGACCCAACATTCCTCCATTTGTAGCTTTGAGATAACTATTAATCAAAAAGCTACACCCTATTTCAAGATCTCAAGGGCCGCTTGGCAATTTCAGCCTGGGCCAATTCGAAGAGAGTAAGGCTTTTAGCTGAAGTGGGAAAAGAATAAACTGACTTACATGAGTTTATGAGGGAGGGGACACACTGAATACAGCAACACAGTATCATAAGGACTACTATGGCCCCAACAACACCCACCAAGAGTTTTTTTTTTTTAACCCACCCAAATCCGGGCAGCCAATTTCATAAGGCTCCCCACCAATTATAAGGTGGCTGGCCAGAGGAGTAGTTTTTAGCCATTTCCCTTAGGTGTTTGGTACGTTGAAAAGTGTTAGAGTAGGTGTCATTTACAAAAACACAGCATTCTTCATAAGCAGAAAATAAACTAAAAAAGCATAAAAAAACATACAGTTGTCAGAATAAAGGGTCCTCTCATTTTTTTCGAGTCAATTTAAGTCTAATGTCTGAGAGAGGTAAGCTGGTCCACTGGTCGAAGGCAGTGTCCTCAGTGGTGACAAGAGCTGCTGGTCCGTCACTGTGGTCCACTACGGCTGGCTTGACGTGGGAGTGGTGGATCCAAGATTTGCATCCTTTCAGGAACACTGCAGTCTGGGTTGTTAAAAGAACCTGGTGGGGTCCAGTAAACCTTGGCTGGAGGGTGTCGTCACGAACGAACTTTTTGGCCCAGACGAAGTCCCCTGGTTGGAACGGGTGGATCTGTTCCTCCAGCGGCACGGTCTGGGAAAACTGCGAGGCTTTCCAAAGGGTACGGAGGCGAACCTGTAGGGAGAGAAACTGACACGCGGTCATATGATCCCCTCCCAATAGTGAAACATCAGCACGTGGTAGCGCCCCGCCTTTGAAAGGGGGGTGTCCATAGAGCAGTTCAAAGGGGGATAATCCCAATGCGCGGGTTGGGCGAGTACGAAGGTGAAACAGGACCAAGGGAAGTACCTGAGGCCACTTTAATCCTGTTTCCTGACAGTATTTAGCCAATGTAAACTTAAGTCTCCTATTCATACGCTCAACTTTCCCGCTAGACTGGGGGTGGTAGGGTGTATGAAAGGAGTGTGAAATGCCCAGTCCTTGTTCTAAACGGCCAAGGACATGATCAGTAAAGTGAGGTCCGCGATCTGAGTCGAGCACAAGAGGGATGCCAAAACGGGGTACAATGTCTCTAAGGAGAATCTTTGCCACTGTGGCAGCAGTACAATTAGCAGTAGGAAAAGCTTCAACCCAGGAACTCAGAGGGCAAACCAAAACAAGGAGGTGCTTTTTCCCAAAAGCCTTTGGCATATCTGCAAAGTCAATTTGAAGATGTTGAAATGGAGCAGCAGGCGGAGGTCTTCCACCCTTAATTTTGTTAAGAGGTGGAGCAGGTTCATTACGCTGACATGTGCTGCATGCTTTCACTATTGATAGGCAATAGGGTTGAATGCCTGGAGCATACCAAAAGCGAGCGATAGTGTCCACGAGGGCGTGCGTGCCGTAGTGACCCCCTTTATCATGGTGCCAGCGAACTGCCACGGGGTATGTGGAGCGAGGGAGGCAGGCTCGGCCATCTGGCATAAGCCAGGTCCCTTTGACCAGAGTGGCCCCGAGGCTTTCCCACGATTGTAGTTCAGCAGCGGGTACTGGTACGGGGTGCGGTGGAGTAAAGGAGGAGGTTGCAATAGCCAATGTGGGCATGGCTAAAGGTAAGGTGGCAGCCTTCTTGGCGGAGGCGTCAGCCAGGGCATTCCCACGGGTAACGGGGCTACTATCTTTAGTATGGGCCCGGCAGTGAACTACAGCCAGGACAGAGGGTTTTTGGAGGGCGTCCAAAAGCTTGTGGATGAGGGGGAGGTGCTGAATGGGTTTACCGGCAGCTGTCTGGAAACCTTGAAACTTCCAGAGGTGGATATGACAATGCACAACTCCAAAAGCATATTTGCTATCAGTAAAAATGGTAACGGTCTTACCAGCGGCCAACTGGCAAGCTCGGGCCAGGGCATAGAGTTCAGCGGCTTGGGCTCCCCAGTTGCCTGGCAGTGAGGCGGCCTCTTGAATGTCCCATTCAGAGGTGACAGCATAACCAGTGAAACGCTTGCCATCAACATAGAAGGAGCTTCCGTCCGAGAAGAGGATGCAATCGGGGTTGTCCAGTGGCACGTCAAACAGGTTGTCTCTTATCTGTAAGATGCTGTAAACTACTTCCACACAGTCGTGCTGATCCTGGAGGACTGGCAGGTCAGGAAGCAAGGTAGCTGGATTAAGGGGTCCACACCTTTCAAAAATTAGGTTAGTGTCTTCTAAGAGTTCGGCCTCTAGCTGTTGCTGACGATGGGCCGAAAAGACTTGGGTTGTGCCCCTACGCAGAAGGGCTGACAAGGCATGAGAGGTCCAAACCGTGGTAAAATGACCCAGGGTTAGGCTCTTTGCCTTTGTGATCAGCAGGGCAGCTGCTGCCAGAGTCCGGGTGCAGGATGGGGTTCCCTGAGCGACAGGGTCGATTTGCTGAGAGTAAAAAGCAAGCGGGAAATGGTGGGGCCCGCTCAGCTGGGTAAGGACACCACTAGCAATTCCGCCCCTCTCGTGGACAAAAAGGTGAAAGGGTTTGCTGTAATTGGGGGGGCGGAGAGACATGGAGAAGGCCACACTGTCCTTGAGTAACTGAAAGGCTTGAATAGTGTCCGGGGACCACTGCAAAGGGTCAGGAGCAAGGTTAGCAGTGAGTCGGTGGAGCAGTTTGCTTAACTCCCCGCAGGACGGCAACCAGGGGCGACAGAAGCTAATTAATCCTAAGAAACCTCGAAGTTGTTTCTTGGTGTTCGGTAGAGGGCAGTTTTGAATAGTCTTTATGCGGGCTGGGTCCATCTGTCTTCCCTCTGGGGTTAACAGGAAGCCCAGATATCGGACCTTTTGTGAGACCCACTGAATCTTTTTAGGGTCTACCTTGTGGCCTCTGGTGTGTAGGTATAATAAAAGTGCCTTACCATCGATGCGGAGGGCAGCTTCTTCGCGATTACCTAATAGGATGTCATCTACGTATAGGACCAATGTGGATCCCTGCGGACTGGTGAAACCTTCCAAGTCGTGGCGGAGGCACTGGCTGAAAATCGTGGGGCTCTCTCTGTAGCCTTGAGGAAGTCGTTGCCAGACATAACTTTGTCCCTCCCAGGTGAAACCAAAGAGATACTGAGAGTCTGGGTGCACAGGAATGCTGAAAAAAGCTGATTTTAAGTCAATAACAGTGAACCACTCAGCATCCCAGGGGATTTGGCTGATGATAGTAGCTGGGTCAGGAACTACTGCATGAAGAGGGACCACATACTGATTAACAACTCGTAGATCCTGTACAAAGCGCCAACGAACAGGGTCTCCGTCCTTTTTAGGAGGCTTTTTGACAGGCAGTATAGGGGTGTTACAGGGAGTGCGCTGAGGGCGGACTAGCTTTTGTGCAATGAATCCCTCGATAATGGGGCGGATGCCCTCCCGGGCTTCCAGCGACAGAGGGTATTGAGGGACTGACGGGGGGGTTAAGGAAGGCTTCACCTGAATCCTTACGGGCTCTGCCGAAAGGAGCAGGCCAACATCAGTGTCAGAAATTCCCCAGAGGGTTGAAGGCAAGTCAGTGAGGTCAGGGGAGAGAGAGGGGGGTGTTTCCCAATTACCCTGAGTAGGGGCCGAATCTCCTAACACTGTCATCAATAATCCTACCCCTTCAGGAGTGCAGGTTAAAGTAGCCTCAAGCTTACAGAGTAAATCCCGGCCCATCAAAGGGATCGGACAAGCTGGGGAAAAAAGAAAACGGTGAGGAAAACATTTATCAGCATAAACAACATTCAAAGGCAAAGTGAGTTCCAGAGACTGTGGGTTGCCCTCCACCCCAGTCGCAGTTTTAACCTCAGAGGATAGCCAGGGAGAGGGGGCATGATTTAAAAGAGAGAAAGTAGCCCCAGTATCAATGAGGAAAGAGACAGGCAGTCCCTGGACTGAAAGGGTTAAACGAGGCTCTTTGCTGGGAGGGGAGAAAGTGAGAAAGGAGCCGGCTAAAGACATTAAGGAAATAAGACCATCACATTGTTTGTCTTCGCCCCCGGGGTACCGTCATTGAGGAGGCTGAGTTTGCTGCGGCTGCTGCTGTTTCCCGTAGTTGATCCAGGCCTGGGGAATGGGCTGAGCTGGTGGTGCAGCTGTAAAGGCATCTCTCTAACTATACTTTTATTACTCGCAAGAGATTTGACAGGGACATCCTCTGGGCTATCCTCAGGGGGGGGGGCATGCACCCTGCTGTATCTGTTTGGACATTAGCCTAGTAACTACTCCTCCCGAGGTTTGCCCCTCCATTTCCTCCTCATCCTTCTGCAGAAATTCCAATTTGGGATTCTGCAGATTCCCCTCTGCTACATGGAGAGAGTCCCCCTGCGGAGGAATAGGGGCAGGTGCAGAGGGGACCAGCTGACGAGTCAAAACACGCCGTGGTTTACACCCTTCATTGAAATAACCTGGAGGGGGTTCACTCTCGGGAGAGTACCTGACTGCCATAATTTTTAAAGATTTCCACAGCTCTGCTGCTGTGTCCCAACAAAACCAGTAACATAACTGTCCCGGATGGTCTTTTTCGATCTGGCTCTTTACTCCTCTTAAGGCAGCCTGTTCGAAAGAGCCATACGAAGGCCACCTCATCTCCGGGTCGGCCAATACCGCGGTATACCCAGTCCAATTCCTTACACATAGTGTGTACAACTTCTTCCTAGACATTCCTGTCTGTACTGGGAGTTTCCCTTCGTTCCATAACTTATTTACAATCCCCAACGGACTCTCAAGAGGCACGCTAGTCCCTTGACCCATGGTGTCTGACAGGAGCCCTCCAACTGGCGTTTACCCTGCTGTCCAATACATGACCCCTCAATATTGAATTGGCTGGGAGAAATCTCCTGTGGCGCCTTGCCAATTCATATATGAGTGGTCTGACCACTGGACAGAGGTACCGCACCAGAAGGAATCCCGGACGAGCCCCCAAATTGTTAGGTAATAAAGCAAGTCCTCACTCACCTCTCCAGCACCCGAGTTCGTGCGGAGTTGGTATGGGGCACACAATTCTGTCAGAGACCAGACACCAATGCGTTGATCAACGGGCTCACACTATCCTTAGCTCTAAAAAGCTTTAGATTAAGTGTGGCCCCTTTATTAGGGGTGAGCATCAATATTTATACACAGAAGTAAACAAAGTGATTAACAAAAGATAATGGTCATGCATAATCAATCAATATTTTACAGGAAAAGCAAGTTTAACAAGTAAATGCATAGAGATAAAGGCTAATGGCTACTTAATAAAGGGGGTGTCATGAGTAGTTTGCAGGTCAGTGCTTTGTTCGATAAAGGGTTCAGAAAGGATTATGCAGAGACGGCCAGTCTGGGTGTGTTTTGGCTCCCCAAAGTTCACCAAAAGTTTAGACCCAACAGACTCAGGGCCCAAACAACACATGTGACCCATAGACATGGCCTCAGTAAGGAGAGCCCATGGTCTCAAAAGCAAGGCCTGAGTCAATGGCCTCGCTTCAGATCCCAGCTGGTGTGAACCAGCCCCACTCCCATGGAGTCGATGGGGCCAGACACCAGGGTCCTGGGAGAGTTGATGGCACTGTACAACCTACAATTCCCTGGGCTGTCCATGATCACACATAAGGAGCACAACGAGGTCAGAGTGGGCACCGTGGGCCCGCGTGTTGTCTGCTTCACACCGGCTGCACACCCTGAGGGCATTAAACCAAGAAACAGCAATTTCATGCTGGAGGGGCAGTTTGGGGAGGGGAACATGCTGTGCCCAGGGCTGGGCAAAAGGCTGGGTTCCCATGCCCAGAGGGAGGAGCCGGGGGGAAGGGCTGCACCCTGAGGGGAGTCTGGATCCCAAGGCTGCGGCAGTGGCTGGCCTCCAGTCAGGCTCCAGGAGCTTGAAATATCCCTGGGGTACGGACCTCAGAGACTTAGATCCTCTCACAGCAGCCTTGCAGGATGGCCAGGGAGGGTGCTGGCTAGGCCCTGTGACAGATGCCCCGACACCATTCACCAGGGCCCTGGCTGACTGGAGAGGGGCAGGAAATGGCCCCCCTGCTTCTAGCCACCATCCCTTCTCCCAGGAGTGACGGGGCTGCAGGAGGAGCAGGGATGCAGCCGGCCCAGAGCTCAGGGCTGCCCAGCCTATGGCCTAGCTGGTGGCCCATGTCTCTGCCCTCACTGTGCTCTGGCCCCTGGCGGTGCAGGGTCAAAGGGCCATTTTCCAGCCAGCCCCATGCCAGTTGCAGGCAGCCCTGGAAGAAGGGAAGGGGGCTCTGCCCAGGAACTGGCTGGAAAAGATGCAGAGCGATTGTGGAGCTCGGCTGAAGGGAAGGGGGCGGCCTCCTGGTCCCACTGATCCCAGCCCAGCTGTCCCAGTGTTGCCTGCTCCCCAGTGTCCAGAGGGGAGGATCCTGCCTAGGACCCACAGCCAGAGCAGGTGCCTGATCTGCACCCTCAGCTCACCCCACATGGGGATGTGGATGAGGGAGAAGAGGCTCTTTCATGCCATGGGGTCAGCCAGTGGTGCCTCCCAGGGCAGCAACAATGATGCAGCCTGTGTGTTTGAGACAATCTTCCACCATGACCCCCCCCGCCCTACTCCTGCCCCATGGAAACCCTGCTGAGTCCCTCTACCCCGCATCTCTCCTTTGGGCACAGGTGAATAGGGCCAAGGCATTAGCCCCACCCTAGTTCCAACAGTGTGCTCAGATCATTCCCAAATCCTCCTCCCATTACCCCTGCTCAGGAAGTGCCCTCAGCTTTCTCCACCACACGCTGTCCGGGGCATTGCTGGGCCACACGCTGCACCCAGGAACCACAGGTGAAAGGTCCCGTTGGTGCCGCCTGGCTAAAGAGCTGACGTTGTTCAGTCTAACCCAGCCCCAGTCAGCAAAATCCACACACCCGGCGAGTGGGGTTGGCACCTTCTTCTGCTCTCACTTCCCCAAACTCCAGGGCAAATTGAGCCCTTCGCTGTTTGGATTCAGCTGATTCAGCTTCCTCAGAAATCTGGACCAGATGACACCCACTTAACCTCTTAACAGCACTAGTCGGGGCGCACTCCTCAGGCCAGAGACTGTCTCTCATGCTGTGTCTGGGCAGTGCCCGGCGCAATGGGGAGCTCTGGCCAGTCCATCCCAGCGTGATGATGGTCTGGGCTGGGCTGGGCCTGGTGCTGGTTGGCTACTGGCCCCAGCCCTCCCCCGCCCCTCCTGAGAGTCTATTCACCTCAGCTGCACTCCCCACCAGCTCCTCACCCCGCCCCCCAGCCCTGCACCCCTTGCCCACCCATTAGTGGGTCAGGCCCCAAGGCCCCGCACAGATCCACAGGACCAGGCCTGTAGCCTCCATGGTGCCAAGCCTGGGCTGTCAGCCCCAGCATCCTGTCTCTCCCCAGGGCCCCCTGCGGCGCAGCCAGGCCAGCTCGGGAACCGGGTCCTTGTTCAGGGCAGGAGACGAGCTCTGCAGCAAACCACAGACACCCTGGCCCCAGGGCGCCCCCCTCTAGCCCAGCCCAGCAGCTGCTGTTGGCACAGCCGGGAAATGGAGGCTGCCTCACCTGCCCCTCACCCCACAGGGATCAGTGTGGCAGGGGAGGGGCTGGGCGAATGGTATAAAGAGGAACTGAGAGGGACTCGGCTGAAAGCCGATCACTGTGGATCTGGTGTGAGCATCTGTCAATGAGTGACGGCACCTCCTGCTCCTGCCCCATGGAAACCATGGTGAGTTCCCTCCGCCCTGCCTCCTCCTACCCCATGGAAATCCTTGTGAGTCCCCCCTCCACCTCTTCCTGCCCATGGAAACCCTTGTGAGTCCCCTTTGTTCCCCTACCTCCTGGCCCACGGAGCCCAAGGGGTGATCCCTCTGCCTACCTGGCCCCTGCCCCAAGTGATCCCATGTGGGTCCCCTCTGCCATTCACCTACACCTCCCCCCCACCCATGAAGTTCCAGGGGATTCTTCTCTTCCCCATCTCCTGTTGGTAATGCAGTAGGAGCTAGGGGATGTGGGTCGGGGGGCTCAGGGTTTGTGCCCAGGGTTTGGGGACACTGATGTTGTGGGGTCCTGTGCAGGTGCCAGGACGGATGCCCAGGGTTGGAATCCTGCTGCTGTCCCTTCTCCTCTGCTTCGGGCCAGAGACCACCAGGAGCATCAACCCGGATGCACTCAAAGTGATTGTGAATTATGTTGATAGGTGAGTGAGGCCCCAGTGGGGCATTTCCCATCTGACTGTGACCCCTCTGCCCTCCCTGGGGGGGAAAGCGAAGGAAAAAGGGGGGAAGATGCTTCACATTTGCCCTCAGTGGCTTTCTATCTGGCATAAATGGCTCAGTCCATAGCAGAGCTGGGAAGGCGTGATTCTGGGGAAACGGGGGGAGAGGGAGCCCTGAGCTGAGAGGGATGATTCTGGGGGTGTAGGGGGAGATGGGGCCCAGAACTGGGAAAGGGAGATGTGGGTCTCATTACTTGTGTGAAGGGCTGGTCAGAAACCAGAATTCCAGTTCCATCGGAAATGCTGAAACTTCTATATTTTTTCCTTTTGAATCAGAACTAAAATTTGAAATTTTCTACAGAATGGGAATTCCAAATTTTGTTTTGGAAAAATTGAAAACAGATTTTGGTTTGACCATATCTAACTATTTCATTTCAGTAAGTTCATAAGGTTTCCATTTCAGCTTTAGCAGCTTGACTTTTATGTTTAATAAATATAATATAATTATAATATAATATATAAAAATCCAGATTTTTTCACTGGTATATTATCAACAGTAATATAACATTATATAACAAAAGTAAAAAAAAATTATAACCAAATGTTTCAATCTAAACAAATTGTTGTGATTATGTTTCATCAAAAAATTACACAAAATCGATGTATTCCCTGGAAACCTTTAGGTTTTTTTGAGTCAGCCTTTTCCTAAGGAAAACTGTTCTGTCTGAAATATTTTGATGAGCAATAGTCATGTGCTTGCTATACACTCATAGACTCATAGACTCATAGGTCAGAAGGGACCAATCTGATCATCTAGTCTGACCTCCTGCACAAGGCAGGCCACAGAACCCCACCTATCCAATTTTATAACAACCCCTATCCCAGGATCGAGTTATTGAAATCCTCAAAAGTGGTTTGAAGACCTCAAGCTGCAGAGAAACCACCAGCAAGCGACCCGTGCCCCACGCTACAGGGGAAGGCGAAAAACCTCCAGGGCACCTGCCAATCCGCCCTGGAGGAAAATTCCTTCCCGACCCCAAATATGGCGATCAGCTAAACCCTGAGCATGTGGGCAAGAGTCACCAGCTAGCATCCAAGAAGGAATTCTCTGCAGCAACTCAGTACCCATCGCATCCAACATCTCCCCGCAGACCATTGAGCAGACCTGTCTGGTGGTAATTCAAGATCAATTGCCCAAATTGAAATAAATCAGTACCAGATAATTTGCACCCAAGAGTCTAAAAAGAACTGGCTGAGAGCTCTCTCAGCAATTGATGTAGATTTTTAACACAACCTGGAACCCTGGGGAAGTTCTAGCGGATCGGGGGGAGGGGAGATAAGGTTGTGCCTGTATTTACAAAGAGTAAATGGGACAGTCTGGGGAAGTATAGGCTGGTACCCAACACCAATCCTGGGCAAAATCTGTATGTGCCTCCATTGTCCCCTCGCCTCAATATCAGAGTTCTCATTCCACACACACACATACACACACACACACACACACACCATGCCAGTGACTCAGTGTGTCTCCTCATTTCCTCTGACATTGACCCTGGGCAGAATCATGAGAATGCTTCATACAGGGCGCCAAGAATAAAGCATTAAAGGGTGGAAAGAGAATTGGTGCAGAAACAGGTCTTGGGAAACAAACTCAGTATCTTCTAGGAGGAGATTGGGTGTTTGGTTGATAAAGATTACTGTGCTGACTGCCACAGCTCCCCAGGATGGGTGCTAAATCTGTTGCCTGATACTTTTTAATGGTTCGTAATACTTGTATTCGTTGCCAATTGATGAATGGGCTGAGAGTAAAAGGGTTCTTGTCCCAGAATCAAGCTAGACACAACTAAAACCAAGAAGTTCAATATCTTGTAGGGAACCTCAAGGTGTGTGGCATGGACATTCATGCTGAAGGCAAAACCAAGTCTTGGAGATTTTGATTAAAATCAGTGAAAAAGCCAGAGAAGCTCCAAGCCACATAGAGAGGTAGGATTAATCCAGTATTGGGGATACCTGTGGTATCATTCTATGCATGAGCTCTTAGGTTTGCATATTCACAACCTTCCTCAAGGATCTGGTGGTGAGAGACAAAGAACCGCCCCTTCTCTGGCAAGCCGAATGAGTCTGATGGTGCTCAGGTGCTGGTTCCTCGCTGCACACGGTTCATGGTAGATAACAATAGAGCTGAAAGGTCGAATAATGGAAAAACCAGCCCTCCACATGGTGGTTTGCCCTATTATAAGGCCTGCGCACTATCATGAATATTCATGCTTATGCTCACCCTTCCATGCCCAAATCTAACATCCTCACCTTGATAATATGAGGGGGGCACTTATCCCATAGGCGTACACAGTGATACATATTCATGCTGTTTTAGCTCATTATCATACCCGTCACCTCATGCTCAAGCAAATTTGTGGTTCTCACGTCCATGTTCCTGCAGCTGCCGTGTATCGTGTTCCAACTCCTGCTATTCCTAGTTCCCCAAAATCTCAGGGTAACTGTCAGACCATTTAACTGTGTCACAGGCCGACGATACTTGACTACATTTATGCTAACTTGCCTAAACTAATGTCTGACAGGATACAGCCTGTAGGTTCCTTGCGTTACAGCTTAATGGAATAGGGCAAGCCAGCCCTATGGCCTACAGCCCCAGCTTTTACACAGTCCCTTGACAGTGTGCCAGCCCCCCAAGGGGTCCCACTCCTCCTTAAAGGCAGGCCACACGGCCTCCCTACCTCCGAGACTGAGCCCCTGGGCTCCCGCCCTCCTGCTTCACCCCATCCCGGTCAGAGACTTTGATGGTCTTCAGGGTCACATGTATCTCAGCCAGTCTTTGCAGCAATGCCAGGCAGCCTCTGCAACCCAGAGCAGGGTCTAGCAGTCACCGGGAGCCCAGCACTGGGCAGGTCGTAGGTGAGCACAGAGGAGTGAAGGTTATGACACAGTTCAGACTGGCTGATGTCAGGGCTGTACCCGGCCAAGCTGCCATGGAATCCATTTGGGCCCCATCTTTCTGGGCTTGTCTACACTTAAAACACTACAGGGACACCTCTGCAGTGCTGCAGTGTAGACACTACTTACGCCAACAGGAGGGGGTCTCTCATCTCTGTATTAATCCACCTCCTTGAGAGGTCAAGGGAAGAGTTCGTCCACCGACCTCACGCTGGCTACACCAGGGCATAGGCTAGCTTAACTACATCACTCAGTGGGATCAATCTACCAGGCCTCTATCATTCCAGGTAAGAGCTGCTGTGTCTCTCCAAAGGGCAGCTTCCATCCCAGCTTCCTGTCACCTCCTGGCCCATCGTCCTCCGGCAGAGCCCTGCTGAGTTCACATGTACTACCTAACGGAGATTCCCATTGTTAGGTGTCAATTGGTCTGTCCTTGGGGTTCCCACTGTTTTTCTGGATCCTCCATTGGTATGGCTCTGTTTCAGCCAGTTAACAACCCATGCATACCACCCCAGACAGTTGTATGACCCAGCACCTGATATCTCCTGCTCTGCCCCAAAAGCTGCTTTCTAACTCTTTACACTCCAATGCACAGCAATTCAAAGTAGAGAGAAACTGAGGCATTCATCAAAATCATAAAAATATTACCAAAATTCCCAAGCTTGTCACGCTGACATTCTAGACATTGCCTGTGTGAGGGCTTTGACTTAGTCTCATGTGACACTCTAATAAAAGAAATTAGCACTCTACAAAATCAATGTAGCTTACATTCAATGGATTAAAAACTGACTGATAGATCTCAGCACGTCACTGCAAAGAGAGAATCCTCAGAGAATGGGGACTCTTCCAGTGGGATTCCCCAGGCCTCTGTTCTTTGCCTGATACTACTTGAAATCTGTATCAATGATCTGGAAATATATCTATATAGTATTGGGACAAGAACATATATATATGCAAACACACATGCACATGGCGGTTGCAGCCTTCCTAGCTTGTCAGCCAAGTTCACACACCCCTGGTCTCCTTCCATCCCTCCCACCCCCACTACCGGATGCCTGGGTGCCACCTCTCTTCTCTCTCTATTTCATTGATCTGCTCCACTTCCTTCTGTGTAAAAGCCTTTGTGTCTTTCCTTTTTCCTAGAGGGTTGCCCATGTCATTGTTTATGTAGGCCAACCTGTATTCCCTCCACTCTGAGTCCCATCTTCCCTCACTACCCACTCACCCAATGCCCCCTCATAAGGAATGTGTGGGTGTCTGGAGGTGTGGGGGGCTGAGACCCAGAGAAGGGAGGATGTTTTAACACAGCCCAGTGCCTGGTCAGATACCTAGGAGCAAAGAGCGCAGGTCACAGGTACAAGATGGGGCTTGTCTCCTGGAAAGCGTCGACTCTGAAAGGCATCCAGGGGTCACAGTGGAAGCCAGCTGAACATGAGCTTCCAGTGCAGTGCTGGAGCTGAGGGGGCGAAAGCAATGCTTGTCTGGATGAACAGGAATATTGGGTAGCAGAGAGGTGGGATCACCTCTGTATACAATGTTAACGACACCATTACGGGACACTGCATCCAGTTCTGGGGTCCACACTGCAAACAGGATGCTGGACAATCGGAAAGGGATCAGAACAGATGGATCCGAGGTCTGGATCTCCTAGAGAGAGACTAAAGGAGCTCAGTGTATTTGGCTTATCACAGAGAAGGCCAAGAGACATGACTTGAGCAGGGTCTGTAAGTATCTGCGTGGGGAGGAGATTTCTGACAGCAGAGAGCACGAGCACCGACTTTCATTTTCTCCACTCTGCCTCTTTCCCCAAGGCCCCACCCTTGTTCTGCCTCTTTCTGCCCCAGCTCTACTTTCTCCCCCAGTGCCTCCCACCCACCACCGAACAGCCAATTGACGGGTGGCTGATGGGTGCTGAGCACCCACTATTTTTTTTCCATGGGAGCTCCAGCCCAGAGCATCCATGGAGTCGGTGCCTATGGCAGAGGGTGCTTCGGTCAAACAGATAGAGGCAGAACGAGATCCAGTGTCTGGATGCTAAAGCGAGACAATTTCAGAGGGGAAATAAGGCACAATGTCTAACTGGTAGAACAACTTACTAAGGGATGTGGTGGCTTCTCCACCATGTGGAGTCTTTAAACCAGGGCTGGGTGGCTCTTTCTCAAACATCCACCCTAGCTCACACAAGAGTCATGGGCAGGGATCCCTGGGGGAGGCTCTCTGGCCTGGGCCATGCAGCTCAGACTAAATGGTCACAATGGTCCTTTCTGGCTTTAAACTCTATGAATCCGTAACCCAGACTCTCTCCTCTTTTCCCCACAAAGCTTTCGCCCTGACAGTAATAACCAATACGCAGCCGCAGTGAGCCTGCCTCAGGCAGCGTGTAATCTCCTCGAGGAGCAGCAGCTGAGGGAGTACCTGAGTGAGGAGGAGCTGAAAGAGATGAAGGCAAAACTCAACAGCAAGGAGCTGTTTGAGGGCCAGAACATTGTGGCTGCCCGGCCCAAATTCCAGAAAAAGAAGCCCACCCTGCACTCTGAGTTCCTGCTGCTCAGCCCAGACCAGAATGGCATCAGCCCCATCTCCCGCCTCTTGGACAAGACCAGGGACCAGAGGACTTGCCCAGAAACCCATGTCCCAGGCAAGGAATGCGGCAACAACTGCTACCAGAAGTGGTCCCCGGACCAACCTTGTGGTTGGAACAGCTGCCTCATCTTCTTCACCAAGTATTCGCCGTGCCTGGGCACCTGCCTTAACAGCTCAAACTGCTTATACATCCGGGACCTCATGGATGGGGTCTTTGGTGCCATCAATAACAACTTCCGGGCGTTGGCCTTCCGGCAGGTCTACCCACAAGACATGGCCCAGAAGCAGAAGGCATTGTGGGAAGCCTGGCAAACCATCCAAAACGCCCCAATGTACATGTGTGATAACAACGGCTGTGCCAGCTGTGAGGAGAAGATCCTCAGCCAAAACCCCTGCCTCAAGGGGGTGCCAGAGATGAGGGCCATGCCACAGAGAGCCCACGAGTGATGGGATCCCAGTGGGGATGAATTGGCTGGCTGGGATACAACCAGTTAACACACCAGTCAATTCATCTCCCTAACACGCCCCTCTGTCTCTCTGTCACATCCCCTATCTAGCCATCTCCATAGATACCGGGGGGGTGGCAATTCCTCCCCATTGCTCTCATTTCTAGGGTGCCCACCACCCTGCTACAGCAGTCCTGGATTTGCCCGGCAATCTTTCTCGCTCTATGTGGTGCCGCAGCTATATCGGTGTCATGTGGGTGCAATTCTAGCATGGAGCTCTTAGTCCAAACAAGGGTGGCACAGATGAGATGTGTCAGTGGATGGGGCAGATGGGGAGCATGATAGTGTTGGTGTCACTCTGGCATAATCCTAGGTAACTCGGAAAGGGGGTAGACCACAAGTGTCAATGAAGCCCTCCTGTTGTAGGCCTCAATGAACCAATGTTCCTCCATGTTCAACACTTTGTGTAACCTAGTGTAACCGAATGTACTAATAGTTGCAAAAATGTAATGTTAGCAGTTAGCTTTTGGTTGTAACAGCCAGTTCTCTGCTGTAATACATTGAAGCTAGGCTAAAGCAAGTTTCAAGGCCACTTTTAGATACAGCATACATGTCTCTGCAGTAGAAAGGGGAAAAGGGAGGGGGAAAACAAAAAAAGGTGTAAGAAAAGAATGCTGCAGCTGGACAGAAGAGGGAGGGAAAACGGGGGATTGCTAGTCAGTGAGAAAAGTTCTCATGGATATAAAGGAACAGACTGCTTGTTTTAGGTGTGCTTGATCTGAGTCATTCTCCCTGCACCGCTTTGAGATCTCAAATAAACTTGGTTTGCTTCTCCACCCTGGTGTGTTTATTGGCGCGGCACACCAGGCGACAGACCCCCCCCTACACTGTTGCTTGGCCTCAGGCAGTTATCTGCCGGCAACAATAGCAAGGGGTGGAGGCAGACTGGGGATGGGATAGGGGGAGGGGTGGGCCAGATGGGGGATGGGACATGGCGGGGGGGCGGGTCAGACAGGGGGTGGGATGTGGCGAGAGGCAGGGCAGAGGTGGGAAGGGATGTGGCGAGCATGGAGCAGACAGGGATGGGACGTGGTGAGAGGAGGGGGGAATGCGGGCTGGAACATGAGGCTGGGCCAGATGGGGATGGGGGATGGGAGGTGGCAAAGGCTGGGCAGACTCCAGGCTGGAGCATTGTCCCCATCCCGGTGGGGCTGGTTTGTCTCACACTGGAGGTGATAGGGCAAAGTTGCTGATTCTCTGCCACAGGAGCCAGGCCAATAAAGCTTCAGAGCTTCCTGGGGCCTCACGTCTCTGTCTATCTGCCTGGCGCATTCTATCTGACCCATTGATTCCAAGGGAGCAGGGCTGGTTCACACCAGTTGGGCTCTGACCCATTGATTCCAAGGGAGCAGGGCTGGTTCACACCAGCTGGGCTCCGACCCTGTCTGCTCAATCTCTCTCCACTTCCCCATTCCCATGAGTGCTCCCCACTTCCCCCAGGTGAGTGCCCCAGCTCCCTTAGGGGAATGCCAGACAGTGCATGGCTGATGAGCACACCCTCTTGGCTACTCACCACATTGCTGTGAAGGGACCCAGCCCCTGGATCCCAGAGTCTGAACAGAGCCAGGCCCAGACCCTGTCTTGGGGTCCCCAGGCACACTCCAGGGGAACAGACCCTCTGCCTATCACCTGCCCTGGCAGCTTAGACACACGGCACCCTGCCCAGCCCCTGAAACCAGAGATGATCCCTCAAAGTCTCCTGTAGCTTAACACCCCTCTGGCAGAGCTCCACCCAAAGGTGGGAGCCCTGGAGGGTCCCTCTTCACCGGCCCACCTGGGAGGTGCAGCACAAACACACAAATGCTTTGCACAGAGTTTGAAACAGACCCACCCGCCCCTCCCAATCCAACAGGCATTCCCCTGCCTTGGATTCATTGCTGCTCAGGGCTGGAGCCACCCGAGGCCCATCTGCCACCATGTACAGCTTGTGAGCTGAAACACAGGGCCTTCTCTAGCCCAGCTGGCCTGCCGTGCCCTGGACTGGGCCATGCCCTTCCTCTCTCCTGCCCAGCGCTGCCTGTTCCCGGCAGCTCTCACAAGTCTTCACCCATGAGTCCAGTTGGCAGGGCCGGCGCTTCCATTTAGGTGACCTAGGTGGTCGCCTAGGGTGCCAGGATTTGGGAGGGTGGCAGACTGCTCCGGTGGACCTCCCGCAGGCGTTCCTGCGGACGGTCCGCAGGTCCCGTGGCTCTAGTGGACCTCCCGCAGGCACACCTGCGGCAGGTCCACCGGAGCCGCGGGACCAGCGAGCCGGCCCTGCGCCTAGGGCACCAAAAACCCTGGCGCCGCTCCTGCCAGTTGGAACCATTTGCTTTGATCCCATTTCTTGGCTATGTGTTGGTGACATCCCGCTGCTCTCCCCTGGCCTCCTCCCTTCAGACAGGGGGTGGACAGATCTTCTCCCCGCTCCAGCAAACCCAGCACTGTGAAGACAGACTCCACGAACTAGCCCACCGTGGCACGGGTGGGAGGGGAAATGAGGGTATGGGGGGAGGGGAGGAACAGGGTGGGTGCACAGAGCTCCTGCACAGGGGGAAATGGGGGACCCTGGCATGGGTGGCTGGGAAAATGGGAGACACACACAGCCCCTGGCATGCAAGTCACAGACCTCCCTGGGGGTACATCTGAACAGTGCAGGTGCTGGTGGGTCACAGCTCTTGGGGCAGCTGCACTGAGCAGCCCCCAAAGGAGATGGCAGTCGGAGCACGACTGAAGTGTTCCCTTCGCTCCCATTACTGATGTCCTGAGGGAGATGGGGGCTCCCGGCTGGTGAGCTGAGGAGGTCTGGTTCTGTCCCTGGCCCATAGCAGGGGCTGGTTCTGATCCAAGGGAAGGGGAAGACACAGGACCTTTCTCCTCCTGTGTGCACCAGCTCCCATCCAGCCCCAGGGCAGGGGACTGGCTGATCCAGGGGGTGGGGAATGGGACACAGGGCATTTCCCCTACAGAGTGCCGTGTGCCAACCATGCCTCCGGCTTCCACATCCCTCTCTCCTACCCAGGGTAAGGGGCACAGACGCAGCCCCCCCAACCCCAGATGCAGGGGAGAGATGGGGTTTGTAAAGCACAGACCAACCCCAAACCAGCCCTGCTAGGACCCAGCACTGCTCCCAGGGGATCAGTGGGACTGGAACCCTCACCGCAGAGCTGGGCTGGGCCTGGCAGGAGCCAGCTCCGTCCCCATGGAGTTATTGGGGCTGGGCCTGGGGCTTGGGGTCGGGAGGCCGAATTGTTGGTGATTTTATATGTTCAGTGATTTTAAATGTACAGGATAAGGTTTTTTTATATTGTTTCCCTTCATCCATATGGGCTTTGGTACTTTTCAATATGGAGTCAGACTTTCAAAGTGGCGCTCGGCCACAGACTCCATTTTGTCCCCAGAGGCAGGAACATAAAGGCACCAAAGCTGTGGTGCGAGGCGCTGGTTCAAACCAGTTGGAACCGGCTTGGAACTGCCATCGCCTCAGAGCATTCCCGCCACTCACTCTTTATAAGGAGCCGCGCCACATCCCCACGGTGCTGTCCGGCCAGGAGGCAGCCGTGTGCAGTCGGCCTTTGTGCAGATCTCCGGATCGAGAGCTGGGAAGGATCCTGTGACACCAGGGTCCTCTGGTCTACCAGTCAGCAGCTGCCCTTCCAGGAGCTTGTTACCGTCCGGTAGCCGAGACCCAAGATTCCTTCCCAAAGGCCAGCGTTCAGCCGAGGGTAGCAGGTCCTGGCTCCACCGCTCACTACCATATGACCTGCCCAGAGATGACATGACTAGCAATTGGCTAGACTGGGGATTTGTTATATTCTTGTTGCCAAGGGAGGGGTCTGAGCTTCAAGCGTCTTTGTTGCTGTCCACTGGTTGCTGAGTTTCATGTGTTTACTTGTGGCTTTCTCCTTACCCCTGTTGGTGTCACTTTGGCATAACCCTAGGTAACTCGGAAAGGTGATAGACCACAAGTGTCAATGAAGCCCTCCTGTTGTAGGCCTCAGTGAACCAGTGTTCCTCCATGTTAAACACTTTGTGTAACCTAATGTACTAACAGCTGCAAAAATGTAGTGTTAGCAGTTAGTTTTGGTTGTAACAGCCAGTTCTCTGCTGTTATACACTGAAGCTCGGCTAAAGCCCGCTCAAGGCCGTTTTAAGATACTGTGTACATGTCTCAGCAGCAGAGAGGGGAGAGGAAGAAAAAAGTCAAAAAATTAAATAAAAAAAAATACTGCAGCTAAATAAAAAAAAAGAAAAAAGTAAAAAAATCAGCTAGTCAGCAAGAAAGTTTTGTAGTAAACAATTGGGATATAAAAGGAAGAAACTGCTTGTTTTAGGGGTGCAGGATCTGAGATTGTTATTTCTCCCTGGCACCTTATTTGAGCTCAAATAAATTTGGTTGTTTGCTTCTCCACCCTAGTGTGTTTATTGGCGCTTAAGCACTCTAGGCAACGAACCACTGTTGCTTGCCTCTGGCACTGCTGTGTCTGCAACAGTTTTTGGCATCCCTGGGTGGGCTAGAGGCGAAAATTAGCCTTGCCTGGATCCCTCCTGGAGGTCAACGGATTGCGGTGACGACCGACGCCCAGTGCACACCGGTGACTTCACCGGGGGCCTCGGCGGAGACGCGGTGTGAGTGACCCCAGAGGGCACAACGGTGCAACGCGCTCAAATAGTGGAGAAGCAGTTGTGGGTGATGGTGTGGAACCGGTCCCGGGAGACGGTAAGGAACCGGTCCCTTGGATAAGGTAGGAACAGTCCGGTTGTCCAGACTTTCTCTGTTAGGATCTGGGGACGCCCAGCATCTACCTGCGACACGGGGCAGGGGCAGAGCAAGGCGGGGAAGGCAAGGTGCTCCCCCCTAGAATGCATTCTGGAGAATTGGACGGTGTTTGGATCGGATCCGTTATCCAAAACTAGGTTACAAAGGTTTTGTACAGTGGACTGGCCTCAGTACAAATTAAAGGGTCAGGAAAGGTGGCCACCTGAAGGATCAATAAATTACAGTACAATTACTCCTGTTTTGTCAGTGAACAGGTAGGTTCTGAAACTGTTTGTATGAAAAGCTCTGGTTAAAAAAAAACAAAAACAAAAAAAACCAAAAAAAAAACCGTAACTCCTGTTATTCCCCGTCTGGCGGAGTGCAAGGATCCAAAAGCAGGTTAGGGATAGTTCAGGGACAAAGGAGGAACCTGTCTAGGAATGGGAGACCCTATGTCCTAGTGCACTCTCTCCCTGTTGTGGCTGCAAAAAAAAAAAAAAAAAAAAATGGGGGGGGTCAATATGAGTGACTGTTACCGGAAGACGCCCAGAATACCCTGTGAAGCAAAAGCTCGTGACCAGGACTACTCTAACGCAAGCCCGGTAACTAGTGGATCTTTAGGAGGTCCGACCCATGGTGGGCTGACTCGGCCTGGCATTGTCCGGTAAGGAAGCTACCTGGGTCTAGAAGTGTGTGTACCCATCTTCCCTTCCCCTTTCCTTTCCGTGTGGGCTACTGACAGTCTGATCATCTCACTGGATGCAATCAGAGTAAGCGGCGCCGTCTCCCAGAGACTAGCCGACGCTCTTTGCTGAAGGGAGGTGTAGGAGGGTCGTGGCCATCCTCGTTAGCCTCTCCTGTGTGAGTACCCTGTAGGAAAAAATCCTTAGTTTATGAGCCGCTAGTGCGGACAGGGCACCCTCCCTGTGTGTGTAAGTGGAAAATGGGTGGGGGGCAGTCTAAACATTCCATCTCACCCCCTAAGAGTACCCCAGCATATTACATGTACGTACATTATGGTTCAACAACCTGCAGGTATTTAGAAAATTGGAATATTTACATGAGTGAAAATCCATCTAAACAATGCCCACTAAAAGGTACTTCAATCTAAATAAGATCATACATCTAAGAGGAGCGTTTAATCACCAAAAAGCCCTGACACAGCGTGAGCAAATTTGTCTATTGAGGAAAGGAATGGGTTAATTTAAAAATCATCTTGGCCCAGGGATGGAAGGGTGGGGGGGTTGCTCTGCATTCAGGGTCAGGAATCGGCGCGGACTGTGCTTGGTGCAGGGAGGGGCTGCTTTCAGCCCCAGCTAGCTGTGAAAAAAAATATATAGACAAAGGTGAACCAAAGGCAATACAAGTTACAAAACTGAAATTACATTTGCAAAGCGTAACTGTCCAGTAAGTGTGCCTTTGTAACCCTGGAGTCAGTGTGGCTTGGTGACACCGAAGAAGCCGCAGGCAGCCGATCTGGACTGGAATCTCCGAAAGAGACACCGCAGGAGATTCCAGGGTGTAAGAGAACAGCCCTCCCAAGAGCAAAAGCATGTTGGAAATTCTGGACAAGCTGTATACAAAATAATCTCCTGTCCACCTCTCCCCCTCCTCTGAACATTATACACAGAAGTGGGCAGTCTGGACGTACGTGTGTGGGTATGAAAGGGGCTTGGGCATTAATGTTTTCCTGAGTGATAAGGGAGCGTTCCCAACACTCTCTGTTGTTTTATTATTTTATTAATGAAGCTTTAAAATTCAGTTATATGGTGTGTTTTCTTTATCTTCCCCCAACGATCCTGTAGTGTCAGCCTGATCACCTGACACGAGGGATAGATTGGTAACAAAAATTTGTCACAGTTTGGTGAGCAATTAAGAAGGAGGGAGCCCTGCAAAACTTACACCATCTATTTGTTTTACCCTTGTTATTTTATGTTTGCTTTGCTTGGTACTGTTGGTGTTATATGTTAAAAATTGCATGAGTAAAAGTAAGCCCTAATAGGATAAGAAAACACTATCTGGTTCTGGTTCTGTTCTGTTTAACCGGTTACTGTTGTTTTTCTGCTTTGTTCATTTGGACGTTAGAAGTGTGGGCGGAACTAAACCTCTTGTTCGTAATTCCTCCAAGTGGAAGCCACGTGTGCGAGAAAGCTCTGAGGTTAAATTGAAATCCTTCTGTCCCGTCCCTTGTAGTGGTCAGTGTATAAAAGTGGGAAAGTCTGGCTTAAACTGTAATTCCCTCTGCGCTCTGTGTAATTTCTCTTTTCTGTTTAAGTGTCAAACAGGTGAATGAGTCTCTGGGTAATCCCTCTAAAAATAGTCCTTTAAATTATATGTTAAGTAAACGGCCTTTGCCCAATGGGTCATGTGTTTTTGTCCAGGTAACAAGCCTCATGAAGGAGGACTCGGGTAGTCTTGTGAGTAAGAATGTTTAAGGGAAGAGACCAGGAAGGGTGGGGGCTAGGTAAAAAGCCCACCCTCCTAGCTAAACTGGTAGTAAAACAAGTTGGTGCCCATAAAAGAAACGGTTCAGCAAAAAAAGCAAAATCGGGCCCAGGCAAACAGGCAACAAAAAAAAAACCTAAAAAACAGGTTAAAAAACTTTAAGGGTGTAGTAAAAAAAAAAAGTCAGTAAGTGTAAGCATAAAAATTTCAAATACCTAAAACTTACTTAAAATGGTAATTTAAGTTAATAAAAGTGGCTGTTAAAAAACAAGCAAGTAATTTAAAAAAAAGTAAAAAGTTAACTCTGTAGTTGCTAAAAAAAACAGCAGTTAAACTTTGTAAAAATGCTAAAAAAAAGGTTTTTGGTGTTTGTAAAACGTTTGTAAATAAATTCAGGCAAAAAAATTATTAAATTGCAATCATTTGGTTTGGCTACAAACAATTTAGTTAAATTAGCTAAAAAATGTATACAGTGTTATGTAATTAAAAACCTGGGCTGCCTATAAAACAAATACAAAAAAATATGGGGTAATTCCTCTGTTTTTGCCTAAAATCAACAAGGGTATTTGTATATTTCAAGCAATAATTGTCTGCCCAAAAGGGGTGGGTAAACCTCTGTTTTTTTTTGTCTTTCAAATAATCAAAAAAAACTAATGCCAGCTGAACAGCATTCAACGTACCATGCATTTACTGGCACAATAAAAATTATGTTTTGTGTTCTATGTTCTGTCTTGTGGTGTTTGTCTTGTGGCCAAAATTTTTGTGTTTAATATTCTTATAAAATAGTCTAGTTTAAAATCAAACAAAAAAATTAAATTAAAATGCAAATACTTGTTTTGTTCAACTTAAAATACAAAGCGTTTGGGTAAATCAAAAAAGTGTAATATACTAAAGTCTAATGCATTTCCTTAAGTAAGGAAAAGAAACTTCATTGGTCAAACTGTTAATTGCAAAAATTATTGTTAAAATTTGCATACCAACAGTCTTTAAAAGCAAGAACATAAAAAGTTAACCCACTCCCCATATTGTATATGGGATCTTTCTGGCTACCTCAAATTTCTAGCCAAAGGGCTGGAAATGGTAAAAAGCTATTAAACTAAAGGTTAAATTAAATAAACTCCTCAAAGTGGGTGTGCTTGTCCTGGCTTGTTGCTCCAAAGCTCTGTAATAAGGTTATTTTAGTAAAAGGGTGTGTGTGGCATATATTAAATAATAAAACTAATGTACTGTATAATAACAATGTTTATGTCTTCATTGTTTTTAAAAAGGTGTATAAGTAAAAAGTAAAAGTTTCCTTTGCAGGTTAAAAAAAGACAAAAAAAAAACAAAACAAAATAAGTTAACTAAAAAAAAAAAATTAGCTAGCAAGCTCAGGCTATAAATAAAACACTAACTCCATTCAAGGACACTGCTCACAGTTAAGACTTGGCTAACAACCAAAAAAAAAAGGGCCTAAATTTGCCCACACAGCTATAAAATCTAAAAAACACTGCCAGGCACTAATAAAATGTGTTAAGTTTCTTTTCTCACAGGTAAAAAAGCGCTACCCAAAAACCCTAGCAGCCCTGCCACTCCTTAAAACCAGGAAACGGGATTAAAGTAAAGGTCCACCGACAAAAAACTGCCTTGGCTCCACCCTGGAAAGGCCCTTAAGTCCCGGTAACTACCAACATTGCTGTAAAATGTCAAAGACTAACTGCTTGAACCCAAAATTCTCACTGCAAAAAAACCCCTTCACATCGGGAGAATTCTCCTACTAATAATTAGCTTATTTCACCTTCTAGCTCCACTGTGCCTTTTGGACAGCAGGGAAAAAGTACAAGGTGACGTGCTAGTAACCTCTCCCTTATCCACTAACAAATCTACTGTGCCTTTAAATTTTTCTAAAAAAATCAAAACCATTACAAGGCTATGGACTAGTAACTTCTGCCCTGTAAAATGCTGTACCACAACTGTTTTGAAAAAAAAAAAAGAAACACTCGCTCCACTAAAATTGCCAAAGTCCAGAAATTCCTGACTAAAAAAAACATTAAAAACTAACCCCGGTAAAAAAACAAAAAATTATACACTGGTGGGAGGACATTTATGAAACCCATGTTTAAAAATGTGGTATTAAATGAATTTTGGGGTTTATTCTACAGGCTGCGCCCTGTGTTTTAAATAAATCCTTAAGCATATATAGCTCTCTCTAATTAAATTTTAAATAACAAGTACCCAAAAAGTTTGTTCTGCTACTAAAAATTTTACCCATATTAAACCCATTCCAGTAACTAATAATGTATGCTCTTAATAAAAATGCCTTTTAACAGTACCTAAAAATAGTTAAATAACAGGTGTATTATAGTACTACACCAAAAAAAATGGTATTAAATATAACTAAGGCTGGAAAGGCATTGCAGTGAAATCTAGTATGTTTAGACATTCGAAATTTCCAGTATGTTTAGAAATTCGGAATTTCCTAAATAACCAGCTAATGGCCATTCGAAGTAATCTTAAGTACCAAACTTGGCCCACTGCCCTTACAAACGCATCAGAAATACCATCTGATCTGTAATCATAAAGACATATGTGGACACTTCCTGGGTAAAAGTGTGGCTTCCCAGGGCGGGGTGTGTGCCCTTATAAAAAAAAAATACTGTACTTATGTCCCAAAAAGCGCACAGGATATTAACAAGCACATCCTGTCAGCCAAACAGGCTTTTAAACAGTAAAAGGCCCAAAAAAAAAACCCTACTATTTCTAATTCCCCCTGGGGCTGGTTGCTCAACCTAAAAAAACTTGAAAAAGGTATTGTTCACCTCCTGCTCACTGGTGTGGTGTTGTGTATCGTTACTCTTCTCTTGCTTGCTTGCTGTAAAGCACTCCAGCTCCCTAAAGCTTAATCACATGTTATCCTTTAAATGTAAAAACACTCAGCCAAAAGTTTGTTGAGTATTCTCAAAGAAGGGAGTTGTTGGTGTCACTCTGGCATAACCCTAGGTAACTCGGAAAGGTGATAGACCACAAGTGTCAATGAAGCCCTCCTGTTGTAGGCCTCAATGAACCAGTGTTCCTCCACGTTAAACACTTTGTGTAACCTAATGTACTAACAGCTGCAAAAATGTAGTGTTAGCAGTTAGTTTTGGTTGTAACAGCCAGTTCTCTGCTGTAATACACTGAAGCTCGGCTAAAGCCCGCTCAAGGCCGTTTTAAGATACTGTGTACAAGTCTCAGCAGCAGAGAGGGGGGAGGAAGAAAAAAGTCAAAAAATTAAATAAAAAAAAATACTGCAGCTAAATAAAAAAAAAGAAAAAAGTAAAAAATCAGCTAGTCACCAAAAAAGTTTTGTAGTAAACAACTAAAATATAAAAAAAAAACTGCTTGTTTTAGGGGTGCAAAATCTAAAATTGTTATTTCTCCCTGGCACCTTATTTGAGCTCAAATAAATTTGGTTGTTTGCTTCTCCACCCTAGTGTGTTTATTGGCGCTTAACCACTCTAGGCAACAAACCACTGTTGCTTGCCTCTGGCACTGCTGTGTCTGCAACACCCCTTTCGTGTCACCAACCCTTAACCCACTACACACTTGTGTCAAACGTACCTTTCTACACCACACTTGGGACACAGGAGCTGCTTCCTCAGGTCATAGGCGCCTACCAGGGGTGGCTCTATGCTTTTTGCCACCTCAAATACGGCAGGCAGGCAGGCTGCTTCTGGTGGTGTGCCTACGGGTGGTCCACTGGTCAATGCAGATTCAGCAGCGGGCCTGCAGGAGGTCCACGGGTGCTGTGCCATCAGCGTCCCCACCGCCTAATTGTTGCCAAAGCCACAGGACCAGCAGACCTTGCTGAAAGCCGCTTGCCTGCTGCCCTCACAGTGACTGGGCTTGCCACCCCAGGCACATGCTTGCTGAGCTGGTGCTGCCCCATGGCTGGAGCACCCACAGGGAAATATTAGTAGTGCCAAGCTCCCCACCCCACCTCCCCTGAGTGAACTGTGTCCTTGCTCCTCTGCCTACCTCCACCAAACAGCTGTAGGAGGAAGGGGGTAGAATCATAGATTATTAGGGTTGGAAGGGACCTCAGCAGATCATCTAGTCCAACCCCCCTGCTCAAAGCAGGACCAATCACCAGATCCCTAAGTGGCCCCCTCAAGAATTGAGCTCACAACCCTGGGTTTAGCAGGCCAATGCTCAAACCACTGAGCTATCCCTCCCTCACAGGGGGATAGGACCAGAACGCAGTGCACTCAGGGGAGGAGGCGGGGAAGAAGCAGGCCTAGGGCTGGGATTTGCGGAAGGAGGCAGAATAGGGGCAGGGCAGGGGTGGAGTCGGGGCAGGGCTGGGGGCAGAGGGAGGTCGAGCACCCACCTGCGCCAGTAGAAGTCGGCGCCTATGCCTCTGGTGATAGACCCTGATAACAAGACCAGGAACCCATACCTGTAAAAGGGAAACAGAGAGGCAGATTGGGGTTCATTTAGTTTTGATTTTTCCCTGGAAACACAATCACTGTGAACAGCAAATTCTCACCTAAAACCCTTGCTAGAAATCAGACACCTGAGAGACAAAGCCAAAAAGTCTTTTCTTGGGGAAGAGGGAGTGGGGAATAAGCTGGTCTGGGAGAAGCGGGGAGAATGGGCTGGGGGATAGGCAGGGTATGGGGGCTGAGGATGGGAGGGGGATGAGGCGGGTGACAGCGGAGGTCTGACCACAGTGATCGATTACTCGGGCAGCTGGGCCGAGCACCCACCGCACAACTGCACCTGTCTGGCTGTTTACAGGCATTGGCATGCAGGGGCAGCTCCAGGCACCAGCACGCCAAGCGCGTGCTTGGGCCGGCAAGCCACTGGGGGCGCTCTGCCGGTAGCTGTGAGGGCGGCAGGCAGGCTGCCTTCGGTGGCATGCCTGCGGAGGGTACTCTGGTCCCATGGGTAGCCTGGTCTCAAGGGTCCGCTGGTCCAGAAGGCAGCCTGCCTGCTGTGCTTGGGGTGGCAAAATGCCTAGAGCTGCCCCTGCTGGCACGGGTCTGTCTGCACGAGCTGCGTTGCGTCTCCCAGTTGCTGTGGAGAAGAACTTCCTCATCATGTCCATCACCTGTGGGCCTTGGCTCTGTGCACACACTGCTGGAGTGTCATTTCCGTGGCGGCTTTCAGATTTGGGCTGGGTGTTAACAGCCTTATGAAGCACACAAATGTTCTAGATCCAGCTTAGAGAGGGGCAAACTGAGGCACCCAGATAGGAGGGGACCTGCCAAAGACAGCGGCACAGCTAAGGCTGGAACCCAGATGTCCAAGCACCCAGACCCCTACTCAGCCCCCAGGATCATTCTTCCCACACTCTACAGCGGAAGGGCCGGTGTGTGGTCATCGCCCTGAACAAGCACCAAAAAATCAAAATGTAACTAGGGGCTGGAATCTGTCTGGACGAGGTGCAGCGGCAGTGACACCAGAGCTAGGGTTGTGTGCAACACCTCTGTGTTTAGACAGTGGCAAAAATGGTTGAATATCTCGTGTGGCTGAGGGAGTTTTAATAAAATAAAACCTGAGTTGTCAGTTTTGGCCCACAATGGATTGTCTGGTGAGTTGATTGTACAATTTGAGGGTCTAGAATGTTTGCAATAAATTGTTGAAAAACAGGTGTGTTGGTGATGTGTGTGTGTGTGCGCTATTTTCTTCATACTCCTCTAGCAGCAAGATCCCATCACTGACATGGTCCACATTTGCATACAGCATTGTTCACAGACAAAGTAAAAAGCAACAAAGAGTCCTGTGGCACCTTATAGTCTGTTAGTCTATAAGGTACCACATGACTAAAGAGTCTCTTTTTACAGATCCAGACTAACACGGCGACCCCTCTGATACTATACAAGGTAAAGTACTTTAAAGTGATTGTGGTAAATTTTGTGCCTCAGTTTGAAGGTGCCAAATTTTAATTTGATGGCAAAAATGTGGTGTTGGAAAAATGGCTAAAAATGAGTGAAAGGAGGAGCAGCCCAGGACCCAGGGCTCTAAAATGACAAAGTCCACTTTGATCTGCTACAGCCTGACACTGTTTTCAGAGTGACTAACCCAGGTCGGGGGTCTCAGGTTTCTAACCAATAAGCCACACTCCCCTCCCAGAGCCAGGAGGGTGCGGGGGGGAAATCAAGGATTCCTGGGCACCAATACGCTGCTGCTGACAAGTGAGTACTTGGGTACATAGGTGCCGACTCCGTGGGTGCTCCACGGCTGGAGACCCCCCACCAGCAGCCCCTCTATCAACACTTCTCCCTGCCCCCAGTGCCTCCCGCCCACTGCCCGCTGATCAGCACCTACCAGGGATCAGCTACTTCGTGGTGTCAGGAGGTGCTGGGGAGGAGTGGGGATGAGCAAGGGCACAGCACACTGGGGGCAGAACTGGGCAGGAGCGGCGCACGGGTGGGAAGAAGCAGGGCAGGGGTGGGGCACTGAGGAAAGGGGTGCAGTAAAGGCAGGGTCTGGGCAGAGCCGAGCAGTAGCACCCCCAGCAGTTTAGAAACTCAGCACCTGTGCTTGGGTAACCCACTGAGACAGCATTGCTCATGTCCGCCTTCAGTAGCTACTTGAGGAAGGGGCTCCTGGAGCTCAGAGAACAAGCTGGGGGTCTGAGGGATTGAAATCCTGCTGCTGATCTGTGTGGGGGCTGAGTGTCTTTTCTTTCGGGGTTTGTACAGCACCTAGCACAATGGGGCCTGGTGCAGGGCTAGGGTCCTAGGCTCTGCCATGCTCTGGTTTCATATGATTCATGCAGTGAAAAGCCACCTTGAAAACAGGTTTGTGCTTCACAACTCTGATGCTGGGTCAGTTATGGTGTGAATCACACACACACACACACACACACACACGTCAGGTGTTTGTAGCACATTTTGCTTGTGGAGCCCCCCGGTGCGGGGCTGAGGTCGGCCTCCTGCCCTGGGCCCCACACGCAACCCCGCTCAGCCCCTTCCCTGCTGCTCTGTGAGCTTCCATCCCATCTGATCCAGGTGGCACCAGGGGCCCAAAGCATCATTTTACCACTGATGCAGCTGTAAAATTTTAGACAGGTAAGGGGGGTGTCAGAGGGGACAGGGAGAGCGTGGGGACCCCAGGCTGGGGGTGGGGCAAGGAGGAGTCACATGGAGGGTCACGTGGGGAGGTCACATTCCCCCCACACACACCTTGTGTCCCTCCCATGAGTGCAGTACTGGCAAGAAATGATTTTTACATGCACCATTGGAGCCAGGTTCCATGAGGGGCTGCCCTTAGGGAGCCAGCACCTCCAGGGGATGAAGTGAGACCCCCTCCCCCCGATGCACAGACAGAGATAGGAGACCTGGACACATGGACAGAGACATGGGGCCCCAGGATGCTCAGAAGCTTTATTGGCAGCAATCGCACTGCAGCAAATCTGCAAAAAGCATCACCTGCAAAATGGAACAACCCCAAAGCAGCCCTGTGCTCCCCACTGCAGCTATGGTCTATGCCCAGGAATCCCACCACCACCTGAGTAAGGGGCTCCCACACCTGATCTAGCCCCAGGACACTCACCAGAGACAATGTGCCCTGCTCCCATCCACTCACCTCATAGAATATCAGGGTTGGAAAAGACCTCAGGAAGTCATTTAGTCCAACCCCCTGCTCAAAACAGGGCCAAGCCCCAGATTTTTACTTCAGTTTCCCAAATGGCCCCCTCAAGGATTGAACTCTCAAAGCTGGGTTTAAGCAGGCTAATACTCAAACCACTGAGCTATCCCTCCCTCCTTGGTATGGGGGATGGAGGTTGGGTTCCAGATCAGAGTTCTGAGCTCACCGGAGGTGGGTTCTAGACTGCAGCTCAGAGATCACTGAAGGATGGGGGTCATGTTCTCAACTGTAGCTTGACATGCACGAGGCAGTGATGAAGGTTTAGAACGGAGCTTGAGATGCACTGTGGTGGTGGCAACTCTGGATTGGAGCACACTTGGAGAGAGGGACGGGCTTCTAGATTGGGACACACACACAGTAATGGAGTTCTAGATTGGTGCTTGGTGCCAAGTTAAGACATGTTTCTGTTACACTCAGTGAGAAGCCCATGCAAGGAGGACCAGTGGCAGAGAGAGCCCCAAGCACTTCCTGGCTCACCTCCATCATCTACCTCTTCCCAGCCAGGCAGGTGTTGTTTTGGGGGTCCACCGAAGCGCAGTCCTGACAGACGTTGTCGCAGTGCAGCAGGAGCATGTCAGGCAGCCAGTGCCAAGCATTCAGCAGGTCCTGGCGGGTCACTTCAGGCACCGTGTCGTCATCTCCAAAGATTCGTTGGAACACAAAGGCCTTGTAGTTGTTGTCAATGTCCGAGAAGGCGATGCTGGTCATGCCGAGGATGTTGTAGGGCCCGTTTTCTACCAGGCACAATCTCATGCAGGGCAAGTAGCGGGTGAATAAGATCAAGCAGCAGTTCGGTCTGCAGGTCCTGGCCTTGAGCTTGCCCACCAAGCTGTTCTCGTTCCCATAGAGCAGACGCCTCTCGCTGTGCTGCCAGTGATTCTTCAGACGTCTAGGCCGGGCAGCTGGGATAGGCCAGTCATCCGGGCGTACGGCACACCTTGCCTAGCGAGTGCCTGATTCATGGCATTCAGCACTGCCTCGGGCAGCTGCTCCTGCAGGTTGTTGGGTTAGTCACACTTCTCACGGGCAGGCTCACGACGGTGTATTGAGATTCATCTAGTATGAGGGGCCTGAGAGGGATCAGAGCACGGCTCCCAGCAGCCAGGAGATGCCAAGTAAAAGGGAGAGAAACAGGAATTGACCCCCCCCAAATACCCTCCTACCTCAAGGCTCCATCTCCCACTACAGCCCAGAGTCACCCCTCCCAGCTCAGGTCCCCATCTCCCCGCTGTACCCCCAGAATCACCCTTCCTGAGATCTGGGCCCCATCTTCTTACACCTTTGAGAATCACCCCTCCCAGCTGTAGGCTCAGTCTTCCCTCTGTACCCCAGAATCACCCCCTCCCAGCTCTGGGCTCCCTCTCCCCCTGCACACCCCAACTCACCCTTCTCCCAGCTCTCGTCTCCAATTCCCCCCTGCACCTCTGAATCGCCCCTCTCCAGGACTAATCTAATTCAGGGGGGAGTTCATCACCGGGCATGCTGGGTGCTCTCTGACTACGGTCAGGGTCTGGGCAGAGCCAGGCAGAGTGGGGGCCCCCTGATCTTGCTGGGCATCCCTACAATCCAATGGGATCCAACCAGGGCCATTCTCTGCTGCTCTTCGCAGCTGGGCTACAGGGGCAGGGAAGGACAGAGACAAACCCCAAGCTGGTCACTCACTGGTTCACATAATCCACGATCACGCTGAGCGGGGTCAATGCTCCCGACAGTCTCTGGCCCGAAGCAGAGGAGAAGGGACAGCAGCAGGAGTCCAGCCCTGGGCATCCGTCCTGGCACCTGCACTGGGCCCCGCAGTGTCAGCGTCCCTGAGCCCGGGGCACAAACCCAGAGCCACCTGACCCACATCTCCTAATCCCTGCTGTGCTACCGACAGGAGAGGGTGCAGGGGATACATCCCTGGGGCTCCATGGGGCAGCAGGCCGTGGGAGAAAAGAGGGAGTCATCAAGGTTTCCATGGGTAGTGGAGGGGCATGAAGCACTCCCCTAGTGAGCCATGTGGCAGGGGATGTGGGGGGCAGAGGGACTCCCCTGGGGCTCCATGGGGAGGGGTATTTGGGGGGAAGGGGCACCCCTAGGGCTGCATGGGGCAGGGATAATTGGGGGACAGGCGAAGACTGCCCTGCTGCTTCATGGGGCAGGGAAGGTGAGAAGAAGGGGTGCTCACCTGGGGCAGGGAAAATGGGGGGCAGAGGGGACTCCTCTGGGGCTCCATGGGGCAGGGGTGGTGGGGGAAAGGTGGCTCTCACCTGGGGCTCCATGGTGGGTGGTGGAGGGTCCGTGTCTCTGCTGACAGATGCTCACACTCACTCCTGGTGCAACAGGCTCCCAGCCCTGCTCGGTGTGGCCCCTAGCAGACCAAGCAAGCGCTGGGGGGGGCGGCTGGCTACAGACACTGGGATCTAGGAGCAGAGAACAGGATGCGGAGCTGAACAGGGGCTCTGAGAACTTCCTCCTGCTCCTGAACTGGAAAGAAGCGCTGGGCAGGGGGATCACTGCTTGGATCAAACCTTGGTGAGTTAATGCCCTGGGCTGGTACTTCCCACACCACCCAGAGGAAACTTTGTGAGGCCTCTAAAGTCAGAGTCCAGACAAAGACACCTCCCCTTAAAGAAAATGTGGGGCCAGACCCCCACCTGGTGTAAAGCAGGATCGCTGCCTTGCAGTCATTGGGCCCAGCTATTGGAGAGGGAATTTTGGTAATATGTGTAGGCGTGCCTCAGTTTCCTTCTGGGCTTTGCCTTGCTCTGCACGGAGTATAAATCGTTCTTGAGGCAGAGCGAGAGACTCGAGGTGTCAGGTGATGCCGCTGTCTGGGGTGAAACCAGTGAGTCAGTAAAGGCTTGGCAGAAACTGACCCAGATCAATGAAGAAGCTGGAAGAACAATGGGCTAGTAACCAACAAGCAAGAGGAAGAGGATTTTCCCACCTCTCTGCAGGGAAGCCAGGCCAAGAACTCAGCTGGAGAACCGAGGGGAAAGGAATCAGCTGTCTGGGTGAAGAACCGGCCTTTGCAGAGAGAGAAAGAGAGAGACACACACACACCAGGAAATCAGAGCGAAGGGATGGAGACAGAGACAGACCCAAGGTGGTTTGGAGGGTCTCATGGTTCAAGGCAGTGCAAGTCAGGCTGAACTCTCTTATCTCTCCCTCTAACTGCCTAAACAGTGATTACACAGGTTGTGTATTGGGAGGTGACCTGCCACAATCACAGATAACAGGTTCTTTTCCTAGGCAGATACTTTACAGTTAACTGAGAAGCTAGAAGCTGGTGAAACACACCCAGAAACGGTATTTAATACAGACAATATCCTGGGCAAGGATCAATACACAGAACGGGTAGAATAAGCACAGTAAAGTAGATTCTGGCATGGCTCATACTTCCTGTCCTGCATTGCACATACTTACAGCTTACGGAGCCGAGGGGGAAGCAGAGATGGAGGGGGAAGAGAGCGGTGCTAACCAGAAGGAAGGTCCTGATTCCATTTACACTGTCTCGGGGACCAAACGAAGCCAAAGAAATGGGAAGTGGGGGTGGCATTTTACATCTTTTCTTCTGGTAATAGCACGGCCATGAACCGCATTTGATCTTTAACCCTGATTATAATAAGGTCATTAGCTGGCCTGATCCGTATGAGGCCTTTGAGGTGTCTGTAATTAATCATCAAGCATTAATATTCATGATTCACAACACTTATTTCTTAATGCCTGTGTGTAAATGTGGTCTAACGACTTAGCCATTGCATGGCAACCTAACTGCTAAAGGCCCCCAGCACTCTTGTCTTGCAGAATCCTGTGGTGGGCTGGATCTGTTTGTGGTTATCGGTTTGTCTCCCAGGAGGAGAGTACAAAATATCTGACCTGGGGCAGGTCATCTCCTTAGATCTACAGTTTTCAGCTCCCTCCCAGCCTTCAGCATATCTGTACATCATTTATTAGATGTATTACGGTAGTGCTAGCAATCCCAGTCATGCCTCAGGACTCCATTGTGTTAGGTGCTGTACAAACTCAGACCAGCTCCATCTCACCCCAGGATCTCCATCCCCCAGTCCTGGGAACATCCAATACAGCAGAGCAACCTGCAAAGACAGGGCAGATGATTCCTCCGTTGCAAGTGACGCTGGCAGACCAGGTCCCAGCTCGTGCCAAGGTCCGTGTGTCTCAGCGGAACTGTGACAAAACCCAAGCAGGGCTCAGTCTGGCTCACTGGTGCTGGTCATGCAGGTGTTAGAATTCCAAACAGCTGTTTCAGGTTGAGACTTTACCTAGTGCTTGTGAGTTGCTGGGTACATTAATCTCACTTATAGCATCTGTACCCCAGAGCGTACAGGAATATTTGAGCATGATGGTGCAAATCATCAGATAGGAGAAGTCTCCAATAGAAGGTGTCACATCCTGCCCACAAGAAAGGTCTGTTTATGCCCATGGACCATTGTGGGTTGTTAAAGAGGACAAAGGTCATTGGTTGTTCTGCCCTCCCCCATGGAGATGAGTCATGTAAGTGGATTCTGTCCATCAGCAGTTTGCACAAGGGAGGAAGAGGTTAAAAATCCATGACAAGAAGCAACTGTATCTCTATGCTGCTTGTACTCTGGGGTGCAAGGTTTTCATGGCATAAGCAAGAGATCCCCAGCTGCTTAGCTCTGGTTAGCCTTAAAGGTGACACAGAGCTTGCTTATTACAGAAGCTTCTATTACCTTTTGAAACTGAAGATTGTAACTCCGTTGTGTATCTATGTTCACCTGCTTTAACCTTGAAAATAACTCTTGTTTCCTGTTCCTAGTTAATCAATCCGTACATAGTTTATTGTGGGACTGGCAACAAGTGTTGTCTGTGGTGTGAGATCTAAGATGTTCTTGTCACAGTCTCTGAGCAGGTCCTGCCTCTAGCCACAGCCTGACTTTGCTTTATTGTAACAAAGCTTTGACCACAACTTTAGGCCAGGCCTCAGGTCTTATACCAGACCTCTGATACAAGAGCTTATGGCTCAGGCCCTCTTTCTATTACACCTACTATATCAATATCTTCATTTAATGTGAGGCGCTCTAGTTCACCCATCTTATTATTAAGACTTCTAACAAACCCTTGTCTTGACACATCTTGATCTGCACAAAGCTGCTCCAGGGCAGGCAACCAAATTGGCTAATTACTTTTGGAAAATCAAGGCCGCCACTCATGGTGGGCTTTGGGGCAGAGAAGTGGGGTTGTTAGATCCAGGGATGGATGGTAGCAAGGCTGGGAATGTGGAAGGGACTGCCTCAAGCTGCAAGGGCTCCGTGCATGGAGCAGAGTAGTGCCAAGGACCGATGCGTCGCTCTGACAGCCATTGTTCTGCAGGCTAGGCCAGGAGACCCTGTACTGAGCAGGCATTTGAGAACAGCCCCCAGCAGAGCACATGGGGCGTGCATGGAAAAAGACTCGCAGTTGGCGCTCTGGATGGAAAGCAACCTAATCCTAACCCTCTATTTCCCCAGGGTGATGGGGTAAATCATGCCTTGCCAGAGGGACCGTCCACAGGCTGGCGTATGGCCCTGCCCACTCCAGGGCAGAGTGATGGCAGCACCTCCATGGGAACCCTCAGGGACTGGGGAATGCTGGGCCAGTCAGGGCTGGGCTGCGTGGGACAGGCTCAGGTGTGTTAGTAGCTGGAGACAGCTCCTGGTCACTGCACCTGCCCCAAATCTGTGCTCTGCCTTGGCAAAGCAAAGGCGTTAGACAGAACCTTGTGCTCCCTCCCCTGTGTGCTCTGTAGCCTCTGTGAGAGCCGGGTGCTGGTGTCGTGGGGGTGGCGTGGCCCTCAGCACTGGGCTCTCACAGGGGCTGCAGAGTCTGAGTGTCGCTGAGCTCGATGTTCTGTGCAGGCACGAGGCCGCTCCGCACACCCTTCACTCTGGGCAGATCATTTCCATGGTTTTCTTGCAAATCGCCCCACAGCTTCCCCAGGTCCCACACCCCAGCTCTTGCCCGCCCCGACCTCTGCCTGCTCTGGGAGGGTCACCCTGGACTCAGCAGGTCCTGGCTGCACGCGAGTCCCTTCGCTGTCGCAGCACCATCTCCTTGTCTCCTGTCTCTTACTGTCCAGCCCAGCCTGGTCCTCCCCCACAACCTGCGCCCCACCCAGGGACAGGGTCAGCTGGGGCCCCACAGGTCCAGAAGCTGGGAGAGGATGCAGGAGCAGGGCAAGGACTGATGTGGAGTCAGCAGGGGGCACTTTTCGGGGGGACACAGAGGTGGGAGTAGGTGGCACTGAGCTAAAGGCTTCCCCCCATCCCCCACTGCACTGCTCTGACCCCCCCTTCCCATCCAGAAGTGGGGAAGCCTGGAGCTCTCTCCCTTGGCCTGGTGCAGCAGTGATGGAGAGGAACTGTGGAGTGATTGGTGTATCCGTTGAGGAGGGAGGGGAAAGGGCCCGGCTTCCCCACTTCTGTCTCTGCTCCATCAGCGCGTTGGAACCCCCGGAGCAAAGGCCCTTTGAGGACAGGCCCTAGTTCACTTAGGGATTGTAGAAAAACAGCACTTTTCAAAACCCAGTTCCTGGGCAAAGCTGCAACGGTTGAACTGGGATTTTCAGAACCCAGTGGTGCTGGGATGGTCTCTCCCCCTGAATAAGGGTCCTGGTGCTAGGGCACAGCCTGATGGGGTGAAGGTTGGCCCAGGGGGAAGAGACCCCACCCTGCACCAACCCCCACACCATGAGTGCTGCCTGAGCACCCCCCACACACATCCCTTTTCATTATCCCACCTTCCCCCCTGCCCCCGGATTTCCCCAGCTTGGCACTTACAAAGTTACAAGAATCTGAGCATGTGGCTGAATCTGGGCTGGTTGCCACCAGCTGGGCCCTGGCCCATTGAGTGGGCCAATGGGGCACAGCTGGAGCGAGGCAGTTTAACAAAGGCAGGGACCAGGCACCAGCCTCAGGGCTGGGAGAGGAAGATTTGCCTCTCCCGGCACATTCCGGTGGGTGGAACAGAAACAATGTGCAGCCGAACAGCTGTTAGCAGGTGGCTCTGGGAGGGGCCCACCTGGCGAATCCATAACCAGATAGTGACTCCAAGGGCTGTCCTGCGCTAGCCAGGGAGATGCCGTCCAGTGGGAGGCTCCTGGCTTGGGACTCAGTCACCCTGGCCCTGTGCTTGGCAGCCCCAGGTAATGCCTTCCCCCTGGGTAGCCCCAGGCTGTGCCCTCCAGGACCCTAATCTAACTGCTTCCCTGGGAGGGGACTGGGAGAGAAAGAATGAGTCCACAGTGTGCCCTTGTTGCCAAGAAGGCTAACGGCATTTTGGGCTCTATTAGTAGGGGCATTGCCAGCAGGACTAGGGATGTGATCATTCCCCTCTCTTCGACATTGGTGAGGCCTCATCTGGAGTACTGTGTCCAGTTTTGGGCCCCACACTACAAGAAGAATGTGGAAAAATTGGAAAGAGTCCAGCAGAGGGCAACAAACATGATTAGGAGGCTGGAGCACATGACTTCTGAGGAGAGGCTGAGGGAACTGGGATTATTTAGTCTACAGAAGAGAAGAATGAGGGGGGATTTGATAGCTGCTTTCAACTACCTGACAGAGGGTTCCAAAGAGGATGGATCTAGACTGTTCTCAGTGGTAGCAGATGACAGAACAAGGATCAATGGTCTCAAGTTGCAGTGGGGGAGGTTTAGGTTGGATATTAGGATAAACTTTTTTGCTAGGATGTTGGTGAAGCACTGGAATGGATTACCTAAGGAGGTGGTGGAATCTCCTTCCTTAGAGGTTTTTAAGGTCAGGCTTGACAAAGCCCTGGTTGGGACGATTTAGTTGGGAATTGGTCCTGCCTTAAGCAGGGAGTTGGACTAGATACCTCCTGAGGTCCTTTCCAACCCTGATATTCTATGATTCTATGAATATAGAGGGGAATCGTCCGGAAGCTTTTCCTTCTTGTGGAAAAACTGCTCTGATTTACTGATCTGCAAATAGCTGAGTGTGTCCAAACTCAGCTGCAGAGCATCCAGGGGGCAGATACAGGGTCCCTGCGCAGGGCTGGGGGAATGCAACATAAAGTACAGGCAATAGCTAATGGGTGTGTAGCTTGGACACCCAAGGCCAGCTCAGTGGGTGAGGCAGCTGCCTCTGCACCACCCCCCAAATGGAGAGCAGAGGAAGCGGAGAGTAACAGCTGCTCACTGTACTATACAGCAATGTCGTAGCTGTGTCAGTCCCAGAATATTGGAGAGACGAGGTGGGGGAGGTAACAGATTTTATTGGACCAGCCTCTGCTGGTGAGAGAGACACACTTTGGAGTTCACATGGCCCTCGTCTTCAGGTCCAACCTGTGCAGTTTATAAGATATAAGAGATGCTACCCCACCCACCTGATCTCTCTGACTGTTCTACAGACTCTCCTCCACAGCTTAAAACTTTTATGTAGGGAGAGTAAATAACAGATTTGTCATATGGGAAAACTGAGGCAAAACCTTGCCCAAGGGCAGCAACGGTATTAGAACACAGGTCGCTAGCCTCCTAGTCTAGCACCATCTCCGCTAACTCACTCAAGGGGTCATCACTTTCCTCCCGGTGCATTGATTCCCCCTGCCTTCAATACATAATAATTAAATGACAAAAAAGTTTGGGACCCACTGCAGTCAGCTGTGCCACTAGGCAGATGCAGGGGCTCTTTGCCATGGGGACTGTCAACAGTGAAGTGGGAGAGCAGGGCGGTGGGTAAGTGAATGTAGAGTGATGGTCTTGTGTAACCAAGGGGGGCAGGAGCTGTCACATTCAGTAGCTGTGGTTGTCTTTCTGTGGTGCAAGTGAAGGGTTTGAGTGTAGGGAGCTGCTGGTCAGTGCCAGGTGAGGACGTGGTGCAGGTTCACTGGGGCATCGCTGCAAGAGGGCAGAGTTTAGGTGGCATGGGTGCTTACCTTCACTCCATGCTGCCTGGTGCTCACCAGTTTGAGTTTTGCTGAATTTGATGTCCTGAAAGGGCATGAACTGGTGCTGGACAACCTTAACTCTGCTTTAAAAAACTTTTTGCTATTTAATTTCCCAGCCTTTGGTCCAGAAAGAGAAAAGTTGTTGATTGGAGCTAGTGGCCCCACAGGTCGTTGTAATGATCATGTAGGCAGTTCAGACACCTCTGCGGACAGTCAATGACAATGCCAAACTCTTACAGAGTACTTGTCAGCTGTAGCTCTCAATCAGGGGAAACATCATTATTCACCTAGTTACGGTGGGGAAACTGAAGCACAGGATCATTCAGCAGGCCAGTGGCAGCATCCCAGGCTTTCTGAGTCCCAGTGCGCTGTTCTCTCCACTAGGTCACACTGCTGCTGTGAGGCACTGTGATTCCTAAATACCCCCCATCCTCTATACACGTTGTGGTAGCAGTCTGAGGATAACAATCATGTTTTAAAACAGATCGAATCTGTAACTGCTAATAGAGCCAGTAAGAGAAATCTCCGATGTGATCCATGTCCCAAGAAGGTGACAGTTTTATTACATAGTGGTTACATTCACTTTATGCCAGCAGTCTGGTTCAGCCCACTCCCCCCGTCCCATTAAACCATTTGTATTTGGGAATCCAGGTGTGCCTCCCAAAATGTTGGGAGAATCTGTGAACTTTAAGACAAGTTGTTTGGGGCAATGTCTCAGGAACTTCTTGCTCAAATGATCTCAGACTTGGCTCTCTAGCCTTGTCCCACACCCCCTGGAGGCAGGACAAAGTTCTGGACAATCTGGATGTGCATGTGGATTTTGCAACACTTAGGGAAAAAAAACCTTTAAACAGAAAAACATCTCCGGCATCACCAGGGCAGGGCTGGTGCAGAGGCGCTGCACTACGATACTGATTAAATTAATTAGCAGCAACTGCTTTGCTCTCTGCAGATCCCCAGCCCGGGCTCAGCCTGGAGGAATGGGAGTGACGTGACCCATTCAGCACGGTGAGGTGTTGTCAGCTGAAGGAGAACGCCCCCTGGAGGTGAACACAGCTGGATACCAGAGCCCTGAGACACTCTGTTCATCTCCATGGGTGGTCCCCCTCCCTCACCCCAGAGCTAAAGAGCCTGTGAGATGCACTGAGCACATCCATCCTCAGCTTCTCAACCCCGGGTCAGCTGTGTGTTCTCTGGACATAACACTAGGGTGGCTGTTCTTGGTTCCCCATATACAGGGGTGGGGCTCCCCCACATACTGGTTTTCATGGGGGGCAAGGAGAGGAGCTCAGACACCCCAAGAAGGGCAAATCACCCAGAACCTGCTCACATGAGCAAGGAGGAAAAGGGGGCACCAGCCCTCCAGAGCCTGCCACACAAATGGGGTGCAGGGAGTGGAGCTCAGACCCCCCTAGGGGAACAAGGGCTCCCCACATCCAAGCACACACACAAAGATAGGGAGAGGGGAATCAGACCCCACCCCCAGATCCTGACACACATGGGAGGGGAGAATGTGGGGCTGACAGCACCTATTCTCCTACAGTCCCTCAAACCCTGTCCACTTCCCAGTGCCCCATTCCATCTGACCCCCCACCCACAATCTCCACTCCCCTTGCTGCCCCTCCAAATCCTTCCTTACTCCAACTTACTCTTCCACCCCAATCACCCTCCCCTCCCAGTAGGGATTTGCACCTGTAATTTATTCTCCGTTCAAAACTCCGTTCAGCACTGCCTGGATATTCGGCTGTGGTCAGATTTCATTTCCACTGTGGCAGAGGCACAGCATAGCAAGATGACCCCTTGTTTCACTTCAGATTTCTGCCTTGGGTTGAGTTTGAACTCATGGTGCTAATTCTGTGTTGCACAGATGCAGCGGCTGCTATTGTCCATGCTGACCTAATCACACACATTGCAAAGTGTTCCGTGCATGAGCCTTAAAGCTGCTCAGCATGCGACTAACTGGAGACCCAAACTTTGACCAGTGACACCGGAATTAGATTTCTCCCCAGAGGTCTAAGTGGTGCCATGCCCTCGGTTGGGAGTGAGCCTCAAGTGGCTGAGGCCCTGGTGCGATGGTCTGGGCCCCGGCTTCATCTCTAGCCACATGCAAAAAAAAAAAAAAAAAAAAAAAAAAAAAAAAGTTGCCAAAAAAGTCAACTTTAAGCCAAGCGGTTTTTTTCAGGGGGGCTGTAACTTGGTGATCCCTTGGTCAACTGGGACCAAATATGGATCAGAAGCCGAACCTCTGCCCCCATGAGATGCACCAAGTTTCAAGGCAATCTGAGTAATTGTGCAGATTTTAGCATAATTAGAGTCGAGCTTTAGACAGAAAGCTGGTCTGAGCTTTCACGAGAGCAGAACATCTCGTTTGTCTGTTCATCGATCTCTCTTTGCTTCCCTCACAGGCTCAGGCTTCCCACGCGGCACAAGAAGCTCTGGTGCACAACCACCGGCAGCTACGCCAAGGACAGCCAGTGGAGGTTCTGCTCTCCAACGGGTGCTTCTCGCTCTGTTCCCCTGCCCGGCACAGTAGCCGTTCCGCTAGGCCCTAACACCAGGGAAGCCGTCCCACTCACTGCAAGGAAACATCCCAGCTCCAAATCCACTGGCCAGGCTTTTCTGAGACCATAACTTCCAGCTGCAGTAAGGTGCCTTGGGAAACGCCCCTGCCTTCATCTCTATGAGACGAAAGACCTTTGAAAATTTAGCCCCGGGCAACTAAGGTCCGGGTATGCAAAGGTATTTAGCAGTTGTTACCTTAGTGTTCCAAAGCCAACTGATTTAAGATCCTAAATGTCATTTCCAAAAAGCATTTTGACATTGACAATGTGATTTTGGTCTACTAAGTGCCTAAATCCCTTGGGAAGAGATTTAGTCTCACACCTCAGTTGGCTTTGCAATGCCGAGTGCAGCAACACCTGAATACCTGTAAAAATCTGGGCCTAAATGACTTGGAGAATGGGAAGTAGGCACCTAAAATGCTGTGGGTACATCTACCTAGCAAAAACAAACAAAACCACAAAACCCTGCAGCAGCAAGTCTCAGAACTTGGGTCAACTGACTCAATGACTTCCTTGTAACCCTGCGTAAGTCACCTCCCCACCTTGTGCCTCAGTTTCCCCTCCCACCCTTTGTCTGTCTCACTCAGCAATTTTGACTAAGATCTCTCTGAGGCATTGACTGTCTCTCCCTGTGGGTCTGGGCAGCGCCTGGCACAGTGGGTTTCCTGGTGGACAGTTTAGTTGCTGAAAAAAGGCAGTGTCAGTGGACCTAAAACTATTCACAATTTTGTGTCTAGCTCCCAAGAATGACTCTTGCCGAGGCTGTGGAAGACTTGAGACCGTGCTCTGGTTATTTCATTCCTATTCACTTTTTCCACTTTTTTCAGGCCGCTGAAAAATCTGAAACACATTGGTTTGGGTTCGATCCAAAATGAAACTTTTGCAAAACACTTTCAGAACTGCCAGTGAACTGAAAAGCCATTGTTGGCCCTGCTGTGGGGGGAGAGGGAGGACAGTAACAATAAATCCTGAGATCAGAACGTGGGTCTGACTCCATTGCAGTCAGAGCTGCCTGCAAACTGATTCTAGAGTCACTATGCTTGGCTTCTGGCCCCTTGTGCCGAGCTGCAGTTAAATCCCTAAAAGCAGCAAAGAATCCTGTGGCACCTTATAGACTAACAGACGTTTTGGAGCATGAGCTTTCGTGGGTGAATACCCGCTTTGTCAGATGCATGTAGTGGAAATTTCCAGAGGCAGGTATATATATGCAAGCAAGCTAGAGATAATGAGGTTAGTTCAATCAGGGAGGATGAGGCCCTGTTCTAGCAGCTGAGGTGTGAAAACCAAGGGAGGAGAAACTGGTTTTGTAGTTGGCAAGCCATTCACAGGCCCACAAGCTGACTGTCATCACCTCCACGTGGAAACTGGCTTTGATGAAGAAAGCAGCAATACAGACAGCTTGTGTTCCCATTGGTCAATGCCATGACCCTTGCTAGTGTTCAGTCCAATTCAGGCAGCCATTCAAACTACAAAGCTGGTTTACAGGTGGGTTTTCAATGTAAATCACATTTCAGATAGACCAAGACAGAGGTTCTCAACTGACTTACCATTGCGGGACTCATATGCAACTCTCTGTGGGTTATGTGGGCTGCAACCACACAATATACATACCACCTGTATGGCCCTGAGGATGTCACATGGGCCGCAGTTGTGTGCTGAGTGGGCCACAAGTGAACCACAAGCCAGAGGCTGAGAACCACTGGAAGACAATAAGATCCTCATTCTAGTAAACATCTAACTGATAAATACAGGCCTGTTGATCTAATGGCGACTGAGTGTACATTGCATACATCATGTAGCGATAACCACTGAGTGACATCAGAGTATGTTACACAGGAAGTCGGGGAATACAGGCAAATACAATTAGCACCTACTCTTGACTTTTATCACACAAGTGAATGGGCTGGATTACACCACAGTGCCTCTTGGCCTGCCTTTAAGGATTACACACACATGTGAATCAGCCTGTTAACTTTATCCTGAGCTGGTTTGCCAGCTCCACAGTCCGCACCTCCTGCTCCCTCCCGCTGCAGGGCACAGCGTCATTCTGCACTGTGATAATGCCAGGGAAACAGCCTTGCAGCAAGGAAACAGCCTCAGCTTCAAATCCATTCACCAAGCTTTCCCGGGGCACCAGTTAATCCTCTCCGAGCAGCGTTGGGTTTAAGGATAGTTCACCTTCTCTCCCTCTCTCCATTTGCACGAATATCTGTTGTTCCCACCCAGTGCAATCAGACAAAGAAGCTCCTACAATTCCATACCATTCAGATACACACAGAGAAGGAATGAGATGGTGCGGGGAATGCGTGGTGGTGTCACAGATATCAAGGTATTCAGAAATACGGCTCTCTAATCTAGCAGGCCAAGGTTTAGCCAGATCCAGTGGCAGGCAGCTGAAGCTACACAAATTCCGACTGGAAAGGAGGTTTATAAAATGTTTTGCAGGATGGGTAATTAATCACTGGAACAACTTGCCACATGATGGAGACTCTCTAGGTGTCCTCATCTGGACACTGGACGTCTTCCTCAAAGATCTGCTCCAGCTCAACTATAAGCTACTGGCTGGATGCAGGAACCACTGTGTTATACAGGAGGGCCAACGAGATGACCAGAATGGTCTCTTCTGGCCTTAACATCTATGAATCTATAAAGGTTTGAGCCACACAAATTTGATTTGGCCACATTAGTCCAGAAAGAAGAGGCAGGAGTTAGTGCTTTTCATCCAGAATCCATGCTGACAAAACCTCACCCACACGTCCCACCCCAGCATTGTGTATCTCCCTGCCACACATCCAGTGGGAGGTAGTTTAGCAAAGTTTCAAGGAGTGTGTAATATACAGGAGTGGGTGACTTCCCCTGGCACTTGTGCTGCTTAGTCACGGAGATGCTGCTGAATCTCCCAGCCAGGTCCGAGCCTTCCTATCTCTGCCTGGGAAACCTTCCGGCCATTAGCCCAACTCCAAGCAGCGTCCCTGGGGAACCAGTACAATGGCTGCATTTGCGAAGAGAGAGTGGGACTGTGGGAGACGCGGGAGGAAGGGGGAGAGAAAACAGGATTGAGGATGGAAAACAAAGGCTGGGAAAATACACGTGAATGGAAAAAAAGAGACAGAAAAAAAGAGAGGAGGGGAAAGAGAGAGAGACACTCAGCCTGGCTGCTGCTACCGCAATTCTAGCATCATGGCAGGGGGGAAGCTCAGATCTTCAGAGACTGGAGAACATGATTCAGGATCCTCAGGGCTTGTTATTTTTAATTGTGAGTCTCCATCCCTGCTCGTACTGCAGGACTAGGGCTCTGCCCCAGGGGTCAAGACACCTGGGATTCAGCTCTGACCAATCCATGACTTCCTCTGTAACCCTGGCTCAGTCACATCACCACCCTGTGCCTCAATTTCCCCCCACACACCTTGTCTATCTCATCTGTATGGATTTTAATCTCTCTCAGGCATCCCATATTTTTTCACACAATGGGGCCCCGATCTTGGCTAGGGTCTGTGCAGCCCCTATCACAGTGGGGCCCTGATCTCGATTAGGGTCCATGCAGCACCAAGCACAGTGGGGTCCTGATCTCGGTAGACGGTCATTCTAATAATAAATCCTGAGATGAGGGTCTGAGGCTGATTCCAGCTGCAGTCATTGGCATGACTCCAGCCGACCACCACCAGCTCTGGGTCCGGCTGCCTGTTTCACAGAGGGGAAGGGCTCTACGGGAAACCTCCCCATGGGATCCCTAGGGAATGGTACCCCCTATAGGATCCATGGGGACTTGTGCCCCCGTTATAGGATCCCATAGGGAAGGGGCTCCCAAACTGTGGGCTGCGACACAGTCCTGGCTGGTCCCCCATAGGCAGAGTTGGGGGGGACAGGGGGAACATTGGCACATATTGGCAGAGTGGCAGTTGGCAACGGCCCCCTCCCAGGACCGGAGGAGCCCAGCGCCCCGGTGGGTGGCAGAGGGCGAAGTGGAGCTACCAAGCGATGGGCAGAGGGTGAGGAGACGGGGCCGGCCCTGAGAGGTGGCGGCTCCTGGCATGGCTGGATGGTTCACTGCTGCTCCCGCTCCAAGCCCCCGCACCCTGCAATCCGTGGCTGTTGGGCTCCCTGGAGTGTCAGGCCCCCTAGGGCCCAGGCTCTGTGGTGGGCGATCAGCACCAACAAGGAAATGGCCAGGCCCAGCAGGAGCATCTGCTGCTGCCCAGCACCAGGGCCAGCCTTAGGGAAATGGCAGCCTGGCCGGGGAGGAGACTGGGACGCATCCTGCAGCCAAGGGAGGTTCCCAAGGGTGGGTCTGATCTGGCTTTGGGAGAGGGCGCAGGGGAAGAAGGAGTCCCGTCCCGTCCCAGCCCAGCCAGAACTAGCAGCTGGAACCCGGCACACGATAGGGGCCCCCGGCCAGGGTGTCCCAGGCTTGGGAACTAGGGGTGCAGCGGGAGCTGCAGCACCCCCAGATTTCACTGGGCAAAGTTTGAGAGCTCTGCCAGGAGGATGCGAGCAGTACTGGAGCTCGGCTGCACCCGTGTGGTGAGAGCGGGAACTGCGCTTTTTCACACGGTTTTGAAAACACGTGGATGGTTTTCAGGTTTATTAGCTAGGGGGGAAGTTTGGGAACCCCTGTTATAGGAAATGGTGCCTCCTACTGGATGCCCGAGGGAATGGTGCCCCCATTATAGGATCTCATAGGGAATGGTGCCCGCCATTGGATGCCATAGGGAATGATGGCATCCCCCATAGGAGCCCCCTGAACCCCTAAGCAAGGACCCCACTCTCTCTCTCTCTGCACTCCCAGGGCTGGGGTCTTATTCCCAGCAATCCCCGTTCACTCGCCATTGCTCCCCATGGAGCATCCCAGGCTGGGTCAAGGTTCCTTGCCCCAGTGACTCCCACTGACCTGCGCCTACTGATTCCTCAAGTGCAGGATTGGAGCCCAGAGCCTGAACCCATCAAGCTCACTGGGGATTTTCCCAGGGAGCGGAGAGCTCCTGCCTGGGGGTGTGGGACAGCAGGGAACAAAGTGCAGGATGGGCCCCCAGCTCCCCTCCTCATGGCATCATCCGTGTGGCATGAGGAGGGGCTGAGCTGGAGGCTGAGTCCCTGCAGGCCGGGATTGTGTCTGTGTTCGGTTCGCACCCCCTTGGTGTGGGGAGAAGCAGAGGTATTGCATAGCCAGGGCCAGAGCCAAGGTGGGTGGCAAGCAGCCCCGCTCCACTGGAGTGAACCCCCGTGCCCAGGAGGCCCCCTAGTGGCCACGTGCGATAGGGCGAAGAGACATAGGGGGTGAGGAACGCATGGTTCTGTGGGTGAGTCTCCGATGCCAGATCCCCTGTATGAGGGGAGCGGGGCCAGTCCCCAGGTCGCTCACTATCCTGCTCCTGAAACAGGTACGGGGCACGTGGCACTGGACAGACCCTGCACATGGAGCTGGGCCACAGGTGCCACTTGCTAAAGTCTGTGTGGGACGGGGCTGCCTGTGCCACGGGGCCAAGCCAGCGGGACGCCTGCACTGGGGCAGAGTCACCGTTCAGGGGACGTCCTGCCCCAGACAAGCAGTTAAAATCAAATGGTGAACTTGGAGGTGAGCTGGGGGGAAATCTCTGGGCTCCCGAGTTGGCTACAACGTGGCAAAGATTCTCTCTGGTTCCAACCCAAATTGCTTATGAAGTCAAGCAGCGCCGTTTGCACTGGAGATTTTATTCAGCTAATGAGCAAAGAAAAGTCAAACCAGAAGGACACGGCATGGAGGGGAAACTTCTGCAAGCCCTCCCCAGCTAACGAAGGGTCCAGCCAGCCCAGCCCCAAAGCAAGGGCAAAGCATGGCCAGTGACATGAACACGCAGCGACACCTGCGTTAAATCATCTGCAGCATCAAACCATGGGGCGAACACGGCCCAGGGCCAGTCCCTTAATGGGCAAACGGGAGTCCAAAGACGGCTGGTCACACCCCAAGGCAGCGACACTGACGGCCGCAGGGGAGATGGACTAGCACAGAAACCACATTGGCTATGACTGTCTACACACCCATCGCAGAGTGCAATTGTCGCTTCCTCCGTCCACGTCCCCAGACATCTAGGCTGCAGGGCCCAGCTGTCCAAAGAGCAGGGGGCTCCGAGAGTCTGTGTGAGCGCGGGAGCTGGATGCAGGGGGTGTGTGGCTGCTGGGGGGAGCAGGACAGGCAAGGGGACAGAGATAGGAGCAAAGCCCAGCAAAATGCAGGCCGCTAGGGGCTGGATTTTAACACCCTGTTCTCTAGGCTTTCGCGGCTCCAGGTGCAGGGGGAAGGTTCTGGAGTAGCCACGCAGCCACGTCACCTGTGTTAATGGCTGGATCTTGACTGGCCCGTGGACTTTCTCGCCCAACGTCTCTTCCTCCCCTGCCGGCCCTGTTCAGCTCCCCGCCTGCCGGCTCTGGAGAAAGGTTGGGGGAGCAAGGTCAGGGCTGAGGTCTCCACTGTGTCAGCCGGGCGCCCATCTGTAACGAGCCAGTGAAGGGAGGCTGGATTAGCGCAGCGTTCGGCCTGTCCGGGGAGCCCCACCCCAGAGGAATTACAGCCCCGTGCCAGGGCTACGGGCGAGACTCAGGATCCTGGGAGCCCAACGTGAGACATGGCAGCGTTTGTATCAGGGCAGTGCCCGGGGCTCCAACCAAGATCCAAGACCCACAGCGCCAGGCACTGCACAGACCCAACAACAGACAGGCCCTGACCCAAGCAGCTGAGAACCCAAATTGACTAGACTGACACTGGGCAGGAGGGGAGATGGAGGCACAGTTGAGGAAGGGACACCGCCTACTCATCCAGTGGGGGCAAGTGGAAGACCCAGGTGTCCTGCATCACAGGCCAGGGTGGCGCTTTCTGTCAGTCCAGCCTCACTGAGGCCTCTCAAGTTGGGTGCCTAAAATTCCCCTCATTTGGGGGAAATTTGGTCAAAGTTACAACGGGCCAAAAATAGCTAGGAGGGGGATCCCTATCAATTACATCCCCCCCGAGAGCACACTGCGCCCCCCCACCAAGACACCCACCCCCAGGAGTTCCCATCAGCCCCATGAACACCGCCCCCTGAATAGCTGGGACCCCACAGAGCATGCAGCACCCACTGTGGGTCACCCAGCCCAGCTCTTACATACTCCGGGGCCCAGGCTGTCTCAGAGCCCTCCCGCAGCCAGCCCTGCCCTGGTCCCCACTGTGCCACACCCTGGGGGGGGTCAGCAGGGCTGAGGGAGCTGCACCCCCATACCCGAACCCATAGCCCCCTCCCCTAGAACCTCACAGTTTGCTCCCCTCCATTGGGGTCAGTGGCGGAGACATCGGGGCTTGTGAGTGATGGCAACAAAGATGGCCACCAGCTCCCGCTGATGGGGAAAAGCTGTGCAGGACCCACCCAAGGGGCTCCATGACCCCCACAGTGGAGGGGAGGGGACACCAGGGATGTGCTGATACCTTGGGCCCACAAGCAGGGAGGCCCCAACCCCGCACAGGCTGGACCCTTGATGTCAGTGCAGCCAAGCAGGGGGGATTGGGCCAGTCACCCCCATGAGCTCTGACCCAGGCTGCCCCACAGGCTGGGGATCCTTGCACCTCCCCTGGCCCTGTTTACACGTCCCCCACTGGGCAGCAGGGGGCACAGTGAGGCACTTATGCTGCCCCAGGGCAGGTTTTGTTGCCCCAAATGATTTCAATGCAGCAAAGGGGGGTCTGTTATCTCCCCACTTCTGTCTAAAAGTTTGGCTACACTAGGAGATCCCAGGGGCTGGGAAGACTCACTCCAAGGGCTATGGGGATGCTGGAGCTAAGTGGGGGATGTTTGTCAAACAAAAGGGGTTTTTTTCCCTTCAAAAATGGCCTTTTTCCTCCCATAAAAATGGCAGTTTTCACAAGACACTTGGGACTGTCCAAAGTTTCCTTTTCAATGAAAACTTCAGTAACTTTTACCATCAAGATTCCCATGGAAAATGTTCCGGCATCCCACGGTTATTGGAAACCGGGACATAGGCGTTTTTCACGGGCTGGGAAGCCCGGCTTTCGGTAAGTGTCAAGAACTGTTCCCAGGAACAACAGGGAAACATCTGTGGGGTTTTTTCCCACCCCGCCCCCAAGGCTGGACCTGTTGTGTGTGATAGCTCAGTTCTCAGCCACCCAAATACCCTGGGATGTGACACACCCCAGTTGCAATTTCCAGTCTATCTACTCACCATACTCCTCTGGCCCCATTGCCACAGCTCATGAGGTATTTACCCTCCTAACTCCCTCTGAAGCAGGACAATTATCCTCATTACATGGGTGGGGGAACTGAGGCATGGAGCTGCTATGTGACTTCTCCAAGGTTGCACAGGAAGGCTGCAGCAGAGCAGGGAATTCATCTCATAGTGACCAAGTCCCGGGCTAGGCATGTAACCACTGGGCCACCCGTTCATGCAAGATGCCAACTGCAGTTCTGTGCAGAAACTCTACTGAACTCAGCGCTGGGCATCTCTCTCCCTCTGGACCCCCGGACAAGTGTCCGAGGCTGCAGTGGGGCTGTCTGGGGCCGACCAGCCCTAGAGGATGCTTGGTCCCCATAGGCCGAGCCAGGCAGCAAAGCCCCATGTAGTTCTGCCCTTCTCCCTGGCCCCTACCTGAGTCCAGACAGTACATGCGTTTCTGGTCCACATCATAGTTCCTGGTCAGAGAACACCAGGGCCTCCCGCTGGCATCCCCATGTGCCGTGCAGCCCAAGTAGGTCCGGTTCTGGTAGGTGAACGGGAAGGCGCAAGGAGCCGTGGAATTGCCGGCCAGTACTGGAGAGACAGAGAGAGAGGGAAGGGGACAGCATGGGGCAGAGGTTAAGTCACTGCATTCAGAGGTAGGACTCCTGGGTTCCCTGCCAGTGACCTTGGGCAAGTCACTTCCCCTTCTGTGCCTGTCACCTCCCCTGCCCATAGGTCAGTTAGACTGTGAGCTCTTTGCGTCAGGGACTGGCGCTCACTAGGTGTCTGTGCAGCGATGGGACCCTGACCTCAGTCGGGCTCTGTGCAGCGCAGTGGGGCCCAGTGACACAGAGGCCCATCGGGGAGGCACCGCAGGGGTCAGCAGTGCCCGTCAGGCCTGATGTACTCAATACACCTCACACACCTGGCAGAATCTGCAGCTAACCAGGGTCATGGGCAGATCACATACAAATGGACAACACACTGATCCTGAAAATTGTTGCGTGGGGTGTGTACAAAGAGTTATAAAGAGGGGCTGGAATGATGTTCCTCAGATGTGTTTGACAAGCAATGAATAAGCCCTAGAGTAAGGAATGGACATTTGCTTCTCTGGCAGCCTGCTCCTCACGCAGAGACAATGCCAGTCCATTTACATCAAAGGTAAACAAAGCCATCAAGCTACCAAGCAGGGGAAAAGACAGCCCAGCCTCTGCAGGAGAGAGAAACTTTGGCTGGACCCACATTGCACAGAATACATTGCAAAGATTTTCAGGGCTATCAAAAGAAGGGGAAGGAACCCCCTGGGGTTGTCCGTGACTGGGCAGCCACAAGAGGCTGGGGCTCCTGGACATCTGTGGATCCTTCAGCCAAAGGGAACAGAGCACAGGTGAGAAACCTGCTTAGACAAAGATCATAACTGGCTGACATTCGGTGCTAGCCTGAGAAGTATGTTTCGGCTGGTGTTTGTGACTGTTTCTGTCCTTAGTCCTCCGGCTTGCCACCACTTCAACCCATGTCCTTTACTTCATAAACTTGTCTTACTTTTACCACGGACCAGCTCGGAGTTTGGATGGACACGGAGGGTTTGTCAGTCCCAGTTAAGCCAATAAGCGGCTGGGTGCTGTCCCTTTGACGGAGCAGCGAAACGGATCAGGTTTTGTGTGTGCTACCATGAAAGGCTGTGAGGTTTGGACTGGCAGAGTCCTGAAGAGTTTGCTGGCAGGGCAGATAAGCCGGCTGGGGAGTTGATGCTCAGCTTAGCCGCAGCAGAGTGGGGTAACATAGAGGCTCACAGTCCTGGGAACCCCCGTTGGTTGTCAGAGGCCCTGATCTCGATCAGGGTCAGTGCAGCGCCTGGCACAATGGGGCCCCTGAGCTCTGGTTTCAGGTGCTTCTGCACCGTAAGTTACCAAATACTACATCAGTGTCAGAGTGCAAGGTTGTACCAGCCTGTCCACAGCCCCAGACCCGTCTGTCTAGTGCAAACCCTGCTCCGGGAGGGACCCCTGTGCTGTTACACCTATAACACCCCAAAGCTGCCCTACGTGTCATGCCTGGGGCAACAGGTCTGCCTCACCCTGCTGAGCTCCCGGACACAGTTTGGGATAAGGCGCCATATTGTGTCAAGCAGATTCAGTGTCACCAGACCCACACGTTCATGGGGACTCTGGCCTCCCAAAATCGCAAGGTTGTCAACAATCTTTTGTCAACAATTAGATAAATGTCTATTAGGGATGGTCTAGACAGTATTTGGTCCTGCCATGAGGGCAGGGGACTGGGCTCGATGACCTCTCGAGGGCCCTTCCAGTCCTAGAGTCTATGAGTCTATGAATCAGCAGAAGGGTTCCCGGGCCGTTCTCCCAGTCCCAGCTTCTCCCTGAAGCTCCAAGGGGCAGAAACCTCCTTTCTACGTTTAAACTGAAAGTTGAGCTACCCCCATAGTCACAGGATTCCAGGAGCTGAGGTTTGACACACGGAGCTGCCTTTATGTTCTGGGTATGCCAAGCGCTGAGCATGGCTGGGGCTCCCAATGCTACCTTAATACCCCTAATATATAATGTACAGCACCTAACACAATGGGGCCTTGGGTCATGACTGAGGCACGTAGTGCTACTATAATATACCTAATACATAAGGTACATCACCTAGCACAACGAGGTCCTGGGGCTTCCAGTGCCACTGTAAGACACCTAATAAATAATTAACAGGGTCCTGGCCATGAGTGGGGTTCCTAGGCCCTACCATAGCACACCTAATAAATAATAATGTTAAGTGTGGGGAGACTCAGGATAAACCCGCAAAAACTGCCAGTGCTGGGAACTGGGTCTGACGTTTCTGCTCCAGTGTCTCAGGCTGAAATGTCCCTGAAGCGGCACCCTAGCACACCTGCACTGGGAGGAGGGTGCGGTAGGGATCCTGGCTGGGATTCCACCTGGGGTGGCTGCGAGGTGAGTGGCCCCCGACAGCCCTGCACTGATCCCCTCCCCCACACCCCCGCTGCCCATCCTTACGGGTGTCGGCACAGTAGCTCCAGCGCCGGTCCCGGTCGTAGTTCCTTGTGGTGGCGCACCAGAACCTGCGTGGCTTGGCGGCCTCATCGGTGCAGGTGTAGAACGCCCGGCCCCGGTACACGAAGGGGAAGACACAGGGCTGGCCGTCTGTGTTGCCTCCATACTCTGAGAGGGGAGAGACACAGACAAAGAGGTGTCACCGCTGCGTGGGGGGCTCTGCAGGGCTGCTCTCATTGCTGCGCCCCAGGGAACCCCACAGAGACACAAAGCCAGAGACTGTCCCTTCCCCAGAGAGCAGCAAACAAAGGGCAGGGGGTGAAACTGAGGCATGGAGAGGAGAAGGGCCTTCATCCCCAACCCACCCTGCTCTCCATTAGCACAGCAGTGCCCACCTGGAGGGACTGGAGCACCCCCATCAGAGCCCGCTCTGCCACTGACCGACATCCCCTCAAGCACAGAATATCAGGGTTGGAAGGGACCTCAGGAGGCCATCTAGTCCAACCCCCTGCTCAAAGCAGGACCAATCCCCTGACAGATTTTTGCCCCAGATCCCTAAATGGCCCCCTCAAGGACTGAGGTCACAGCCCTGGGTTTAGCAGGCCAATGCTCAAACCACTGAGCTATCCCGCCCCTCCGTGACGGTGGCTGCATCTCACCCAATCCTAGCCCTGGCAGGACCTGAGAACAGCCCATCACCCGGGGATCCTGGGGCTCTGGGGACACTCGCTGAGGTCACTGCTGAGATTCCTAAGCAACATCCCCTTTACTGCCCCCCTGCCCAGCTGGCCTCTGGGCATCACAGGCTGAGGCAGGGCAGGACTGTGCCCGTTCCATTATCTGCAGCATGTCCCCACCTCGCTAGAGCCACTACCCTCAGCTGCATGGCACAGGCAGGACACATGGCACTGGGGTCCAGTGCACATGGTTATTACAGACGTGCATTGCCGTAGTGTCCAGAGGCCCAGCCAAGATCAGGCCCCACGCTGGTGGCCGCAGCACAGACATAGTAGAAGTGGTTCTGGGTAAAATTCTTTGACCGAATCTTTTCTTCTGTGAAAAATGCCAAGTAGGGTCAACGGAAACATTTCACAAATCCGCATCCACCTCTGCAGGATGTTTCCATCAGGCGAAAAAAACCTAAAACATTTCCCTTGAGAAATTTCCTTTCATTTTATTTTGTAAAGTAAAATGTTTTTAGAATGCTTAAATTGAAAAGAAACAATTTGTTCAACCCTACAGGATTTTTTTTTAACTTTTTGATTCACCAAAAATTTCAAACATTTCTTTTTTTGGATGGACCAAGAGGAATTTTTTGTTGAGTTTGGGGTGAGGAAGGAACAATAGATGCTCCAATGCATGGAAAGACAGAGAGCAACCGAGTGATCATTGAGTCCAGCATCTCTAGGAATCAGTGAACTATTGTCCTAGAAAAATGTTCTTTGGAGCTGAGACAATTTCCTTGTAGGAAGTAGGTTTCTTTGGCCTAGACAGAGCCTGAGCAGGAGGTGGAGGGACACAAGGGTCACACCCGGGGACATCTCCACTCGTTTTGTTTCTCTCTGCTTCTCACCTTTTCATTTCAACAAAAAATCCCACCTCCCACCCTTATGGGTGTGGAGAGAACCTCAAAATAATGAACAGAGTGTGACCAATGCAGAGACTCTCCCTGAGTCTGCTGAGAGCCTGAGTCCATCACTGTGAGAAGGGGCAGCTGCCCTGAGTGTGACTGACACAGCGATGCTGCCTGAGTCTGCAGAGAGACTAAGCCTGTTGCTGTGAGAGGAGGGAGCTGCCCCAAGTGTGATCAATGCAGTGATGCTGCCTGAGTCTGCCAACAGCCTGAACCCATTGCTCTGAGGGAGGGAAGCTACCTCCAATGTAACTGACCCTGTCTGAATCTGCAGGGAGCCTGAAACCACAGCTGGGAGAGGTGCAAACAGCCCCATTCCCCTCAGTCCAGTCCCCTGAGCTCTGCACCTCCCACCGTGCTTTGTGTCAGCAAAGGAGTGTGAGACACATGTGGTGGGTTCCTGGCTGTTCTGTGGCCTGATGCCCTGGGGTTCTGGCCCTGCAGAGGGAGCGCAGGGAACCAGATGGTGCCCCCCACCTCAGGCCGAAGGGGGAACACCCCAGCCCTCACCCGTCTCATAGCAGCGCTTCCAGCGGGAGTCCTGGTCATAGTTGGCGGTGGTGGCGCACCACAGTGTCCACCCGGCCCAGCTCCCATCCTGGGTGCACGTGGGGTACGATCGCCCCTGGTAGATGAAGGGGAAGACGCAGGCGGCGCAGTCTGAAACGGGAAGAGAGAGGGTCAGAGACACAGACACAGAGTGACAGGAAACACAGAGCACTGGGGGTGCGGGGCTGGTCTCTGCTGGGGGGAACATGGGGTGGGAGCTCGGGCTGTGCCAGCAAAAGCGGGGGGTGGGCTAATCTGTGCCAGAGGGATCATGGGGGGGAGGCCCTCTGGGCTGTGCAAGGCAGATCTTGCAGGACAAGGCGGGAGGCTCCGTCGGTGCCTGGTGGAAGATCCGGGCAGAGGGTCCGGATGCTACTGGCAGTTGCGCCCAATAGCCCCTGCCCAGCACCCGTGCACTGTGCCCCTCCCCTGCACCCCCTGCTCAGCTGTGCTCCAGGGTCCTGTGTCTGCCAGTGAAAGACGCTTGCTCCCAGCCTGTCTCCTTGGGAGCACCCGGATGCCAGGGTCCCACACACCAGAGCGATAGCCAATGAAGGGCAGGACCTCCGCATGCTACCCCTTCACCGTCCCAACAGTGCCCAGGTGGCTTCATTGCAGGCACCACATCACACAACTCCACGGAGCCAGGTCTCACCTTCCAGCGCCCTGCAGACGGGCAGGAGCAGCCAGCCCCAGGCCAGGAGCCTGACACCAGCCGGCATCATCCCAGCCTGCATGGAGCCCGCTAGAGCCAGAGAAGCTGCCCCCTCGAGCCTGCTAGAGCCAGAGATGCTGCCCCCACAAGCCCACTAGAGCCAGAGACGCTGCTGATCCTCCTCAGAACCTGCTACAGCCTTCGCAGTGCCACTGTCTCTATCACTCCCAGCCGCATGGCGCAGGGCGTCAGCTCCGGAACCTGCGGAGCAGGTTCCACCAGGAAGGCGTCGCCTCCTCCCTGCCCAAGTCCCATGCTCACTGCAGCCACGGCTGGAGACAGAGCTGGGGGACCAGCCAGGAGCAGGAGGGATGCAGGAACCCAGCGACTGACCTGGAGACCGGAAGGGCCCATTCACCTCCAGTGAGACAAACCCCCAATTCACACACACCCCAGAACTGCCCTGGGGTCAGGGCCAGAGCCTGAGCTCAGCAGAGTCAATCCAGAGCAGGCCGCAGGGATGTGGGGCAGACTAGTGATGAGGGAGAGCACAAGACCTAGGCTCTGCTACAGGACTTTGTCTCAGTTTCCCCATCTGTACAATGGGGATAATGACCCTGACCTCCTTTGCAAAGAGCCTGGAGATCTACTGCATACGAGCAAGGGATTATTATTGTTTAGCCAGAGGATCAAAGGGGGAAAGACGCCCTACCACAGGTGCCAACTCCATATAATACTTTGTAATTGTTGGACTGAAACATTTTACTTTATTACAAAATACTGCTCCGCACATTTCCTTCCAAGGAGGGGGAAATGGTTCATTTTGAATTTATCATTTCGGTTCTCGTCATTTCAACTCTTATATTGAAATCTGAACTTTAATATGACAACTAGATATTACTGTATAGTACAGTTGAATTTTCAAAATTATCAGAAAGCAACATTGTGTTAATTTAATTACTATGATAGCTGTATTTTAAATTATGAGAAAGCCCCATTTTGATTATATAGATATGAACTGCTGTGCCGTTCTTGAGACAATCTGACATTAGCCATCCCCTACCCCATCTTCCGTGCCCCTTGCCACCTCTGTCCCATTCACCAGCTGCCCCAGCCCTCTTGGGACAGGGAGTTGCTGTCTCACCACAAAAGTAATTTTCCCTCTCTTGGTATTGACACCTCCTCGTCAGTTATTTGGAGTGAACCACATCCAACCTGACCGAATTGGCCTTGTCAACACAGGTTCTCCACTTGTAGGGTAACTCCCTTCTCTTCGTGTGCCTGTATCTGTAACTTTCACTCCATGCATGGGAAGAAGTGGGTTTTTTACCCACAAGAGCTTATGCCCAAATAAATCTGTTAGTCTTCAAGGTGCCACTGGACTCCTCATTGCTTTTGAGGATACAGACTAACACGGCTACCCCCTGATACTTAGAGGATGAAGGGTCCTGTGGGGGCAGAGCTAACTCTGCCTCCACAGGTGACACCTGTGCTCTCCCAAGCCCATGTTGTGTCAGCCCAGAGCAAGATTCCCTCCCAGTAGATCATAGCTAAGGCGAAGGTTCACTGGGCTGGGAGCCAGGAGATCTGCTCCCATGTCTGCTGTCTAGTGCACATCATAGACCTTGGTAAAGAGCAGGGCCCTGTTTCTCAGTCCTGGCTGGCAGGCAGCTATGAACCCCCAACCCTCTCCAAGTCAGCTGCAAAAGGCCACTTCAGGCAAAAGTGGGATGAGACCCCAACCTCAGACTCAGCCTTTCACAGTGAATGTGCCACATAACTGTGCTGTTGTTAGCCTCCCTTTAACCACCGTCACAGTCCCCTCCCAGAACCTGAGGGAGAACCAAGGAGCCCCAATCTCCAATATTCTTCAGCTCTCCAGCAAATCGCTGTGTCTCCCAGGAGCCAACTGTGTGTCACATCCCTGCCTTGGGGTGGCTCCGTGTAAAAGCTCTGGCTTGCTCCTGGAGCTCAAGTGGTAACACTCAGGCCTGTGGAACTGAGGGACCAAAGCTCACACCAGGCTGATGACCCCGTCCCCTGGGGGCATCTGTGGTAGTTTCCAATCTTCTTAAAACCACCCTCCAAGTGTATTTCATTGTTCCAGGGCGCAAACATGCCCTGACCCAGGCTGGTGCCCTGAGAGCCTAGAACCGGCCAGTGATGCCGCCATATGCAACCCAGCCCAAGGGCCTTCACTGCAGCCATTTGCTGCTCAGGGCTGGGGGCAGAGCCATCCGGAGCCTCGTGTGCCCTCACTGCCCTTTGCTTTGCCTTCCCTTAGGTATAGCATAAGGGCTCAATTCTCAACTCTCTGCCTGCAAAGCTGAAACAGCAGCTGCCCAAGGAGCATCTGCAGGACATGGTGAAGGCCATTAATAATCCCGACAGCCTGTACAACCCAGGCCAGGGGAACATCATGGCTGCTGGGGTCAGCCGCCTGCTCAGCGGGGTGGGGCACGATACTGAGTGGCGCTTGCTCCAGGGTGGCCGGAAAAGCCCCGTGCAGAAGCTCCTGGTCCAGACCTACAAGAATAGCAGGTGCCTGATCTTCCCCCTCGACCCGCCCTGCATCGAGAACAGGCCCTACAACATCCTATGGATGGTGAGCAACACTTTTGGCCTCATCAACAACAACTCCAAGGCCTTTGTCTTCTTGCAGATCTACCAGGAGGCCGTGATGCCCCAGAGAAGGCTGCAGGCCTGGAACCGGCTGCATGACGTGCCCCTGCTGCGCTGCAACAACAGCTGCTGAGACTTCGGCAGGAACAACCTCAACCTGAACACCTGCCTGGCCAGGATGTGCACCGTGGGGCAGCGACTGCACCAACATGCGACTTCCCTGCCAGCAGCCTCCATCATGTTCTAGATGAGTGGGGGTCCTGGGGCCAGCAGTGCAGGGGGGTGGGGATTGGTGGAAGATGGGATACAGTTGGGTGGGGATGGCAGGGCAGGGGGCACCGTCAGGGGGATGGGGGTTGGCAGGGCGAGGGCACAATTGAGGGGATAGAGGATGGTGGGGTGGGGTGCACCATCAGGGGGACGGGGGATAGCAGGGTGGGGGGCACCGTTGAAGGGATGGGGGATGGCAGGGGCACTGTTGAGGGGATGGGGGTGGAGGGCACCATCGGGGGGATGGTGGGGCAGGGGACACCATTGAGAGGATGGTGGGGCGCAATGTCAGGCAGATGGCAGGGTAGGGGGAAATGTCGAGGGGATGGGGGCTGGCAGGGCAGGGGGCACCATCGAGGGGATGGGGGTGGGGGTCACCATCAGGGGGATGGGGGCTGGCAGGGCAGGGGGCACCATCAGGGTGTTTGGGGTGATCCAGGGATGGAGGTGGTGGCACTTTTCTTCTTACAACCTGTGATTTTACCAAGTCCACCACTCTTTCCCCTCCTCCCATTGTGATGAACAACAATCAAGTGTCAGAGCATCCTGGGCCCTCGTGTCTCTGTCTGTGCCTCTGGCTCCCTCCTCTCTGTCCGTGTGTCTCAGCTTCACAGGGGGCTTGAGGCCTCCCAGTCTCCCTGGCAGTGCCCCCTCCATTGGCCCAGGCCTGGGCCCCCACTTTTTGTCTGGGCCTCCCCCTGAGCCCAGGCATCCCAAGCCAGCCGTCATTTATCAGTCACCGGGATCCAGGACTGAAGGGGCTGGGATGGGTTTGAGACAGGGACAAGCAAGTGAGCACCCCAGACCATCAGTGTCTCACTCCCACCCCCCAGCCTCCTGGGGGACACTGGGACAAAGGTTTAGTCTGTGTTGGTCACCTCCAAGGGGTCGCTGTTTGGTACCTGAAGGTCTGCTTTCCAGATGAGGGGAAACTGAGGCAGGGCTCATCCACTGAGCCATGCCGGGCCACAAGGGACTACGCCAGGACGGCCCGCACTATGACCGTGTGGCTTCTCTCCAGCACCTGGCTGGCCATGGGGGCTTGGCACACAGGGGATCAAGCCCCAAGTGGGCACGATATTGTTCTAACGCAGGGTTAATGTGGGGTAGGTTGTAGGTGCTGGGAAGGGTAAGAGCACAGGAAGGACCAGCCTGGACCACAGCTGGGGCCAAGCTCAGGCACCACCCTGTCCTTCAGGGGCTGTGACATACCAAAGTACAATCCAGACTAATGAGCAGCTGTGTCACCCCTGCCCTGCACCCTTAGGTGCCTTACAATGCTTTGCTGAAATAGCTCCCATGCAGGCCACTCACAAACAGCCTCCGGCACGCAAGCTCCACCCTGAGTGTCTGTGTGTAACTGCAGCCTGCCAGCAACACTCTGGCTATCACCAGCCTGGGTTATATTGCAGGGTGACCCCGACACTCCCCCAATCCCATATTTCCCCCAAAAAGCTACGTCCTGTGCCGCCCAGCCCTCTCCCGGACAGCGCAAGTTACATTCAGTCCATTGTTCCTTTCAGAGAATAATATGCACCCAGCTCGTGACCTCAAATGGAGTTTCCCAAACACTTCAGTTTAAACACACTGGATCAGCTAAAACAATAAAGTTTATTAACTACAAAGAGAGAGATGTACAAGTCAAACATGGATACAAGAAAATTAAAGATAAGACGTTTACTAATCCCTAACATATCAAACTATATTCGGTTCAAGCAGTTTCTCCCTCTGTGCGTTCAGCTGTGTTACTGACCCAAATCCCGGTCTGGACCCCTCTCCCAGAGTCCAACAAATGCTTCCTTTGTCATTCCAGTGCCGTGAATGCGATGGGCAGGGAGAGAGAGCGGTGTCCTTGGGATATTTTTCCCTCCTTTTTATAGTTTCTGTCCCCCTCATGAAAAACATTCCAAGCTGAGCACTAAGAGACAAAAAATCTGTGTGGAAGGACGTTCTCCACTGGTTTTGTTTCCACCTTTTTGACCTGCCTTTGTCTTCCCTTCCTGCTTGATGATTCTGTTTACTGCTTAAGTGCAAATTATGCAGCACACACATTCCTTTACTTAGGACAGACTTGTTTGCCAACTGTCTGCCTGGGACTCTGCGGTTTGGAACATGTGTTAATAACACCATACAGATCTAACTGCACATACTGTGTTGCCACACACATTTTACCAGGACAATAATGACCAAAAACGTATGACTGTTCAAGGGAGTCCTTACAAGCCAGACCTAGTCTGAAGATTGTTACAATAGCGTGTTGGGTGTGAATACAGCGAGGTAGTCTGACACCGGGGTTCCAGGCGCTGCCTGGCGAGTGACGGCTCCATAGCAACGGGGCTGAATGCGTGGCTGGGGAGCTGGGCTTTTGGGGGTCACACATCCATCAGTGCTTGGGAGGAACCCACTGAATGTCTGACAGACATCAGGAGACTGAGTTTCGGAAATTGTATAGAGGGCCAGTTAGGGGAGGCTGTGCCTCCCCAAACAGCTAGCCGTGGCCTGGCCCCTGCCCCCGGCCCCTCCCCTGACTCTCACCCCCTGGTGCCCCCCTGGGACTCCTGCCCCATTCAACCCCCTCATTCTCTGACTGCCCCCCTGGAACCCATGTCCCATCCACCATCATCCCACTCCCAGTCCCCTGACCGCCCCCAGAACCCCCACCCAACTCCCCTCCTCTCATTCCTGACTGCCCCCCGGGACCCCTGCCCCACCCAACCACCCCTTCTCCGTGACTGGCCCCGGCACCCCTGCCTCTGACTGCCTCCCACCACCGCATCCAACCCCCCACTCTTTGCTGATGGCCCCACCGGGACCCCAGCCCCATCCAGCCACTCTGTTCCCCACCCTCTGACTGCTCCAAGCCCTATCCACACCCCCACCCTGTGACCACCACCCCCCAAACTCCCCTGCCCTCTATCCAACCCCCACTGCTCCCTGCCCCCTTACAGCACTGCCACCCCCTGACCACCACCCCCCAAACTCCCCTGCCCTCTATCCAACACCCCCCCTTCCCTGCCGCCTTACAGCGCTGCCTGGAGCACCGGTGACTGATGGCGCTACAGTCGTGCCACACGGCTGGAGCCAGCCACGTGCAGCACAGCACAGAGAAGGGGCAGCAGCAAGAGTCCAGCCCTAGGCATCCATCCCGGCACCTGCACAGGACCCTGCAGTGTCAGCACCCCCAAGCCTGGGGCACAGACCCAGAACCACCCGACCTATATCCCCTAGCCCCTGCTGTGTTACCAACAGGAGAGGAGGAAGGGTGGTGCCCCTGGGCAGGAAGGAGACACCATGGGACAGGAGGCAGGAGGGAGGACTCACCAGGGTTTCCATGGGGCAGGAGGAGGTGGGAGGGACTCACCAGGGTTTCCATGGGGCAGGAGAAGGTGGGAGGGACTCACCAGGGTTTCCACAGGGCAGGAGCAGGAGGTGCCGACACTCACTGACAGAGGCTCACACCAGATTGCTAGTGATGGGCTCTCAAATCCCAGCCCGTCTCTTTATAGACCCATTCTCCCTCCCTTCCCTGGCCCACTCTGGAGAGGGGCAGTGCCCGCTCCTGCTGTCCCTGTGCCCAGCCCAAGGGAGGCGGCCCCAGGCACTACTCAGATGCTTTATTCAATATTGCCTTTAAAGGAAATTCCCTGGGGCTGAGCCAGGAGGAGTGGAGAAGGCAGCAGCAGGGCCCCCCCCCCCCGAATGATGGGGGAATGCCTTAGCATTATCCACAGCTGCCAGGTTGTAACTGCTGGGGGGGGGGCCGGCAGACAATGCCCCACTTAAACATAGGGGCAGCTCACCTCTTTCCCAGCAACTGGTTCAGGCTCTCTGCAGACTCTGGCAGCTTCACTGCATCCATCACACACAGGGGATTTGACTAGTCTGGGGTGATTGTCTCAGACAATGGATGGTAGGTGGCGAGGGCCGGGATAGATGTGGGATCAGGGGATGGCGCATGGGGGCATGGCGAGGACCAGGCAGACAAAGGATGGGAGGTGGTGAGGGCAGGGCAGACTCGTTGGCCCCATCTGGGTGGGCCTGGTTTGTCTCATGCTGGGGGTGTCGGGGTGAAGTTGTTGATTTTCTACCATGTGAGCAAGGGCCACAAAGCTTCAGCGCATCCTGGGGCCTCACATCTCTGTCCTTGTGTCCAGTGCCCACATCTCTGTCCGTGTGTCCGGCTCTCTCCCAACCTGTCCAGTCAGCCACAGAGGGCTGGGGACAGGGCAGGAGGCCGAATGTGCCCATCTGTTGCTCAGCGAGATCAGGTTGCGCTGTCTGTGCCAACAGCACCGTGCAATGAAATGGGACGTCAGGCAGGTCCCAATGGGTGCCAATCGGCCCTGATGTCAGTGGACCTGCTCCAGTTGGGAATCCTCACACCCAGGGCCGGCTCCAGGTCCCAGGGTGCCAAGCACATGCTTGAGGTGGCACGCCGTGGGGGGCGCTCTGCCGGTTGCCGGGAGGGTGGCAGGCGGCTCCGGTGGACCACCCGCAGGCATCCCTGCAGAGGGTCCGCTGGTCCCTCGGCTCCGGTGAAGCATCCACAAGCATGCCTGTGGGAGGTTCCACTGGAGCCGCGAGACCGACGAGCGGCAGAGCGCCCCCCGCGGCGTGCCGCCGTGCTTGGGGCAGCGAAATGGCTAGAGCCGGCCCTGCTCACACCAAGGTCACCCCAGGGTGGGGAGAGATTCTAGATGAGAACGTAGAGCAAACGCAGGGATGGGGGTTCTAGACTGGAGTTCAATGCTCGCTCAGGGATGGGACAGAGGTTTTTGGCTGTGGTCAGGTGCACATGCTGGGATGGGTGGTGTTCTAGATCTGAGGCTGTTACACATGGGTGTGGCCAGGGTTCTAGCTCCAAGGCTGACACACACTTGAGAGGGGAGGGGAGCTCTAGATTAGAGGCTGTCACACACTCAGGAGGGGACGGGGTTCTAGATCAGAGGCTGTCTAATACTTGGGGAAGGGTTCTAGGTTGGAGGCTGCCACACACTCGGGAGGGGTGGATGGGTGCGAGGCCAGGGAGGAGATGGTGGGCCCTTTCTTCTTGGATCACGTATGATTTTGCTTAGTCCCTTCCACCCCATACGATTAACACCAATAAAGTGTCAGAGCATCCCGGGTCCTCCGGTCTCTGTCCGTGTGTCTCGCCTTTACCGGGCACGCGAGGCCTTCCAGTTTCCCTGGCAGTGCCCCCTTCGTTGGACCAGGCCTGGGCCCCCTTCTTTTTGCAAGGGTGACCTCCATGACTCCCCTGCTCCAGACGGGAACCTCCAGCACCATCCCCCCGTTCTCTCAGGCACAGATGTCCCCCCTCAGCAGCCAGGTGCCCACCCAGCCTTTGCCAAACCAGCTGGTGTTTATCAGTCACCCAGATCCAGGCCGAGCCCTGGGAAAGGGGGTCCTAGCCCAGCCTGGCTGAGCGGGACACTCCCATCCTGCTCCACCCGCCCACACAGAGCTGCCAACGGCTCCGGCCCAACTTTCCCCGCTACTGCAACCACAACCACAGCTTGAGAAATAAACAGGCCTTGCAGCCCTGGTGGCCTTGTCCCAGGCAGGGAGTAGGATGCAGGCGAAAGCCTCCCTCCCAATCCCTTCACCCTTCCTCTAGGAGTGAAGGCACCTCCTAGCCCTGTGACCCCTGGGGGAATCTGGCCAGGATCGGGGTTAGAACGAGGAGCAAGGCAAAGTGGGGTTCTCAGCAGGGCAGGAGGGCAGGAGAGGATGTCTCCAGGGCAGATGTGGAGAGGGTGTCTCTGGTGGGTGGGGGGGAGCAGGGGGTGATGGGAGAGCATCTGACACACAGGACAGGGGAGCTCAGGATTTGGAGAAAGATCCTCGTCGAGAAACAATCCTTGTCCCGTGGGTCACAGATGATTCCAGTGGGAAGCTCTGGTGGGGCCGTGACGGCCCTCAGGGCACGTCTGCTACACAGGTGGGTTCCCGGGGACATACGACTGCGACCGCCAGTCATCAGCAATGTCACCTTTTCCCTGCCAGCCACAAACCCAACCCACATTCAGTGGCCGAGCCTCGCCCGCCTGTCACATCTGGCTTTGGCCTGCTGCTTCAGGCGACTCGAGGCTCATTTCATCCCATCTGCCTCCTTCAATTGATCCCTGAGGGGAGTCACATGCCCCACATACGATTCCAGGAGCGCCCCAGCTGACGACACCCACAACAGAGATCCAGGGTCTCGCCCAAACTTCAGCCTCCATGGTGCGTGCCCTGTGGCATCAGGCCAAATGCTGTTATAGACTCGGCCAGCTGGCCACCGGCTGGCTCCAGCATTTCCTCCGCAGAGGCTCCGGGGTTCCCAGCATGCCAAGCAGCGCACGGGTGACTGGTTCTGGCAGCAGGCAGCGAGGGCTGGCGGGTGGCTTTTTGATGCCCAGAACCATGCACAGATCTTTCAGGGGCCGGCTCTCATGGGGCCAAGTGAGCGAGTCGTCGACTGATTTTCCAGAAAGTTTCTTCGCTCTCGGCAGCCTATGACTTCCCGAAAGCTGCACCCAGGGTAGGTTCCCCTGCGTCTTATTCTCAGGGGGTATCCGCAGGACATGGAGAAAATTCCTTATGTGGCTGTGGTGACAGCTGCAGAATCCCAGAAACGCCAGTGAGCCCCGTTCTTTGGGGGCTGCCCAGTGAGCAATGGCCCCATAGTGAGAGGCTGAAGGCACAGCCCGGGGGGGGGGGGGCGGGGTTGAGGTCACACAGCCATCAGGGGAGACCACGATCTGCACATCCCTTCTGCGCCCAAGTGGTGCCCCTGGGGACTATGGGGCAGGGCAGGTCCTGCCCTTGGCAGCTGTGCTGGTGCCTGGGCCCTCATAGACTCATAGACTTTAAGGCCAGAAGGGACCATTATGATCATCTAGTCTGACCTCCTGCACAATGCAGGCCACAGAATCTCACCCACCCACTCCTGTAACAAACCCCTAACCTATGTCTGAGTTACTTAAGTCCTCAACGTGCAGAGAATCCTCCAGCAAGTGACCTGTGCCCCATGCTGCAGAGGAAGGCGAAAAACCTCCAGGACCTCTGCCAATCTGCCCTGGAGGAAAATTCCTTCCTGACCCCAAATATGGCGACCAGCTAAACCCTGAGCATGTGGGTAAGACTCACCAGCCAGCATCCAGGAAAGAATTCTCTGCAGTAACTCAGATCCTACCCCATCTAACATCCCATCACAGACCACTTGGCATATTTACCTGCTGATAATCAAAGATCAATTGCCAAATGAATTGCCAAAATTAGGCTATCCCATCATACCATCCCCTCCATAAACTTATCAAACTTAGTCTTGAAGCCAGATATGTCTTTTGCCCCCACTACTCCCCTTGGAAGGCTATTCCAGAACTTCACTCCTCTAATGGTTAGAAACCTTCATCTAAGTTCAAGTCTAAACTTCCTAGTGTCCAGTTTATATCCATTTGTTTTTGTGTCCACATTGGTACTAAGCTTAAATAATTCCTCTCCCTCCCTAATATTAATCCCTCTGATATATTTATAAAGAGCAAGCATACCCCCCTCAGCCTTCTTTTGGTTAGGCTAAACAAGCCAAGCTCTTTGAGTCTCCTTTCATAAGGCAGGTTTTCCATTCCTCGGATCATCCTAGTAGCCCGTCTCTGAACCTGTTCCAGTTTGAATTTATCCTTCTTAAACATGGGAGACCAGAACTGCACACAGTATTCCAGATGAGGTCTCACCAGCGCCTTGTATAATGGCACTAACACCTCCTTATCTTTGCTGGAAATACCTCGCCTGATGCATCCTAAAACCGCATTAGCTTTTTTAACGGCCATATCACGTTGGCGGCTCATAGTCATCCTGTGATCAACCAATACTCCGAGGTCCTTCTCCTCCTCTGTTACTTCCAACTGATGTGTCCCCAATTTATAACCAAAATTCTTGTTATTAATCCCTAAATGCATGACCTTGCACTTTTCACTATTAAATTTCATCCTATTACTATTACTCCAGTTTACAAGGTCATCCAGATCTTCCTGTATGATATCCCGGTCCTTCTCCATGTTAGCAATACCCCCCAGCTTTGTGTCATCCACAAACCTTATTAGCACATTCCCGCTTTTTGTGCCAAGGTCAGTAATAAAAAGGTTAAATAAGATTGGTCCCAAAACTGATCCCTGAGGAACTCCACTAGTAACCTCCTTCCAGCCTGACAGTTCACCCTTCAGTACGACCCGTTGTAGTCTCCCCTTTAACCAGTTCTTTTCCCACCTTTCAATTCTCATATTGATCCCCATCTTTTCCAATTTAGCTAATAATTCCCCGTGTGGAACCGTGTCAAATGCCTTACTGAAATCGAGGTAAATTAGATCCACTGCGTTTCCTTTGTCTAAAAAATCTCTTACCTTCTCAAAGAAGGAGATCAGGTTGCTTTGGCACGATCTACCTTTAGTAAAACCATGCGGGCACTTGCCCTGGGGACGGGGTTTATAGCCCAGCCTGGCTGAGTGTGACAATCCCTCCCCCCTTCCCAACCCCCCCGTACCACCACCACCTCCCCGCATCAGGCTGGCACAATCGTGGCTTGAGAAATAAGTGGCTCCTTGCGGCCTAGATGATGGTGCAAGAGCCATGAGGTCAGCAGCCTCCAGCCCCCACGGGAGCAGCCTCCGGCAGGGAGGGGAGAGCAGGCAGAGGCCTCCATCCCTCCTGAGCCCCTCACACTTCCTCCAGCCCCAGCCCTGGGACTCCAAGGGAGAATCCGGCTGACATCCAGGTTAGAACGAGGAGCCAAGCAGGGCGGAGCCGGGGTCTCCAGTGGGCAGGAGGGAGGTGGAGCAGCACAGCGAGGGTTTCTCAGGGAGGGATGCAGAGAGGGTGTCTCTGGTGGGTGGGGGAGAGCAGGGGTCACCGTGGAGGCCAGGGGCAGTAGGAAGAGCAGGGGGCAAAGAGGAGAGCAGGGGGGCATTGGGCAAGGCAGGGGGCAGAGCAGGGGCACAGGGGAAAGGAGGGGGTGCAGGGGAGACCAGGCTGTGTAGGTGTTGCTCAGTCTGCCCTGCAACCCCCCAACTCGACCCAGGGAAGTCTGGGTGGTGCCAGGCACCCAGACACCCTCCCTTGACCCCTGAGGGCCCCTTCCCCCAGCCGGCTAGACCAGGGGCACAGCTGCTGGCCAGGGCTCCAGGGTGCTTGAGTCCTTGGGGAGCCAGGTGCCCAGGGGTCAGCAGGGGGAATCCGGGCTGGGGCAGCTCCCCAGAGGGATGAGGCGATTCCCCATCGCTGGGGCTCCCTGTTGCTCTCGCTCCAGCTACGCCCAAGGCTGGACTCCCTCCCTCTGGGTCTCCCAGAGCCGTCCCTGCCAGCGACAGCCTCATGGGGACTGGCTGGACGTGTGGCCGAGGAGAGGGAGGCACAGAGCCTCTAACCACCGGGGGAGCCATTGGGTTATGTCCCATCTGCGCCCAACCAGTGCCCACGCCCCGGGGAGGCTGCGTGTGGGAGCCAGGCCCCCACTGGGGCCAATGGGGCAGGGCAGGCATCATTCCAGACACTGGGCATCCCTGCCAGACGGACCTTCCCCCCATTGCAAATGCGGCTTGGGAAATAAACGGCCCCTTGCGGTGGTGACGGTGGATCAAGAACTGTGGGGCCAGAAGGCCTCATTCCTGAGTCTCACACCATGCTTGGGGGCACAGCCCCCCACCCTCTCCCCCTCATCCACAGCCTCAGCCCTGGGACCACTTTCAGGGGAATCCAGCTAGAACAGGCTTTGGTCTGAGTCAGAACTAGGGAACAAGCAGTGTGTCTCACACGCCATATACCCATCATGACCACTGGGGGACACTGCTGCCCCCTCACCCATTAACACATGCAGCATTCACACTGCATGTACCAGCATGGCCACTGGGAGCACTGCAGCTTCCCATTAGCACACACAACATCGCACTGCAGTTCCCCCTTAGCACACAGCATTCATACTGCATGTACCAGCATGGCCACTGGGGGGCACTGCAGGTCCCTCTTAGCACACAGCATTCATACTGCATGTAGCAGCATGGCCACTAGGGGGCACTGAAGCTCCCCATTAGCACACGCAGCAGTCACACTGCATGTACCCAGCATGGCCACTGGGGGCACTGCATCCCAGATTGTCTGTGGCTGTGTGGATGGCAGTGTTGCATAATCCCCAAATGACTCAGCTATTCATTCTTCCCTGGGGGCACCGAGGCCTTTCCTGTCTGTGCCAGGATCGCTCCCCTGCTGCGCCTGGTTCTGGGGTGTGGCATGCCCGTGCCAAGGCCCCACCTGGGATGCAGGGCAGGGGGGAGCAGGGCAGAGGGGGTGGTGTTGGGCAGCACATCGCTGGTTGGGCACAGCTGGGGCTGGTAGAGTGTGGGAGGGGTCCGGGTTTGGGGGCTGGTTGTGGGCACCCTGCTGTACCTGGTGGAGCAGCTCCCTGGGGAGTGCAGGAGGGAGCCCCGATGTGAGGGGTCCATGAGCCAGCAAATCCCAGTCCACTGGAGCGTGCAGCCCCAGAGTTCCACACAGCCCTGTCTGTGACCCACCCAGCCCCAGTGAGCTGGGCTGAATCCCTCAGAGCTCACCAAGAGCCATCCGGGCCCCATCACACCTTGCTAAAACCCTTGCAAACAATCTGCTGCACACACACACCCCAACATCCCCTGCACACCCCCCCCACAACACCCTCTAAGCACATACACACACACTCAACACTCCCTGCACACACACACACACACACACACACTCCCCCCACAATGCCCTCTTGCACACACACATACACAAACACTCCCTGCGTGCGCACACACTGCAACACCCTCTATGCACACACACACACACTCCAACATCCCTGCACACACACTCACAAACCCCTACAATCCCTACATACACACACACACACACACACACCCTGCAACACACCCTGCACACACACACCCCAACACCCCACACATACCCCAATACCCCTGCCCACATGCTCACACAACCCCCCCAACACGCAACAACCCCTGCACACACACTAACAAACACACACCAGTACATACGCACACCCTCTGATGAGGAGGGTGCCCTGTCCATCACACACACACCCACCCGGACATCATCAGTCCCTGTTCCCACAATGCAGGGGCTGCCCCACTTCTCCCCAGCAAGTTCGTGGCTGGGATCCATGGCCCACAGGGCTCTATGTTTCCAGGGGGGAGCAAGTTTGTGAGGGGGTGGCCTCCAGGCCATAGAGGGGGAAGGAGTGTCTCGGGGGCAGGTCCCCAGAGACCCATTAGGGTCACCACCCTCCAGGATTGTCCTGGACTCTCCAGGAATTAAAGATTAATCTTTAATTAAAGATCAAGTCGCATGATGAAACCTCCAGCCCGGTCCCTGGCTAGGTTCAGCCGGTAGCGAGAGGGGAGGGCAGGGCTGGGGGGAGGCGTCTGGCCCAGGCTAAGCCGCTGTGCATTAACCCCGGAGCAGTTATGACATATCTCGAATACCCAAGCGCGATCCTCCACCCCCTGCCGCTGCCCGGGTACCGCTCCCGCCCCGCACCCAGACGGACGGACAGACACACGGCTCAGCATGTCCAACAGCCCCAGACCAGGAGGGGCCCTCGAAGAGGGGGCCCCCGATGAACCCCAGGGGCAGCCCCCCTGCGCCGAGCTCAAAGCAGCTGTGGAGAAATGGTGAGTCCCGGTGCAGCTGCCATGATGCAGGGTTGAGGGGTGGGGAGCACCGCTGGGGGGAGTCTGGCATCCTGCCAACCTGATCCACGGAGAGCTGCTACAGGGAATGGAGGGCAGGGGCTCCAGGCAGTGGAGGCAGGGCTCAGTGGGTCTGCAGTCAGTGGGGCAGCAGGGTAGCTCAGTAGAGTGGGGGCAGGGAGCTCAGTGGGGCAGAAGGGCTCAGTGGGTTAGGGGATGGGGGCCTAAGTGGGGCAGGGAGGGCTCAGTGGATTGAGCACAGGGGGTCTCAGTGGGGTGGCGCAGGGAGCTGTGCCATGCACTCCATACCCAGTGCCCCCAGCCCAGATGAGGCAGAAGGGTGGGAGCCGGTGGGTCCTGGCTTCACGGTTCCCCAGGCCGGGATAGGCAGAGGGGCCCTCGGCGCTGGTCATGTGGTGCAGGGACCGGAAGGGAACAGCAGGACGTGACCTCAGGGAACCAGCCTGGAGAAAGCTCTGTGGCCTCAGGGCACCCCCAGGAAGCAGCCAGCCCAGCACCCCTCCCAGCATGACCAACCCCATGGGGAACATAGGGGCTTCCGTGGGGCAAAGGCCCTTCCACTTGGGAGAATGGGCCCAGCCACCCAGCGGTTCCAGGCCCAAACCCCGCCCCACCCATCCAGCCCCAGATATGCGGGGCACGAGGGGCGGGAGAAAGACATGTAGCGACATAGATTGGTTGGGGGGTTAGTAAAGGGGCTGACAGAGGGCATTGAATGAGGGATGTGAAAGGGGAGCTGGTGCCATGGGTGTGCATTGGGAGCGGTGCCTTGTTACAAGGTGTGAATGTGGGGGCCTCGCAGGGAGGGGAGTGAAGGCAGCTGGAGTCAGTGATAGACCGGGTGATGTATTTGGAGTTGGACGACTGAAGGGGTTTGTATGGGGATGGAGGGAGGGAGGGTGTGTATGGGGACTGAGGTATGGCAGGGTGTGTATGGGGAAGACAGGGTGTGTATGGGGTTGGAGGAAGGGGATGTATGGGGATGGATGGAGGGTTGTGTATGGCGATAGGTGGCAGGGTGTGTATGGGGATGGAGGAGTGTGTATGGGGAAGACAGGGTGTGTATGGGGCTGGAGGAAGGGGATGTATGGGGATGGATGGAGGGCTGTGTATGGCGATAGGTGGCAGGGTGTGTATGGGGATGGAGGTATGCATATGGGGATGGATGGAGGGGTGTGTATGGGAAGGGAGGGGTGTGTATAGGGATGAATGCAGGGGTGTATATGGGGATGGGTTGCATATGATGGGGTGTGTATGGGAATAGAGGGCAGTTGGGTTGGATGGAGGGTTGTGTATGGGGATGGATGGAGGGAGCGTGTGTATGGGGATGGATGGATGGTTGTGTATGGGGATGGCTGGAGGGTCGTTTATGGGGATGGCAGAGTTTGTATGAGGATGGATGGGGGGGTGTGTAGAGGGATGGATGGCGGGATGTGTGTGGGGATGGAGGGGTGTGTACAGGGGTGGATGGAACAATGTGTACGGGGATAGAGGGGGTGAATGGGGATGGTGGGGTGTGTACAAGGATGGATGGCGGGGTGTGTATGGGGATGGGTGGGTCACCCCCAGGTATTGTCAGTCCCATCACCCCTTACTGGTTCCCCACCCCACTGTCAACTAGAGACAAGGGTGGGTCTCAGTTGGGAATGGCTCAGCGATGGTTGGATGGGGGCTCAGTGGGGGTGGGGCAGGGGACTCAGTATGGGAGGCAGGCGGCTCAGTGGGGCTGGGGGTTCAGTAGGGATTGGACAGGGGGCTCAGTGGGGCTCGGGGTTCAGTAGGGATAGAACGGGGAGCTCAGTGGGGGTGGGGCAGGGGGCTCAGTGTGGGAGGCAGGGGGCTCAGGGGTTCAGTGAAGGGCAGGGGGCTCACTGGGGGTGAGGCAGGGGGCTCACTGGGGGTTGGGCAGGGGGCTCAGTGGAGTAGGGGTGGGGGATCGGTGGAGGTTGGTTGGGGGCAGCGGTCTCAGTGGGCATGAGGCAGGGGGGCAGGAGGCTCAGTGGGGGTGGGGCAGGGGGATCAGTGGGGGTTGCCAGTGACCTCTGTGGGGTTGGCAGGGGTCTCAGTGGGCATGAGGCAGGGGGGCAGGGAGCTCAGTAGGGGTGGGGCAGGGGGATCAGTGGGGGTTGCCAGTGGCCTCGTGGGGTTGGCAGGGGACTCAGTGGGGGTGGGACGGGGGGCTCAGTAGGGGTGAGGCGGGGGCTCAGTGGGGGTTGGGCAGGGGGCAGGGGGCAGGGGGCTCAGGCAGTTACCGAGGGCATTCCCATCCCCCGGAGTCAGTCCTCGGGGTCCCGAGCCCAGTGCAGTGGCTGTCACCCCCCAGCCATGCCCTGTCCTCATTCACCCTCCGCCCCAAGAGTTCGCCCCATCCCCACAGCTGCCCTTGGGCTGCCGTGCCCAGCTCTGGCCCCAGCAGGTCCCTGCTCCTCCCTCCCCCCGCAGGGGAGCAGACCCCATTGCCGGATCCTCACCCCCAAATAACTCCACAGCTAAAGCTGCTATGGGGAGTTAGAGCAGGGACACACCTACCCTATGGGTGCTGGATGAGGGGGTAACAGAGCCCAGGGCCTTGCGAGGCATGGGGGGGCACAGCAGATGGGGTGCCCCCCTAATAGCCCCAGAGTAACAGTAGAGACCCACAGAGAGACAAGCCAGGACTCCTGGGTTCTGGCCCCAGCTCTGGGAGGGGAGTGGGGGCTAGTGGTTAGAGCAGGGGGGGCTGGGAGCCAGGACTCCTGGGTTCTCTCCCCAGCTCTGGGAAGGGAGTGGGGGCTAGTGGTTAGAGCAGGGGGAGGGGGCTTGGAGCCAGGACTCCTGGGTTCTCTCTCTACCTCTGCCCCCGTGTGACCTTGGGCATGTGCATGCCCCCCCCTTTGGGTTGTAATTGGGGCTGAGCACCCCCTGCAGGGTAAGGCGCTTTGCTGGCGGTGCTGCCAGGAGTTATTACTATGATTTATAAATCCCCCACTTGCGATTCCTGTGGCTGGGCTGATCCAGCCGACGGGCTGCGCGTGACCCCTGGGTGCCCCCTGGCTATGCCCAGGCCATACGCCATTCTCCCCCATGGGGTGCCCCCGGCCAACTCCGCCACACTCAGCCCCACTGCGCCCCACCCCACACTGGCACGCAGGCCGCAGAGCCCACTGTGTGATGCCTCTCCCGGCAGCACCTTCCATCTCCCAGCCCTGGCTAATGTAGCTTGACAGGGGCGTGCCGTGATCCAGCACCTGGCACCACCTGCTCTGCCGGGCGCTGAGGAGGCTGGTTAATTGTGCGAGGGGGTTAGCGAGGCCACCGTGCCCTCCCCCCATGCGTCCTGATCCCCACAGCTCCACCTGGGATGTGCCCAAGGTCACAGGGGAGATGGGGGCACCATAGAACCCAGGAGTCCGGCCTTCCACTTGCCTGTCCACCTGCTAGATCCCCTCCTCTCCAGAGCTGGGGAGAGAACCCAGGAGTCCTGGCTGCCAGGCCTCCTGCCTCTAACCACTAGACCCCACTCCCAGGGCCAGGGATTGAACCCAGGAGTCCTGGCTCCCAGCGCCCCCCCCACGGCCACTCCTGCTGACACACACACACACTGCTTCCACCCCATCCCCTGGTGTCAGCAACCCCTTGACCCCGGTGCAGTGGCTACGCTGAGTCATGGCCCCACGGGGCAGATGCCCCCTATGGCTGGCACCCGCCGGGACACATGGGGCTGGCTAAGCTGCTACCAGCACAACGGCCAATGACCTACATTCAGCTCTGCCACCCCGTTCCCATGGCAGCAGGGACCGGGCATGTCAGAGGAGGGGGAGGAAATGGAAGCTTGCCCCACAGTGCCCCCGAGAGCCCCTTTTACACCCCCACCTGCCCCACAGTGACCCCGAGAGACCCCTTTTACACCCCCACCTGCCCCACAGTGCCCCCGAGAGACCCCTTTTACACCCCCACCTGTCCCACAGTGACCCCCAGGGACACCTCCTTCACCCCCGCCTGCCCCACAGTGCCCCCGAGAGACCCCTCTTACACCCCCACCTGCCCCACAGTAACCCCCAGGGACCCCTCTTCCATCCCCGCCTGGCCCACAGTGACCCCGAGAGACCCCTCTTCCACCCCTGCCTGCCCCGTTGTGACCCCGAGAGACCTCTTTTTTACCCCCACCAGCTCCATGGTGCCCCCCAGGGACACCCCCTCCACCCCCGCCTGCCTCACGGTGCCCACGAGACACCCCTCTTCCACCCCCGCCTGCCCCACAGTGCCCCCGAGAGACCCCTCTTCCACCTCCGCCTGCCCCACAGTAACCCCAAGGACCCCTCTTCCACCCCCGCCTGCCCCACAGTAACCCCCAGGGACCCCTCTTACACCCCCGCCTGCCCCAGTGACCCCGCGAGACCCCTCTTCCACCCCTGCCTGCCCCGTGGTGACCCCGAGACACCTCTTTTTTACCCCCACCAGCTCCATGGTGCCCCCAAGAGATCCCTCTTCCACCCCCACAGTGACCCCTAGGGACACCCCGTCCACCCCGCCTGCCCCCCAGTGTCTCAGAGCAACACCTCCTTCACCCCCTACCCCTACAGAGTGACTGGCGCCCTCGCCAGCCCCCCCAGGTACGGGCTGGTGGGGCCAAGCAGAGCTGGGGCGTGTGGGCCGGGCGGCGTGGGGCAAGAGGACGTGGTGCTGCTGACTCAGCCCCGGCTTCATTAGCTGCGGAGAAAGGAGCCGCCGAGGCAGCCAGGCAGGAGTAACGGGGAGGCCAGGAAGGGGGTGCGGGCACATGGCGGGCATTAACCCCTCAGTGGCTGGGGTGGAAACACTCCCCCATCCTCATTAACCCCTCACTGTCCCTTCCTCACCACTAACCGAGACCCTGGCAATTCAGGCCCACCACCCACCCAGCCCCAGAGGTGGTGGCAACTGGATCCCCCGATTCCCATCTGGGGCCATCTCCGGGCCCCACACGTGTATAGTGGGGCTCAATCCCTGGCGTCCTGAGCCTCAGCTCAGGGCTTTAACCGCGCAGCCTGGCTCATGGCTGGGGGGAGGGGGCGGGTGCAGTGATGGGGGGGCATTTGTATCGGCTCCAAAGAGCACCAGGCTCCAGCCCCCTGCAATTGTGGCTCCTCAGCACCCCGCCCCTGCCCTGTGACCTCCCTTCCCCCTCCCCGCAGCTCTGCAGCTGCCCCTTATCTGCAACCTGCAGCCCTAACTGACTGGCGGGGCATCCGCACCTCCCAAGCAGCCTGGCTTTGGGATGAAAAGGAACCCGGCCTGCCCCCGCTCACCCTACCTGCAGGTCTGGGTCCCCTTTTATCAGCCCTAGGGCTCGCTCAGTGCCACTCACCAGCAGATCTCAGAGCACCTTACGGAGGTCAGTTATTCTCCATTGTACAGATGGGGAAACTGAGGCGGGGGTGGCTTACTCACTGTCACCCAGCAGGTTAATCCCAGTCCTGTGCTCTCTCCACTAGGCAACACTGCCTCTCCCTAAACTATGATTATTATAATGTATTAAGTTTATTATGGTAGCACCTAGGAGTCCCAGTCGTGGCCCCCATGGTGCTGGGCACTGTACATTATTTATTAGGGGTATTATGCTAGTGCCTAAAAGCTCCAGTCATGGTCCAGGACCCCACTGTGCTAGGCACTGTACATTATTTATTAGGTGTATTACGGTAGTAGGAGCTCTCCTCTCCCCCAACCCCCAGCAGCCAGAACATGGCCCAGGATCTCACAGTCAGGGAACGGGCGCATGGAGGGACCCCGCTGCATGGGGTTAGTTCCTATGTGGGGCACCCGTTGCAGCACCAAGGTCCCCATTCCCACCAGCCCTGGCAATAGGGCATCTCCAGCAGAGCTGGCACCGTGCTGTCCTCGCTTGGCCCTGGCCTGCTCCGAGCACAGCACCCCGAGCCTGTCACCCTCCCTGCACCACGGCTCCCCCAGCCCCACATGGGCACCATGCCAGACCCCTGCACAGGCTGCAGGGGATGGGGTGTGTGTGACTAATCTAACCCACCGGCCAGCCCTCCCCATAGGCACCCCTTGCAGATAAGGGTCTGACTGGAGGGAGGGGGGTGTAGGAGGGAGAGGAGAGATGAGATAAGAGGGGCTTATCGGTTTCCCAGCCTCTTGGTTCAGCTTTTAGGGAGGTGGACACAAAGGATACTGGGCTAGATGGGCCTTGGATCTGATCCAGGGAGGGGACGGGATACCAGGGTAGATGGGCCTGTGGCTCTGATCCAGGGGTCAGGGAAGGGGCAGGATACTGGGCTAGATCATCCGATGGGTGTGAGCCAGGCAGGTCCCCCTCCCCATTTAATGACCCCCCCATGTCTTCGCAGTGTGCGTGAGAACGGGGAGGAGTCGTGCAAGGAGCTGATGGAATCGTACCACGAGTGTCTCCGTGCCCTGGGCATCAAGGTCTAGCAGGCCCTCTCCCCCCCACACACACACGGTGAGTTCCCCTCCCCCAGCCTCGTGGGGAGGGCATGGGGAGCCCAGGGTTGGGATAGCAGGGGGGCAGTGCTGTGTCCCCCACCCTGCACCACGCTCCTAAGCCCCTGCTTTTTCTCAGCTGCTTCCCTGGGCAGCCCCAGAGGGGCACAGCCTCAGCCCAGAGCCCCATGTCCACAGCTGGGTCCACTCTCCGCCCCGGAGCAGCCTGTACTTCAGTTTGGCTTGGCCTCCCCAAAGCAACCCCCCCACCCCCAGAGGTGGACAGCTCCCGCATCCCAGTGGGTTCAGGCCCCCAGCACTAGTTGCCAGGTGACCATCTCCCCAGTGATGGCATTAGAGATACGCCAGGTTTGCAAGAGAGCAGTTTTGTGTTAAAGGGACAATTTGCTTTTGACTTAACTTTTTTAATGGTAAGCGGCAGCTACAGTGTCACCCCTTCATTCACATCGACACCCCCAGGTTGACTTTACACCCCTGGTTCACAGCCACACCCCATCATTCACATCCATACTCCCTGGTTCAATTTACACCCCCTGGGTCACACTTACAACCGTCCCTGGTTCACACACACACACACAAACCGCGGCATCACATTTATAACCCTAGTTCACATCCACATGCTGTGGAAGTGCAGAGGACTAGACAGTTGAAGTCCTCATGCACCTGTGTAAGGTGTAGTCAGAGCAACCCCCGTCCCCCTCCAGCTGCCAGCACTGGATTCCCGTGCGTTTACACAGACTTGTTTAGGGGCAGAAAGGGATTTTTTTTTTTTTTTTTAGACCAAGTCTCACACTTTGTATTATTTTGTTCCCCCATTTTCTACCCCCAAGTTCCTTCTGATGTGGAGCATCTCCAAAGTTTCTAGCCCAGGGTCCAGTTTTGCCCCGTTGTGGTTAAAGGGAGTTGGGAAACGGAGCACCAGGCTCGGGGTGGGAGGGAGCAGGGCGCCGGGTGGAGGGGAGGGCACTGCCCTGCTGGCCACTCCAGCCAAGCGGCAGGCAGAGATCAGGAACATGAAGGGACCAAGGTCTTCCCCCTCCCCTCACTAGGCTCAGCAGTTGCTCCTCTCTTGCAGGCGCTGGCGTGGCCAGTGGGCACAGCGTCACCCAGGGGAGCCCGGCTGTGAGGGCAAAGAGCCGCCGAGACGTGCCAGCAGCCGTGGAGGGGGCAGCTGCTCTGGATTCGGGGGGCAGGGTAATAAACTGGCAGCATTTTACCTGGGCTGGGTGTGCGTGACCAGTGAACGCCAGCCATACACCACCCCCACTCAACACTCCCTCATAACATGCCTCCAGTGCCCCTGCCTCCAACCTCCTACCCCGTTCAGCCCAGCCACCACTCCTGACCCATCCCCGTCAGTCCCTTCCTGCCCAGCACTAGGCGAGGGGCACCTACCTCCCCCCAGGAACAATGATGCATCCAGCTGCAGTGGGGCAGGGCTCCAGGATCCCCTGGAGGAGGGAGTTGTGGGGAAGCCAGCAGCAGAGCGGGGGATCCCCATGGCCCTTCCTCTGCTCCAAGTCAGGGGGAGGCAACCGCATAGGACAGCTCCTCCTCAGCTCACCCCAGAGGAGATGGGGGAGGGCCTCTGCCCCCTCCCGCAATCTATGGGGCAAGAATCAACCAGCAGGCACCCTGGATACAAATTTACAGCCTTTATTACAGCCCCTCCCCCAGCCAGCCAGCAGATGGAGGCAGGAGAGCCTGAGCGCAGCCCCCACTGTCCCTGTGCACAGGATGGAGAGCTCTGTGCCAGGAAGGGGGGGGGCTCCCAACCTGTGCCCCCCCAGATCCAGGCTTTAGTGGGTGTGCCCAGCTGCCCCCATCCTATAAGCCCAGCCCCACCACCAGCACAGACACACACACACATATATATATCCCTGGGCTGGTGCATCTTCCAATCTGCTTCTCTCCAGAGCCAGCCTCCCCCTCTCTGTGGGGGGTGGGGGGAGGGATGAAACCAGCCTGAGCTGGCAGCTCCTGGGGGGTGACAGCCACTGCAGAAAAGACACCCCCACCTGTAGTGTACTTGAGCTGGAAGCTAAAGGGTTAAGAACCCCACTCCCCCCCACAGAAATGATTCCCCTGCCCCCCCAGAGAGCTGCAGCAGCCCCACAGTCAAACCTCCCCCCATTACCTCGGCGTGGGGACTTGCCTCCCCAAACTGGCAGGAACCCTCCACCCCACCACCTAGTCCCCCACACAGGCAGACGGGTGGGGGGGAGGGGGAAGTACCCAGAGAAGGGCAGAGGCAGCAGTCGCAGCCCCTGGGGTGTTGAGAGCAGAGGCCAGTGGTGGGTGGGGTGCCTGGGGGAGCACAATGTGGGGACGGAGGGGGGCAGCCCCAGCCCCTCAGTCCCGGCGCAGGTTCTTCAGCCGCTCCTCCAGGTCGGCGTCGGCATCCGCCAGCGCCGCAGAGGGCTCAGCCTTCTTCCCGGCCGTCACGCTGAGTGAGGCCCCAGTCGAGGGCAGGTCTGTGGGGAGAGGGGGGTCAGCCCGCCCAGAGCACCCCACAGCCCCCACTGAGCGAGGCCCCAGTCGAGGGCAGGTCTGTGGGGAGAGGGGGGTCAGCCCGCCCAGAGCACCCCACAGCCCCCACTGAGCGAGGCCCCCGCCAAGGGCAGGAGGGCAGGGAGGGGGGCCAATCCACCCACAGCACCCCACAGCCCCCCAACTGAGCGAGGCCCCCGTCAAGGGCAGGTCTGTGGGGAGAGGGGAGTCAGCCAGCCCAGAGCACCCCACAACCCCCCACTGAGTGAGGCCCCCGCCAAGGGCAGGTCTGTGGGGAGAGGGGAGTCAGGATGCCTGGAGCACCCCACAGCCCCCCATTGAGCGAGGCCGCCACCAAGGGCAGGTCTGCGGGGAAAGGGGGGTCAGGATGCCTGGAGCACCCCACAGCCCCAACATCTCCCGCTGAGCGAGGATCCCCGTCAAGGGCAGGTCTGCGGGGAGAAGGGGGTCAGCCTGCCTAGAGGCCCCCACAGCCCCAGGCCCCCATCAAGGGCAGGATGGTTGGGGGAGGGGACAGTCCACCCAGAGCACCCCACAGCCCCCGCATCTCCCAGGCGCTAGCAGGGTCAGGCAGCAAAGGCCTCCCCCGCACTGCCCAGCTGCAGAGAGGACCTGGCTCCCAGCCCCCAGGGCCTGTGAGTGCCTCCTGCCAGAGCCCTTCCCCCCGACACCCGCAGCTAGGATACTCACTGGAGAGCTCATCCGTCAGGGTCAGGCCCAGCTCATCCAGCACCTGGGACACCACAGCATCGCTGGGGGGCAGAGATGGGCAGGTGAGAGCAGGGACATTGCCAAGACCCCCCACACCCGGAAAGGAAAGAGCCACGCCCCCAGATAACTGGGCTGGAGAGGAGCCAGCACCCCACGCACCCAGCAGCCCAGGTCCCCACACACCTGGGGAAACGTGCCAGAACAATACACTGGGTTTATCCCTGGAGCGGGCACCAGCTGAGTGAGCTCATCCCCACCCCAAGGGTGTCGCTCGGCCTGGGGAACCCCTCCTGGGGGCTCAGTTTGTCACCTGTCCTGCTGATAGACCCTAGGGCTGGATGGGAGCCAGCATCTGTAGGGGGGGAAAAGCCCCATGTCCCATTCCCTGCCCCCTCACCCCCCGAGCCAGCCAGTCCCCCCAGCCCCATGACCAGATGAGAACTGGTGCCCCCTAGAGGGGAAAGGCCCCAGGGTCCCATTCCCTACCCTTCTGAGCCAGCCAGATCCCCACCCTGCGGCCGGATAGGAGCAGGCAGTCACAAGCAGGGAAAAGGCCCCATGCCCCATTTCCCCCCCTAGCCCCCAAGCCAGCCAGTCCCCCCTGCCCTGCCCCCGCACCTCTCCTCCTCATCATCCTCGTCCCCCATGGCGTCATCGATGGCGTCATTCATCATCTCCTCCTTCATGTCCATGATCTCCGACTGCTTCTCAAACTCCATCATGATCTTCTGGATCTGGGGCAGCTTCAGCTGGGCGGGGGAGGGCAAGAGAATATACAGTCACTGCCTTGGGGAAATCAAGTGGACTGGCCCTACAGCGCCCCTTGCTGGGAGAGGCCAGGCTGAAGTAGCCAGGAGCCCCCACACCGTGGCCAGCACACTGCCCTGTTCCCCACAGTACCCTTGCTGGGAGAAATGGGGCTGAAGTAGCCAGGGACCCCCACGCATGAGTCAGAACCTTGCCTCGCACCCCACAGCGCCCCCTGCTGGGAGAGGCCTGGCTGGAGTAGCCAGCTCCTTCCTAGCCAGCACTCCTGCCCCACTGCCCAGCCCGGTTGGCGGAAGCCCACGTACCTGTCTGTTCATGGTGGCCATGGCCTTGGTGACACCCTTCATGGCCTGGGCCATGGAGTTGTTGGACTTGAGGGTCTGGATCTTGAGCGACACGGCCTGGATGTTTGCTCGCATCATGATGAATTTCTTGACGTAGCGCCGGGTTCGCACCAGGTCCTTGGCCATGATCTTCACTGCGTCCTGCCGGGGGAATAGGTTACTGCCAGAGACCACTCCCCCCATAGCCCTCATCCCCCCTGCTCTTCACCGCCTCCTGCCAGGGGGATGGGTTACAGCCAGAGACCTCACACTCCCTCTCCTCATTGCCCTCATCCCCCCTGATCTTCACCGCGTCCTGCTGGGGGGGGAATGGGTTACAGCCAGAGACCCCTCATCCCCCCTGCTCTTCACCGCCTCCTGCCGGGGGGATGGGTTACAGTGAGGAACACCCCTACGTACCCGTCCTTCCCCCCACTGTTCACTGTGGGTTACAGCTGGAGATACCCGTCCCCCATAATCTTCACCCCACCATGAGGGGGAAAGGTTGGGCTCAAGCTGGAGATGCTCCCCCCGGCCTGGCCCCTCGCTCACCATCTGCCCCTGTTTCGCCATCTTCTTGATGTCGGCGATGATCTTCTTCTCCTGGGTCTCCAGCTTCTGCCGCTCGCGGTCCATGTCCCGCATGGCCCGGTTCAGGGCCCGCTGGTTCTGCCGCAGCATCTCCTCCGGCGTCTTCCGGCGCCCGAACAGCAGGTCCATGCTGAGCGGGACAAGGGGCAGCCTAAGGCCGTGGGGGAAAGCAGCAGCTCAGGAACTTGCCAGGAGGGGGCGAGCTAGGGGAACCCCTGAGCAGCCCAGCCTGGGAGATGCGGGGAGCGAATCCTCTGGATCTGACAGTGAGTGGGGCAGGCAGCAGGTCAGGCAGCTGCCAGGGGGCAGGGCAGCTCTATCCCCTTGGGGGCTCAGGGCTGGGTTCTCTGGACTCAGGCTCTTCCCCACAAAGCTGGCTGGGCCAGGCTGTCCCCCTCCAAGCCATGCAATGGTAACAAGGTAGGAGTCTCTGTGGGGCTGGCTCCATCGTCTATGGCTGTCTTGGGTGCACAGGCATCTCCCTCTATTCCGTTCCCCCCTCCTCTCACAGCACTTTTCTGGGTCCATCCTGCCACAACCTCTGTGCATTTCCCACCAGCAGCCCAGCCTGTCCTGACACACCCAGGGCACTGCTGTGCCACTCCCGGGGTCAGGCCCAGCAGCTCCCGGGAGAGGGGCCAGACCAAACTCCAGGCTGCACAGGCAATAGGGACCTGCCTGGCGACCCTGCAAGGCAGGGCACAACCCCAGGCAGCCCCTGCTCCAGCCTGGGCAGGGGAGGCACAGCGAAGGGGGCTGGCTGCCTCTAAGGGAGGAGAGGTGTCAGAGCAGCAGGCAACCTCCTGGACCTCACCCCAGGGAGACCCTCCCCGGCCATGCTCCATTCATGCACCTCCACAGACAGGACAACCTGTTCTGCAGGAGCCGAGCCAGGCACAGACCCCACCCCATTGATCTGGGACCACAACTGATCCCAGCTGCAGGCAGCGCTGCCCCTGAGAACGAAGGGGAAACACTACCCCCAACCCCAGGAGGCACTCAGGGCCAGCCAGCCAGCACAGTACTCACTCAGGGGAGAAAGCAGTCTTGTTCCAGGGGGTGGCGGCTGGAGGAGGCAGGAAACGCTGAAGTCAGGTGCGCACACACAGAGCGAGCTGCAGAGACAGGAGGGGAAGGTTAGTGGTGGTGGAAAGGTCTCGCTGAGGCCTGGGTTTGGGGCACTGCTCTGGCCGGACACGCTGCCAGAGGGAATGGAGCCCAGTGGCACTGCAGGAGAAGGCACAGCCCCAGTGGCCTAGGAAGACTCTGCCCCCAAGACCCCCTGCTCCCATCACAGTGCTCCAAGCCCCAAACCCCCAAGCCAGGCTGGGAAAAAAACAATAATTTTTGCTGAAATCAGATTATTTTTTTTAATTTAAACCAGAATGTTTTATTTTGTGTGTTAAAATATAATTACAATAAATTATAATACATTTTTCTTTTTAAAACAAAATCTGAATTTAATACCAAGTATGTTAAAAGGCCTAAACTTATGATAATCTCTTCACATGCTTAAATATAAAGTAAATATGCTGAATCCAACAGCTGGTTTTTCTACACAAAGAATTGGGGGGGTGGGGATACCGAACACCTGAGATCAAGCTTTATAAAGACAGCCCAATGGCTCAGTCAAAGTAATCACAGCATCATAGACTTCAGGGTCAGAAGGAACCATTGCAGGCTACAGAACCTCAGCCACCCACTCCTGTAATATACCCCTAACCTCTGCCTGAGTTACTGGAGTCCTCAAGTCATGATTTAGAGACTTCAAGTTTCAGAGATTCCACCATACACACTAGTTTAACCCTGCAAGTGACCCATGCCCCATAGGATGGCAAAAAAAAACCCTAGGGTCTCTGCCAATCTGGCCCCGGGGAAAATTCCTTCCCGACCCCAAATATGCCAATCAGTTAGACCCAGAGCATGTGGGCAAGAGCCACCAGCCAGACACCTGGGAAGGAATTTAGTAGTAACTCCCTACCCATGTAGTGTCCCATCACTAGCCATTGGAGATATCTGCTGCTAGCTATTTAGGAAAAAGAACAGGAGTACTTGTGGCACCCTAGAGACTAACATTTATTTGAGCATAAGCTTTCATGGGCTAGAACCCACTTCATCAATCTTCTTTTTGCAGATACAGACTAACACAGCTGCTACTCTGAAACCAGCTATTTAAGAGAGACTCTTGTTTTCAAGACAGGGAAGTAGGAACTTAAGCTCAGTCACTTTCACTTGGGGACATCTGAAAATTTCCCTCCAGGATGATTTGAAATAATCAGTTTAATTCACTGAGGACAATTAAACCCTCCGGTTAATAATGAATCATTTTGCTGTAAACTTGTAAACTGTTCTGATATGAGACATTTATGGATCTACAGCATTTAGGGTTGTTTTGGTTAATAAAAGTACATTTTAGATGTTGTTTCGTGTGGGCAGTTAAAGTCCAGTTACCATCCAAATGCAGCTTGACACAAATCCTGAGTGAACAGTTAATTCTCTAGGAGATAAGCAATTTGGAATTCGCTATTTGGTAACACAGTGAAAAAAGCCAATTAATTTATAAGAATTTGAGAGTATTAAGCTACATAGTTACTTAAACAAACATATACAATTATAGGGAGCTCTCCCAGGTAGCACAAAGATGTCCCACTTCTGGCATCCAAGCTCTGTTATTAGCTGTAAACCGATATGTGTAAATGGGTCTAGTGACCCCAACTGGGGTAGAGGCATCTTTCTTTGGAAAATAACTGGCACCCAAAGAGAAAAGTTTATTAAAATCAATGGTTTTAATAGAGGCTTCACAGGAGGTGATTTCAGTTAACCCACCCAGCCCCCTCCCACAGCTGGACCCTCTAGAGCCCTCCCCACTATGCCCCACCCCTGCGCCCTGCCCCCATCCCCATCCCACTATGCCCCACAACCTACACAGAGCCCCCCACTATGCCCCCCCACGCCCAGCCCCATCCCACTATGCCCCACAACCTACACACAGCCCCTACTATGCCCCCCCACGCCCAGCCCCATCCCACTATGCCCCACAACCTACACACACACCCACTATGCCCCCCCACACCCAGCCCCATCCCACTATGCCCCACAACCTACACACAGCCCCCCACTATGCCCCCCCACGCCCAGCCCCATCCCACTATGCCCCACAACCTACATACACACCCACTATGCCCCCCCACACCCAGCCCCATCCCACTATGCCCCACAACCTACACACAGCCCCCCACTATGCCCCCCCACGCCCAGCCCCATCCCACTATGCCCCCCCACACCCAGCCCCATCCCACTATGCCCCACAACCTACACACAGCCGCCCACTATGCCCCCCACGCCCAGCCCCATCCCACTATGCCCCACAACCTACACACACACCCACTATGCCCCCCCACGCCCAGCCCCATCCCACTATGCCCCACAACCTACACACAGCCCCCCACTATGCTCCCCCACGCCCAGCCCCATCCCACTGTGCCCCACAACCTACACACACACCCACTATGCCCCCTCACGCCCAGCCCCATCCCACTATGCCCCACAACCTACACACAGCCCCCCACTATGCTCCCCCACGCCCAGCCCCATCCCACTGTGCCCCACAACCTACACACACACCCACTATGCTCCCCCACGCCCAGCCCCATCCCACTATGCCCCACAACCTACACACACCCACTATGCCCCCTCACGCCCAGCCCCATCCCACTATGCCCCACAACCTACACACAGCCCCCCACTATGCCCCCTCACGCCCAGCCCCATCCCACTATGCCCCACAACCTACACACAGCCCCCCACTATGCTCCCCCCACGCCCAGCCCCATCCCACTATGCCCCACAACCTACACACACACCCACTATGCCCCCCCACGCCCAGCCCCATCCCACTGTGCCCCACAACCTACACACAGCCCCCCACTATGCCCCCCCACGCCCAGCCCCATCCCACTATGCCCCACAACCTACACACAGCCCCCCACTATGCCCCCCCACGCCCAGCCCCATCCCACTGTGCCCCACAACCTACACACACACCCACTATGCCCCCCACGCCCAGCCCCATCCCACTATGCCCCACAACCTACACACAGCCCCCCCACTATGCCCCCCCACGCCCAGCCCCATCCCACTATGCCCCACAACCTACACACAGCCCCCCCACTATGCTCCCCCACGCCCAGCCCCATCCCACTATGCCCCACAACCTACACACAGCCCCCCACTATGCTCCCCCACGCCCAGCCCCATCCCACTGTGCCCCACAACCTACACACACACCCACTATGCTCCCCCACGCCCAGCCCCATCCCACTATGCCCCACAACCTACACACACCCACTATGCCCCCTCACGCCCAGCCCCATCCCACTATGCCCCACAACCTACACACAGCCCCCCACTATGCCCCCTCACGCCCAGCCCCATCCCACTATGCCCCACAACCTACACACAGCCCCCCACTATGCTCCCCCCACGCCCAGCCCCATCCCACTATGCCCCACAACCTACACACACACCCACTATGCCCCCCACGCCCAGCCCCATCCCACTATGCCCCACAACCTACACACAGCCCCCCACTATGCCCCCCACGCCCAGCCCCATCCCACTATGCCCCACAACCTACACACAGCCCCCCACTATGCCCCCTCACGCCCAGCCCCATCCCACTATGCCCCACAACCTACACACAGCCCCCCACTATGCCCCCCCACGCCCAGCCCCATCCCACTATGCCCCACAACCTACACACAGCCCCCCACTATGCCCCCCCACGCCCAGCCCCATCCCACTGTGCCCCACAACCTACACACACACCCACTATGCCCCCCACGCCCAGCCCCATCCCACTATGCCCCACAACCTACACACAGCCCCCCCACTATGCCCCCCCACGCCCAGCCCCATCCCACTATGCCCCACAACCTACACACAGCCCCCCCACTATGCCCCCCCACGCCCAGCCCCATCCCACTATGCCCCACAACCTACACACAGCCCCCCCACTATGCCCCCCCACGCCCAGCCCCATCCCACTATGCCCCCCCCTCCCGCTCTGCCCTGCGGCCCCTGGCCGGACTCCCCCAGCGGAGCCCCCCGCGCGCCCCACGGAAATGACGGAGACACCCCCAGGACCCCCCCCCCCCCCCGGGGTCTCACCCGCCGCCGCTGTCGCTCAGTCTGTTTCCTTCTCTCACTTCCGCCTTCGCCCCGATGACGTCACAGAGCACGTGAAGGGCGTGGCGTCAGGTGACGGTGGTGGTGGGCGGAGCCCCGCCCCCGCAGGTACCACAGCGAGAGAGCGTCCCCCTCCCGGAAGTCACCATCAAGAGGAAGTGCAGAGTGACCCCCCCCTTCCGGCAGAGCACAGAGAGGAGGGCTAGAGGGGCACCCCCGCGCTCCTCCCCTCGCCCCGTCTCTCTAGCGCCCCGCCTCCGGCAGGAGAGACACGGGGAGGGGCTGAGGGCGATGGCGGGTGCGCAGGGAGCCGCTAGGGGGAGCCAACTTTCTAATGGCAGGAAATTGAACGCTGCCCCGCCCCTTTCCTGAGGCCCCGCCCACTCGCCCCCTCTCCCAGGGATTGGGATGTGGGAGGGGGTGAAGGTGACCCACTGCCCTGCTCGTGTGAGCCGGGGTTTGGGGCTGTGTCTTACGTAGGCACCTATTACCCCCCCACCCCCAGGTCACCCCAGCGGGGGTGCCGGAGCCAGGGCGGGGCCAGAAACGCGGGGCTCAGGGTGCATGAGGTGGCTCCCGGCTGGGGCAGGGGATTGGGGGGCAGGGGCAGGTGAGGGCTCCAGCTGGCACTGACCTCAGACAGCTCCCAGGAAGCGGGGCCATGTCCCTCGGGGCCCCAGCTCCTAGGCGGAGGGGTAACCCAAGGGTTAGGCACACTGCCCCCTCAGCTCCCATTGGCCGCAGCTCCCAGCCAATGGGAGCTGCGGAGCCGGCGCTCAGGGAGGCACCTGCAGGCAGGAGCAGCAAATGGCACCCCTGTGGCCACCCCTATTTGTAGGCAGCCACGTCCCAGGAGCCCTGCTGCACCGCCAGCTGGACTTCTAACTTCCCAGTCAGCAGTGCTGACCAGTCACCAGGGTCCCTTTCTGACTAGTTCCTGTTGAATACCGGACACCTTGCAATCCTAGGGTGGGGCTGGGATGTGAGTAGAGTGGGAGCAGGGGGAGGGGTGCAGAAGCTGGGGTGCATGAGGGAGCTGATAGAAGTCAGGGGGAGGGTGGGGCAGAGGGAGGGGCTGGATAGAGCAGAGGGGAAGAAGGGGCTAGTGGCAGGATGGCGAGGGCAGGGGATACACTGGAGAACGCTGGGGTGGCTGGATTGGGCTACAGTCAGTCTGGGAGACAGATTAAGTGGGCGTTGAAATGGGTCGAGGGGACAGGACTGTGTGGGGCTATGATGCAGGGAGGTCTGGGTTCAGGGAGAAGCAGCTCAGTTGAGGAGGTTGTGTGGGAAGCAGGAGGCTGGTTGGGGGGGGCAGAGTGGGGGGGAAGGGGACAGGTTGAGGCAGGACTATGGGTAGAGGGCTGGGAAGCAGGAGCCCAGCTGAGAAATGTGTGTGGGAAGCAGGGGGCTGGGGAAGGGGACAAGCTGGGGTGAGGTGGGAAGGAGAAGCCCAATTGAGGAGATTGTGTGGGAGGCCGGGGGGGTTGGTGGTGGGGGGAAGGGGACAAGTTGGGGCAAGGCTGGGGGGGGTGGGCTGTAGGAACCAAATGCTGTTATTGCAGGGACACTGCTGGATCAAAATTAAGACACGTCCCTCCCCTGGTTCCTCTCACCTCATGATCATTGCACCTGCCCAAGGGGGGCTTGTAAACCCCATTTCCTCTCCCAAGTGGTCCCTGGGCCAGACACACACTTGGGTCATCCCCTGGCCCTTCCCCCCACAGCCCCCTGAAGCATGGGGCTCCCTACCAGGTCCTGGCATCCCTCTGGGGCGGTCATACTCCCGCTCACTCAACCTGGCCCCCGGCTGCTACACAGCCTCATCCCAGGGCCCAGTGACAGCAGCGGTCACCGGGGCTCTGGATCCATAGGGCTAGAAGCCCCTCTGGGCAGGGACTGGGCCCTCCTTGCGTCAGGACTGCCAAGCAAGGGCTCACCCGCATCTCCCCTGAGGCCACCCACGGGAGCAGGTGGTGTGAGAGCTTGGGCTGGCCAGCGATGGGATGAGATGATCACAATCTCCCTTCCAACCTTAGCACCCCTGGAGCCCCAGCCTAGTGAGGAAAAGGGGACAAGGGGCTGCCCAGTCAAGGCAGGGGGAAATCACCTCATCTGCAAGCTGGGCTCCAGCACAAACAGCTCCCTGTGGGGGATAACAGGAGAACAAAGTGACACTTCCCTGCTCCTGGGCAGGAAACTGCCCTCACAGCCCCCAGCCCTCCATCTCATCCACCTGCCCTGCTCCATGCAGAACCGAGCCCCCCGCCACCATGATGTGGGGAGACAACATTTCACACTGCCTCAGGCCTGGCGACGAGGCCCAGCTTTGCCTGCCCCCGTCCCAGCTTCTTGACAGCCTCCTTCCCACAGGGATCGCCACCCACCAAGGCACCCACACAGTGCTGGTTCGGCAAGGGGACGGGTTAAAGCTCAGTCCACACCCAGCCAGGGAGGAGCAAAGGCAGCCCTACAGGGTGCTTGGAAGGTGGGTCAGCAGCAGGGGGCAGGTGAAGGAGCTTAGATCGGAAACGTCCCCCAACCACCACCCCCTTCGTGCAGCTGGCTCCACCCTCTCCCCTCACACAGGGGCAGAGGACCCCACAGAAGTTGCTGCAGCATCCAGGCTGCAGGTTACAGGCAGACAGAACTGGCTGCCGCGAGCCAGGCGGCTGTAGGAACAGGCCACCCACCCACCCTACAGTTTCCTTCTGATGGGGAATTCTCCCTCCATGCTGAGGCCCAGCCAGAGGTTGGATGCCCATCCCCTACTTCCAGGCAGCTGGGCCCCTCTTGGCCACTTGATTCTCAACCTGGCACCAGAGATCAGCCCTTCCCTTCCTAGCCAGGAGGGGGCAGCAATTGCATTAGCCCATATTATGGCTTTACCCCGCCCCCACCATTGCACATCTGCCCTTCTCTCAAGCCTGCCTGGGCAGCCTCGGGGCAGCAAGCGCCCACTAACAAGGCTTGGAGGTTTCTAAGCCAGTTGCAGAAGTGTGGAGAGAAGGAGGAGCTACCCGCTGTGCTAGGGAGCAGGGGGGATCAACCCCTACTTCTTACCCACAAACCACTTCAAACAGCACAGCATGCCAGAGGCCTGGGGCCCATCCTGCTGCTGGGGCTAAGTCAACAGTGTGCCTTTGTTGCCAAGAAGGCTAACGGCATTTGGGGCTGTATAAGTAGGGGCATTACCAGCAGATCGAGGGACGTGATCATTCCCCTCTATTCGACATGGTGAGGCCTCATCTGGAACACTATGTCCAGTTTTGGGCCCCACACTACAAGAAGGATGTGGAAGAATTGGAAAAAGTCCAGTGGAGGGCAACAAAAATGATTAGGGGCCTGGAACAGATGACTTCTGAGGAGAGGCTGAACGAACTGGGATTGTTTAGTCTGCAGCAGAGAAGAATGAGGGGGGATATGATAGCTGCTTTCAACTACCTGAACAGGGGTTCCAAAGCGGATGGATCTAGACTGTTCTCAGTGGTAGCAGATGACAGAACAAGGAGCAATGGTCTCAAGTTGCAGTGGGGGAGGTCTAGGTTGGATATTAGGAAACACTATTTCACTAGGAGGGTGGTGAAGCACTGGAATGGGTTACTTAGGGAGGTGGTGGAATCTCTTTCCTTAGAGGCTTTTAAGGTCAGGCTTGACAAAGCCCTGGCGGGGATGATTTAGTTGGGAATTGGTCCTGCTTTCAGCAGGAGGTTGGACTAGACGATCTCCTGAGGTCTCTTCCAACCCTGATAGTCTATGATTCTAAGCAAGGAGGGGAGGCTGAGGGTAGATATGGACTCCTGTGGCCCCTGCTGGGGCAGCTGGGTGGGCAGCCCATCGAGAGACCCCTTGAGGAGGGGGCGGCGGAGCAATAAGGCACAGACAGGCCCTGGGCAGTGAAGTGCGCTAACATTCCCCTTTAATAACCCGACACGCTAGAGTACAGTGGCTTCATGGCCCCGGGGCTGGCAGGAGGCCCCAGCATGGCAAAGAACCAGTTCATTGGGAGGGTGAGGCCTAGGGCAGAAGGGGGCGGGGTTCGATCAGCCCAGGCCCTGCCTCCAGCCCAGTCCCATTGAATAATCAGCCTTCGCTTTGCTGTAAGTGGGGCACTTTGTTTTTAAAAACCAGACACAAGAGGGATGTAAAAGAGGAGGACGGGCCCGGCCCCCCCACAGCAGGACTGCATGCACCCCCAGCCTGCCTTACTCCCTTGCTGTAGCCCCCCGCCTAATAAATAGATGTGCTCTGCGAAGCCAGGGGGAGGAGCCAGTGCGCTCACGCTGGGCCACGGCTAGAGGGCGCTCTGCTCGGGGCCTGAGCATGCTGGGAAACCAGCAGGAGAGCGACCAATAGGGAAGAGGGGGCTGTATGGGTGGGGCAGGGGATACAAACGTAAGCCCTGCCCCATCCCTCAGCAGCCACCTCTCCTCCAGCCAGGGGGCAGGAGTGGGGGGAAGGCTGCCGGGGCAGAGGCCGTGAGCAGCGAGGGAGGCCCTGCCAGTGCCAGGCTCCCATGCCCCCCGGTGGCTGAAGGCAGCGGTGTTGGCAGAGTCTCTCGTGGGAAGGGTGGGGGCGGCTGGTCAGTTCTATTTGAGGCAACGCTCGAAGTAGGTGGAGCCGATGTAGCCGCCCCGCATGGAGCGCTGCACGTTCTGCTCAAACAGGCGTCTGTTGTTCTGAAGGACCTCGGCAGCCTCTTTGTTCAGGGGGTCTTCGGGGTTTGGCTCCTGCAAAAGGGGAGGAGACAGAGTTAGAGGCTGGCCATGACCCTGATCACCACCCCCCCCCCAAGTCAGGGCTGCACCCCCCTGCCACGCACCAGCCCTACCGTCCTTCCCTGAGTTCAGCTGCAAAACAATCCTTAGTCTCACTTCCGTGGGCCCCTTGCTGCATCCCCCCTCCTCCAGTCACTTTAACCAAAGGAGACTCTGTGACCTAGTGGACCGAGCACTGAACAGGACACCTGGGTTCTAGTCCTGGTTCGCCACCGTCCCGGTCAGTGCCTCAGTTTCCCCACCTGTAAAATGGGGGCGGATACTGACGATCTTTGGTCAAGCTCTAGATCAGAGCTAGCATAGCAACAGAAAGTTGTATCACCAACTACCCCGCTACAGTTAACACAGTACATCACATACAGCGGATGCCATTATAGTCCTATAAGACACCTTTATACCAGTATAACCGCAGCCAGGCTAAGGTCATACCACTGCAGGTGAGTGGGTAAAACATCACTACTCTAGCTGACGAAGTTACAGTGGCACAATCTCTGCATGTCGCCCAGGCCACAGTCAGCTCGTTTGAAATCCCTGCAGCGTTACCTCTAATTATGTTGTCAGAGACCATTCAAGGTGAAGTGGGCACTTAACACACCTCTGCAGGTGTAGGACAAAGGAGGTTAGCGCGTCATCAGCTGCTGTAGTAAGCCATAAATCCAGTGTCTTTACTGACTTTTTGTGTCTAACAAAGACACTCCTACGGTACAACCTGATTGTCTCCTACCGCTCCAGGGTCCGCACGGGATATCAGGTAACAACTACAACCCATACTGGATGGGGATCACATCCAGAAAGAAATTTTTCCCGAAGCCCCTCCCCTGGTCTGCAAACAGCCCCTCACATCCATCAGAAGCAGGCTCCCCACCCACTCAAAGCAGCACCAGACCCTCTCAGAACAACTGATGCAAAACTTGCAGCTGTATCTTCACTGCTAGGAGGATAAATACCCCACACGCGCACCCACCTGTCACAGAATATCAGGGTTGGAAGGGACCTCAGCAGGTCATCTAGTCCAACCCCCTGCTCAAAGCAGGACCAATCCCCAGCTAAATCAAAGAGGAGATGAATGTAACAATTAAGTAAGGAAACTGATGAGCAAACAAATAGGATGCCTCCCGAGGCAAATAAACCAAAAGGCTTAACACAGGGGCTCTTATTTGGGATTGGAGGGGGGGAAAGGAAAAAGGGACAAATGCATCCCCCAACTAAGAAGTTGCCGAACAGAAGATTGGGGGTGGGGGGGAATTGCCTGGCTTTTCCACAACTCCAGCACAGTAATGAGGTAAGATCGGTCCAGCGGACGACATCAGACTGCAAGAGATGGTGACAGTGGGCCCCTCTCCCCTTCGCCCACCCCCTTTTCCTCTAGACAGACCTGAGTAATTGCATTAGACAAAACCCGGGGGAGGGGGGGGATTTCACCCCAACCCTCCCAGCAGCAGGGACAGACATGATGGAATTGGGGGGCGGCAGCAGCAGGGCCGTGGGGTCAGTCGGGCCCTGGCTTGATATTCCCCCCTTCCCCTGTGCTGCCTTCCTGGCCCCCCTCGCTCCTCACCAGAAGGAGCTGATGACCCAACCCCCCTCAGCTCCACCCCTCACCAGGCGGAGCTGGCTGATCTCATAGCAGGAGAGGAAGCCGAGAATGCTCTTGATGGCCACGATGGGCAGCCCCACCAGCGTGCTGCTCTGAGGGAGCTGCTCCAAGGGCGCCGGGCCCCCCTGGAGCTGGGGGGGGCAGGGAGAGGGGTGCCAAGCCCATGGTGCCTCCTTCCCCTCCGACAGGAGCCGCTCCTCTGCCACCGCCGCCATCTTGGGCCCTGTCCCATGGATTGTACACACGCCTATTACATGTGGTGTACCTTATCCAGTGCACTACATGCCCAAACTACTACATGGGCAAAACAGGACAATCACTACGATTGCTAATGGACTCACACAGAAAAACGGTGAGAGACAAGACCACCCTTATCATCTCTGAGCAAACACTTTTCACATAGCGATCACTCTATATCTGCAAAAACAGAGTCCGGTGGCACCTTAAAGACTAACAGATTTATTTGGGCATACACTTTCCTGGGTAAAAAAACCTCACTTCTTCAGATGCAACTGAAACCCACAAAAGCTTATGTCCAAATAAATCTGTTAGTCTTTAAGGTGCCACCGGATTCCTTGTTGTTTTTGTAGATATAGACTAACATGGCTACCCCCTGATACTTGACTCTGTATCTGGCCTCTCGGTTCTCGTCCTCTAAGGAAACCTCTGCAACACCTTCAAAAGATGAGCCTGGGAGCTTAAATTCATAACTCTGCTAGACACGAAAAATCATGGACACAAAGACACTGGATTTATGGCTCATTATAACCATCTGTTACCCATTAACCCACCTTTTTTGTCCTATAACTGCAGAGGTGTTAATAGACTACTTCACTATGAATGGGTCCCTCGTTAATTCCTTAAACGTACGTTAATTCCTTATGCTAAACAATCTGTTCCACCTTGTATTAAGCTGTTACACCTGAGAACCTTTCCCAGATCTGAAGAAGAGCTCTGTGTATGCTCACAAGTTATCAGAATCATAAAATATCAGGGTTGGAAGGGACCTCAGGAAGTCAGCTAGTCCAACCCCCTGCTCAAAGCAGGACCAATCCCCAGACAAATTTTTACCCTCATTCCCTAAACGGTCCCCTCAAGGATTGAACTCACAACCCTGGATTTAGCAGGCCAATCTGTCTCTCTCACAGAAAAGTGGGTGCAATAAAACAATGGTTCTCAACGAGGGGTACATGCACCCCTGGAGGTACACAGAGGTCTTCTGAGGGTACGTCAACTCATCTAGATATTTGCCTAGTTTTACAACATGCTACATAAAAAGCGCCAGCAAAGTCAGTACAAACTAAAATTTCGTACAATGACTTGTTTATATTTCTCTATATACTATACACTGAAATGTAAGTACAATATTTATATCCCAATTGATTTATTTTACTATGTGGTAAAATGAAAATGAAGCAATTTGTCAGTACTGTTGGCTGTGACACTTTTATATTTTTAGGTCTGATTTTGTACGCAAGTCATTTTTAAGTGAGGCAAAACTTGGGGTAATCACGACAAATCAGACTGCTGAAAGGGGTACAGTTGTCTGGAAAAGTTGAGAGCCACTGCAATAAGAGTTATTACCTCACCTGCCTTGTCTCTCTGACAGCTTGGACCAACCTGGCTACCACAACATGGCAAACAACCCATAGTTATGTCAAATATTCAAGATCCATTTAACTCCAATGACTGAAGACCATTTTGGAGAAAGGACAGCACTGTTAAAACATCAGCACCCCCACAGAAGAAACATCCCAAAATCTTCCTATAGATTCTCCAGCCTACACCACGAAAGCCCAGATCTGACATTCCCAACCTTTTTAAGGTGGAAAAAACATGGAGAAAATCTCAAAAACTCACTGTAAATGTGTGTGAGGGGACAAGCCCTGTTTCTGGTTTTTAAACCCCTTTGTGGGTCCCTTTGAAAAGGGAAGGCTCATACCCAGCCAGGCTCACACCCGGAATCAGGCTCCGAACAGCTGCTGAGGCCGAGGGGATGCTGGGTGTGACTCATTGTGGTGCAAATTCAGAACCAAGGCCAAGCTCAGGGAAGGCTGGAGGCTGTTCCCATGGACCCCCTCCCCCAAACCATCACAATGGGAGAAGACTAGATTCCAGCGCACACACTAAAAGGTTCTCATCTAGCAGGGAAAAGCAGAACAAGAAGGTTTGGAAGCTGAGACCAGACAAACTCCAATTAGAAATAAAGGCACAAAACTTTAACAGCGTGAGGGCCATTAACCACTGGAACCAACTACCAAGGGACGCGATGGATTCTCTGTCTCCTGATGGCTTCAGATCCAGACCAGATCCCATTCCTGGGAGATGCTTTAGCAGAACTCAGGTTACTGGGCTCAGTGCAGCAGTGAGAGGATGGAATTTAGCAGCTCAGCAGGATCACATTGTAATTGGCAAGTGTCAGTAAACGTCACTGTCACTGCGCATCCACCAACCAATGAAAAACATTTCCATTGAGCATCAAAAATTACAGGAGGCAAAGAAAGAAAAACGTTGCTTAAGAACTCACCGGAGTTTGATTTCAGGCTATTTACTTTGTATCATTTGACATATGTGGACAACTAGGTTTTAACAGTGATAAAACTAACTTCAAATCTCAGCGTCTAAGGTCACTACATAATTGTTCGTCTCTCCTCCAATCATTTTCTACACGTGTGAAAATTGCAAACAATAGAAATGGGGGAGAAACGCTTAAACCCCGTCATTTTGGAAAAGCGTAAACATTTAAATGGATAAAAATTCAAAAAATGCGTAAAACAAACAAACAATAAGATCCATCAAAATTACAAAAAACCAACAATCGAGGTCTGCCAAACCTCGCTGTATGGGAGGTCAGCCCAGATCTAATGGTCTCTTCCTGGTCTTAAACTCAAGGAGAAGCATCGGTTTCTTTTTAAGGAAGTTAGAGGGTGTCTTTACAAGCTAGCATGTCACAGGACTTTTATCCTGGGGCCTGCTCGGAATGCACGCAACAGGGCAGAATTCAGATCTAATCCCCTTGCACTCTGCAGGGCATTGGAAATTGTGCCATTACTGTCGATTAAAGGGCCAGGATGGCCCAATGGTTATAGAACTTGGGAGCTGCATCATCTCTTCCCTGTGCTATCACTGCCCTTGTGTGATCAGTCACCTCCGTGCCTCACTGCCCCATCTGTACAATGGGTTTAACAGCCCGACCCTGCTCCACAAGGCTGCTGAGGATAAATCCACGGAAGATTGTGAGGCGCCCAACTACCACAGTGACAGGGGGAGAGAGGAGGAATAGACAGGAATGTGTGTACTGATCTCCACCTGCAAGATGTATTTTAACGTTACATTGGACTCCACTGATTCTGCCCCTGGGGATTTTAATAGACTGTAGAACTGCCTCAAGAAAGAGACAGATAAGGGGTTGTGGGGAGAAGCACATTTGCTGAACGCGTCTGCTCAAGAGAACGGCAGCGAAATATTTCATGATGCTACTATTTAAAGCTGCCTGTCATTAGGGTTCAGGGTTAACAGTCCACCAAGCTCACCCATTTCAGGCTGCTAGCAGATGCTGATCAGCCCATTACCCCCTGTCCCCTTTCAGGTGTCTCTCTGCACATATCAGGTTGACCAGAGTCTTTAGGGGAAGCTCCAGGACCCCCCAAAGGCGCCATCAATTGTGTCAGAGTCAGTCCAAGGCACCAGGGACACAGCAGCTGAGCCAAAGGAGAGACCCCGCATCCCAATGGTGCGTGATGGGCTCTTGGCAGGCTGCCCTAGGCTGGGTGGCAGCTCCGTCCCCCAAGGACACAGCAACCAGTCACACCCCGCAGGAAGAGCCACAGGGCGCCCAGCCTGCGCCAGGGTGAGGAAGCCCTGGGCAGGGCTGAGCAGAGCACCAGGGACTTGAAGAGATGGAAACAAACAGGAGAGCCGGCCCCGGGGCCTTGCCAGGCAACAGACCATGGGGACTGGAGCATGGCACTGCAGGCAGCTCAGCACACAGCTATGCCAACACCCCCGCCCCCCAGCCCTGGCACAGAGTAATCTGCCAGTGCCTCCCTCGGCTCTGAGGGGACTGCCCCCCCCCCCCCACACACACACACACACACTACAGCCTGCCCAGAGACCCTAGGAAATCACCCCACCTGACCACTCCCCCAAACTGCAAGGGGACAGAGATCAGCACCCTACGACCAGCCCCCAAACACATTGCAGGAAGCAACCACGCCCCTTCCCAGCCCTGCTGAAATGCCAGGGCTACCTCCATTCCGAACACCACAGGGGACACCAAGTCCCTCCTGCCCCACGGCCCCCACAACATGTCCTCCCCCTCCCACCCCACCAATGGTGCAGGTGAAACATTCCCCCCCTCCAGTACTCACCAAGAAGAGGTACTGCAGACCATAAATTATAGAGTTTATTGTTAGTACGGGTTTCCAGTCCTCTCTGTGGGGCAGAAAAGAGCCGTAAATGAGGACCCTGTGGCCAACCCAGGAGAGGAGCGACACCACACTTGGATGGCAGGGGATCATCCCAGGTTCTGACTGGGGAGGAGAGCCAGACAGGTGGCATGGGGCCGGGGGTTTTGGGGTGGGGATCACATCAGAATCTGACTAGGGGGGTGGGGATCATCACGATTATGGGAGGAGGGGTTGCCCCAAGACCTGTATGTAAGGAGAAGGGCAGTGCTGCTGGAGGGGAATCCTCCATCTCTCTCTCCCCGCCCCGCTCCCTATGTGCAGGCCACGGGGGATCCCCTATATCCCTCCCCCCTGGCTCCATGGGAGTGGGCCACAGGGGATTCCCCCCGTGATTCTGTATGATTGAAGATGACCATTTGCAGCAGTTGCTACCACTGTTATACAATTGCAACAAATCTTATACCAAGTCTATCATGTGAGGTGTCAATGGAAAAGTCAAATACAATTATCCTGGTTAAATCCACAGATCACCAGGGCATCTGAGGGTGTGAAGATTGGCTAGTTATCTGTATCCCACATGCGTTTTTCCTTCGGGGAACACCCACAAGGTAGTTAACATTCAGTCTCCCCAGCCCATTGTGAATGGACTACTCAGAAGAATCAACTCACTTCCGAAGGCTACCTCAGAGGGCAAGGAGCCAGTGGCCACCCTGTGATTCAGTAAAACATGTAAGGGCAAGTGATGTGGACATGTGATCTCAGACTCTATCTTTGTCCATACACATAGGCTGTAGGCTTTGTTTGGGACAGCAACTTTCCATACACATGGCAGAGGATATAAAAGGCACCTGAGACATCTCCAGTTTGCCTCTTTCCTCTAAAACAGAGGTGGGTAAACTACAGCCCCTGGGCCACATCTGGCCTGTAGGATCATCCTGCCCAGCCCTTGAGCTCCCGGCCGGGGAGGCTAGCCCCCAGCCCCTCCCCTGCTGTCCTCCCTCCCCCGCAGCCTCACCTCACCACACCACACTGCCAGTGCTCTGGCCCGCCGCTCCTGCGTGGCTGTTTCTGGCTGGGCACCAGGGTTGCAAGCTCCTGCTGCTCTGAGCAGCATGGTAAGGGGGCAGGGAGGAGTTGGCTAAGGGACAGGAAGTCCCAGGGGGCAGTCAGGGGACAGGGGACGGTTGGGTGGGGCAGAGGTTCGGGGGGGAGGCGGGGGAGATCAGGGCATGGGGTGGTTGGATAGGCATGGGAGTCCCAGGGGGCCTGTCTGGGGGCGGGGGTGTGAATAGGGGGCAGGAAGCAAGCGGGGTTGGATGGGAGTGGGGGGGCTCCCAGGAGGGGGCAGTCAGGGGACAAGGAGCAGCAGGGGCTGGATGGATCAGGAGTTCTGAGGGGGGCAGTCACAAGGCGAGAAGTGGGAGGGAGCGGATGGGGGCAGGGGCCAGGCTGTTTGGGGGGAACAGCCTTCCCTACCCAGCCCTCCGTACAGTTTCGCAACCCAGTGTGGCCCTCGGGCCAAAAAGTTTGCTCTCCCCTGCTCTAAGAGAAGCATTTTGAACAACAGACTGAGGACCGTCCAATCTTTTGGAAGTTACCAGAGAGACTTTACAAGCCAGCAATTAATACATTCTCAGTTAGTTTACTAAGGATTGGCTGACAAAGTGATATCCGGGTAAGATCTGAGATACATTCTGACCCGGTGGAAGCATCTGATCCTCTGGGACTGGTGGAATCTCACGCAGGGTGAATTGGGTTTTCAGTAACCTCTCACTATATCAGACCAGTTTGTTGGGATGGGAACCACTGGCTGGACCGCCCATAAGAGGGCTGTGTTTGGCTTCTTATTAACCGGTGTGGTATTGCAGCTCATTTGCTACCGGTTTGGTGAATCTAACTGTAGTTAAAACTACCAGTTTTTGGCGTGTGCCTGCCCTGTTTCTTGCAGTCTGCTCTGAGTGTGCATTCTCAGTGAGGTCCATTCTAGGCACCAGGTCACACCCCATATCTCCCCCGCCCAATCTGTGTAGGTGGGGCAGTGAAGGATCCTAACACTGGAAAGGGGCCGCCCTCCTCCCCGATCTGCGTGGGTGGGGCAATCCCCCAGACCGGCCTGGGGGTTGCAGTGATAGAGTGGGGCAGCCGGGTGCGCTCCCTACCTGAGGATATTTAGGCAGACGTTGCCCTCTAGGTCTATGTTGGGGTGGTACACCATGGTCTCACACTTCACCTTGGGAGGGTCATGAGGGTAGCCTTGGCCTACCTGCAGACAGACAGACAGATAGGAGAGTCATTCCCAAGGCCCCCCCAATGGCAGAGCAGCTGGGCCCAGACTCTCTGAACCCACCAACTCACAGGAGCTCTGGAATCCCCCCCACCCGTAGTGTTGCTCCCTCCGCAGCAGGAAGGCACAAGCAGCCCGGACTCCTGGGTCCTCTTGCCAGCTCTGGGGGACTGTGGGCATGTCCCCAGCTTCCTGAGCAGACACAGCACCTTCATCCCTCCCAGGAGAGGAGACACCAGATTCGTGGGGACAACACTCCCTCCTTGGCTCACACACAGCGCGAAGAGAGTCCAACACGGGGAAGCCTCAAGGGTCCCCCTTTTCCCCCCCAGCCGGGCAAGGCTCCTGTGCAAATCAAGCTCCATCCCAGAGGCGGGGAAGGGACTTACCTTAAAACTGAAGACAAACTTCCCCCCTTTATAGAAACCCTGAAAGAGAAAAGACCTTCAGCGAGGGAGGTTTCTCATGCGGGCCCCCAGCACCCCAAGGGGCCTGGGCTCAGCCCGGCCCCATGCATCCAAGTGCAGGGTAACAGAAATGCAGCAACTAGGGGCTCTGATCACACTCCCTCCACGTGCCATTCAGCTCAGCTGGCATTGTGGGGCCTGATCCAGGGTGGGGTTGAGGGGCACTGGCAGCGCTGTGGTGGGCGAGCTGGGACAGCAGTGGGGAGGATAGTCAGGATTGAGGGGCACTGGCAGGGCTGTGGGGGCAAGCTGGGATAGCAGGGGGGTAAGAGGAGGGAAATATTCAGGATTGAGGGGCACCAGCAGCATTGTGGTGAGCGAGCTGGGATAGCAGTGGCGGGGACAGCCAGGACTGAGGGGCACCAGCAGGGCTGGATCTGGGGATGGGACAGCAGAGGCATGTGCAGAGCCATGAATCTTTTGCAGCCCCTCCCCCATCTCACTCCCCGGGCTCCAGCACCCCATCACCTCATGCACACGGAGGTGCCGTCCAGCTGCCTCTCCCCCCTCCCAGGTCTGCTGTAGCACCAGCTGTGCCTCTGGCAGCCTGGCACCCTGGGCCTGGGCCAGTGCCCGCCCAGCAAGAAGCAGCAACCAGAGTCTGGGCACAGGCTGAGCCTGTCAGCTGAGCTGCAGCTGGGGCTTCCCCGGGAGCAGGAAGAGAAAGTCAAGTCCCGGCATGCAGGACTCCCTGCTCCCCACCCACATGCCGGACCCCCTCTCTGCCCACCCCCACCTCACCTCATCAGGGCAGATAACTAGCTTGAAGTTGAGGAGGTCGTCCTGGTCGGAGAAATCTATTTCGCATGTTTTCGGCAAATTCAGTTCGTTAATATCTGGGAGGCAGAAGGGAAGCAGGGAGAGATGAGTCAGTTCGGAGGATAACCCCAGATCCCTCCCCCCACGGAGGAGCCCCATGCCCACTGCACTCTCCATAGGGGGCAGATCTCTGGATCAGAAAGGGGCATTGCAACAGTGGGTGGGATAATCCTTACCTGCCCCCCACCCTGGGAGGGAGACAGACCTGGGGGCCTCCTACTAACTCCTTTTCACTGGAGGTCCATGATACTCTGGCTGGGGTCAGGACACTGGCTCTCAGGGAGCAGACTGGGGGAGATGCCATATTGAGTGCACCCCCAGGCACTCAGCCTTGCCCTAACTCACACAACAGGATGTGCTAAGGCTGTGTCCCAGCTCACCCTGGCACTGGGTCTCCGACTGCCCTCCCTCATGGGATGGGGCCCCAGCAGGATCAGGCCCATGGTGAAGGTGCAATGTACAGAAACGTGCCAGGGAGGGGGCACACATTCCCAATAGGGCATAGGCTGAACCTCACCGGGCACGTCCCCAGAGCACAGCCAGGATCCCCTATCAGCTCACGATGGGGCAGAGAGAGCCAAGGGCACTGACCTGCCCCCTCTGGAAGAGTGAACTGGAGCGCCAGACTGGGACACAAGCAAATGGGTATGGACCCTGGTATCTTTCTGGGCACAGCCAGAAGTGGGGAGAACCCAGGTTTCTGCCCTTTGAAGACACTTGCACAGCTAGTGCTGCCTGCAGGTATGCCTGATTTGTTATGCAGTGGGGTTTGTATCAGAGGCCTCCAGGGGGTTCACCCCTTCCCCCATGAACATGAGTTCCCATTGTGTGGGGCTCCCACTCCCGCCAGGGAAATCCCAGGAGACCCACACACACACGGGGGGTCCTCCTTCCCTGCTGGGGAAACCCAGAAGCCCCAGACACACACTGGGGGCCCCCACCCCCACCGGGGAAATCCCATGAGACCCTCCCCACACACGTCTAAGGACCTCCACTAGAACGCCCTCATATTGAGCCCTGCCACACTCGCCATCCCCTCGCCTGTTCCCCCCCTCCAGTGAATATTCCTCCCCCTGAGAAGCCCTCCCCAGCATGTGTCTAGGCTGGGGCATTTCAGTATGTATATCTTGGGGAGACTGTATGAACCCTCAGCAGTGAAGAGCATGGGGCCCATTGGGGAAGACCTCCATGGGGGGTGGCGCTCAGAGAAAGTGGTGGAGGGGGGAGCAGAGCAGTGTTCCCTTTAATTTTTCCCACCCCTGGCCAGTCCCTGGCCAGATTCCCTGAGTGCCTGCCTGGTGCTAAATAGGCTGCTGCATGGCCACACGGCTTACAGGGAACTTAGCAGATCCCCAGTGGGGGTAGATGAGCAGAAAGCCCCTTTGGAGGAGGAGAAGGGATTCCCCCATTCCCTAGCAAGAGGATCACCGGGCTCATGGGATTCTGCAATGGGCAGGAGAACGTGGAGGTCTGCCCAATATGTGAGCAGGGGATGCCGGGCCCCCACAACATAGAGGGGCTTTCACTCATGGGGGGGAGGGGGAGTAGCCACCTTCTAGTGTGGGTGTAGGAAGGCGCAGGTGGGGGATCTTCCCCATTGTGCTTCCCCCCATTGGGAGGCATTTTTGGGGTCTGGCTGTGGGTGCCTCCCAATGAGTGGATGGGGTCTCTCCCCACCAATACAGGCTGTTGGTGGGGGTGCAGAGTAGAGGAAGGAGGCTGGCCCCCCAACTCCCAGCACCCACCTGAGCCAGGCAGTACCTTTTCGCTGAAGGTAGGGGATCTGTGAATCACCCCAGGATTTGCACCAGCTAGTATGTTTCTGAGTAAGGGTTTCCCTCATGTCTGGGCGGGTCTCTCCCTTAGCAGCAGCTTCAGCTGGGTTACATCTTTTAAGTTGAGGGGATCTGGGCCCATTCTAGTGGTACCAGTAGGTGCGTCTGGGCTGGATGGTGGTCAGGGAATCTGGACCAGGCAAGATGGTACCAGCAGGTTAGGGCCAGACAATACTGGGACCGGGTGGTACTAGGTCAGGTGGATAGAGAATTTGAGCCGGGGAGGGGGCTGCTACCAATCAAGATTTGGGCCAGGCCAGACAGTACCATGCCGGGTATTGCCAGGGTCAGAGCATCCCGGCTGGCCCAGCTACTCCCAATGAGAATCTGAACTGGGCCGTACTGAATTGGGGAGTGGGGCGGGGTCTAGGCCCGGCAGTTCCCCACGAGGGTCTGGTCTGGGCAGTATCGGGATGGGGGTCGAGAGATCTAGGCCAGGCGGTACCAGGGAGGGGGAGGGGACCTGGGCCAGTCAGTGCAGTACCAGGGCGGGGGGGAGGGGACCTGGGTCGGGCGATACCGGGCCAGAGAGAGAGGGTGGGGCTAGGCCGGGCGGGGAGGGTCTAGGCAAGGCGGTAATGGGCCGGGCCGGAGGAGGACCTGGCGGTACCAGGACGGAGGGGGAGGGGCGGTACCGGGCCGGGGAGAAGGAGGAGGAGGAGGGGGAGGGGCGGTACCGGGCCGGGGAGGAGGGGGAGGGACCTGGGCCGGGCGGTACCGGGGCGGAGGGGGAGGGGCGGTACCGGGCCGGGGAGGAGGGGGAGGGACCTGGGCCGGGAGGTACCGGGGCGGAGGGGGAGGGGCGGTACCGGGCCGGGGAGGAGGGGAAGGGACCTGGGCCGGGCGGTACCGGGGGCGGAGGGACCTGGGCCGGGCGGTACCGGGGCGGAGGAGGAGGGGGAGGGACCTGGGCCGGGCGGTACCGGGGCGGAGGGGGAGGGGCGGTACCGGGGCGGGGAGGGACCTGGGCCGGGCGGTACCGGGGCGGAGGGGGAGGGGCGGTACCGGGCCGGGGAGGGACCTGGGCCGGGCGGTACCGGGGCGGAGGGGGAGGGGCGGTACCGGGCCGGGGAGGGACCTGGGCCGGGCGGTACCGGGGCGGAGGGGGAGGGGCGGTACCGGGCCGGGGAAGGACCTGGGCCGGGCGGTACCGGGGCGGAGGGGGAGGGGCGGTACCGGGCCGGGGAAGGACCTGGGCCGGGCGGTACCTTTCTGGATGCGGAGCTGCGCGGCCGACGCTTTCTTGCTGCTGCCCTTGGTGCCTCCGGCCGATTCCTCCTCCTTCTTCTGCTGCTTCAGCGAGAACAGCTTGATCATCCTGCCGGCGGGCCGGGCCGGGAGCCGAACCGAACCGAACCGGGCCGGGCCGGGCGGGCCCGGGGGGCGGGGCTCGGCGCGGCCTGTGCGGGGTCCCGGCGCTGGGCCGCGTCGGTCGCTCGCTGCTGCCGGGCCCGGGGGGAAGCGGAGCGGGGCCGCCCAGGCTGCTGCCGCTACGGGTGCGTCGGCAACGGCCGGCCCGCTCGGCTCCTTCCGGAAGGGCTTCGGCACTTTCCGGAAGCGCTTCGGCTGCTTCCGCCGCCGACGGATTGGACCTCGCAGCATTCCGTCTCGCGTCTGGGCACCGCCCACTCCCAGCCTCGCCGCTTTCCGCCACAGCATCGGCACTTTCCGCCGGACGCTCGGCACCGCCCACCCAGGGCTCGGCACTTTCCGCTGCACCCTCGGCACTTTCCGCCGAGCCCTCGCCTTCCTGGTGCGGAGATGACGCAACGTTCCAAAGGGCTCGGGGGGTCGGGTATGGTTCAGGGCGGAAGTCCGCGGGCCGCCATCTTTAGTGAGGGCAGAATGACTTCCGGTCCGTGGGCTTTTAGGGAGGCTGACGCTTCTGGGTGGGGAATTTGGTAGAATCCCGATCCCAAACGTGCCTGAGCCTGCTGGGAACCCAATCTCTGTTTTATGGGGGATGGGATCCTCTGGTCATTGTACCACCAAGGCTGGGGTCAGAGGTCACCACGCTCATGCCAAGTGGCCACCCATGCCAGGCCCACCCAGCTGTTACATGGCCAGAAGGGGCTGTGGCCATCGGGGAAGGGGGCGGCCACGGGGACGATACAGCCGGCAGGTCCTGTGGCCGTCGGGGGAAGGGGGCGGCCACGGGGACGATACAGCCGGCAGGTCCTGTGGCCATCGGGGAAGGGGGCGGCCACAGGGATGACACAGCCGGAAGGCTCTGTGGCCGTCGGGGGAAAGGGGTGGCTGTGAGGATAACACAGCTGGAAGGTGCTGTGGCCGGCAGGGGGATAGGGAGAGAAGGGGGCAGCAGTGGGGGTCGCACAGCCACATGGTGCCATGGCCTTTGGGGATGGCAGGAGGGAAAGAGATGGCCACAGGGATGACCCAGGAACCGCTCTGTGCCCACTGGCAGAGGGCACAAGGGAGACATAAAGTTTTACAGGGATCCCCTGGGTCAGGTAAATACATATCCGCCCAACAAAGGGTGGAATATGAAGTACCTATTGGGAGCCAGTAGGCCACTGGTTATCATAATCATTCCGAAATGTACACTAAGATGATAATTTCTGTATCTGTACTGGCAATGATGTTCTTAAAGCCATGGAGATCAGGCAGGACACCCAGAGGTGACATCTCCTTCGCTGGGCTGAGTCTTGTTCACTTCAGAAGTGGAATCTGTTCACATTGCAGAGCCTGATACCCAGCATAAGGTTGTGAGATCTGCAAGAGAGAAAACATACAAGAAAAACAAGGAGGAGGGGGTGCTGTTTGACTAAGATGAAAAAACTAGTTGGGTATATCTGGGAGTGCCGAGGTGTCCCCTAGATCCATTACCTCGTGGACAAGCTGGCAGCATATTTCATTCCATGAGAAATGCATGGCCTGGCAGAACAATGCTGGAAGGTCTTTGAGTTGAATTGTGCTCCAAAAGACATGAAAGTATCTAGTTAAATAAGTCTAGGCCAGGGCAGTGAATTATTTTTTCTCAAGGTTCACATTTCTTGAGCAAGGTATTGTCAGGGTCCGGGTTCCAGAGAAACATTTTTCACACCGCAGATGCCCCTATTCAATGAACACATACAATGCTGTGTAATATACTCAGGGTAGTCGATGGGTGGACTGCAGGCAGTGGGCAGTTAGTGCTAGGGGGTGGGGGCTAGTGCGGGTAAAGCAGTGACGGGCCAGGTGCTGGCAGGTTTGGGGGAGCTGGCACCCAGGGCTGACAAATCAGGGTGGCAGGTTTACCCCCTGCCCTCCCTAAATGGAGCCCCACCCCTGAGAGTCTGACAGTGGAAGCCCCAGCAGATGCCAGGGCTGACTTGTAACTTGTGGGGGAGATGGAGCTGGTGTCCCCCAAGTCCTCCCTAAATGGAGCCCTGGCAGGTGCGGGGCACACAGGGGCTTGGGGCTTCACCTCCACAGAGTGCACCAGAGCTTGAGGCTTCAGCCCCATGGAGAACGGTGAGGTTGGGGCTTCAGCCCTGCAGGGCACATGGGCTTCAACCGTGACCCCAGCGTGCCTGGCAGGGCTGAAGCTCCAAGCCCCAGCACCTTCGCATGCCTGACAAGGCAGCCGGGGCTCCATTTATGGAGGGCCGAGGGGACACCTTCCCCCCAGTTATGAGTTAGCCCCGAGCACCAGCTCCCCCAAGCCTGTCAGCATGCAGCCAGACACTCCTCTACCTGCACTAGACACCAACTCCCTGTCCTCAGGCACTGCCCCAGCTATCAGTTCCTGGCCTACAGGAGCTGCGGATCCGGCACTGGAGGGGTGGGGGTGGAGGGGCAGTATGCGGAACCCCACTGATTACCCCCTTGCCTAGGAGCTGGAGGGGCATGTCAGCCACTTCCAAGAGCTGCGCAGAGCCAGCCGTTGCGGCCAACTGAACTTTTAACAGCCCAGTCGCTGGTACTGACCGAAGCCGCCAGGGACCTTTTTCGGCCAGGTGTTCTGGTCGAAAACCAGACACCTGGCAACCCTAGCTGTTGTCTGTGGTCGCTCGGCCCATTTCAGTAAAAAGGCCTCATTTAATTATTTGTTTGTGGGTTCCAGAGTAACAATCGTGTTAGTCTGTATCCGCAAAAAGCACAGGAGTATTTGTGGCACTTTAGAGACTAACCAATTTATTTCAGCATACGCTTTCGTGGGCTACAGCCCACATCATCGGATGCATGCAGTGGATGTTTGTGGGTGTAGCCCAAAAGCTTTGCCTTTAGAATCATGGAATCATAGAATATCAGGGTTGGAAGGGACCTCAGGAGGTCATCTAGTCCAACCCCCTGCTGAAAGCAGGACCAATTCCCAACTAAATCATCCCAGCCAGGGCTTTGTCAAGCCTGACCTTATAAACCTCTAAGGAAGGAGATTCCACCACCTCCCTAGGTAATCCATTCCAGTGCTTCACCACTCTCTGAGTGAAAAAGTTTTTCCTAATATCCAACTTAACCGGCTTTGAACGGCTGCTGCTGGGGGTTTGCCCAGGAGCAGAGTAAAACCAGGGGCTCGGTTTGAAACAAGCCCCCCGGCCCCCTCGCAGTGTAACGCTGGTGAGGGAGAGAGTTTCCAACCCCCTTGAACCCTCTAGGCCTGTGAGATCCTCTGCAAAGAGCAGCCGGGATACCCGCGTTTGGGAGAACAGGTTGAGGGCAGGGCAGGAGGCGGACGGGGGTTTGAGGGGAGATGGGCTGAGGCTGGGGCAGGAGGGTGGGGTGACAGGATGGGAGCCTGGAGGGGACAGTGTTTGGAGAGGGAATGGGGTGGGGAGAGGGGATCCACTGTCATAGAGTTGGGGTCAGCAGATGGGGTGGGGGTGGGTATTTGTTTTCCTGCCAAAACTCTGGCTGAGCTGGGGGTGGGGGGATGAGGGGCAGGCGTAGCCCCCCAGCTCCACCCATGGCCATGTGGCAGATTGACCCTGAAATGCTCTTGAGTGGGGTACCCAGATGCTCCACAACCCCTTAGGGCAGCTTCCATTGTGCTCCCCCCCCCAGTCCTAACCCTTCAGCCTCAACCCCCCCGACCCCCAATGTTCCCCCCATATTCTCCCACCCCCATATTCCCCTGTCCCCTGCACTGCCCCCTCCCTCCCAGCCCTAGTGGCCACCATTTTCCAGAGGGCAGCCTGGCCCGAAGCCTACTGGGGCCACTAAGAGATGGCAGCCATCTTAACTGAGGGGCAGGGGGATGGGCATTTGAGGGGAAACAGGGCCAGGGATCAGGTGATGGGGTTGTGAGGGGGGATGCTTGGGGGGGGTGAGGTGGGATGGGCAGTGGGGGGGAGGGTTTGAGGGGGTCCAGTCCAGCAGCCCCCTCCTTCCAGCCGATCACCCTATTTCACCTTCCCCAACAGCCCCATCATGGGCGGCATGTGAACCCCCACCCCCGACCTGGGTGGTGCGTGAACCCCCCCTTCAGGGAGGCTAGCCCCACCGGCCTCCCCTTCCACCTGAAGCTCCTCCACCCTCCTCACCCACTGGAGCCCGAGCTTCACTCCCCACTCCTCCACTGCATCTGGAGGCGCACTGGCCCCCCACCCCTTTGTCCAGAACGGGCTGCCTGCCAACCTTGCATGGGCCGCCCCAGTCACCAGGCCGTTGTCCGGGGTCCCAATTCCTAGGCAAACCCACACCTGGTCCTCTGCAACAACAAACCCTCTCCCATCACCTCCTTACACACACAGCACAGGGGAAACTAAGGCACACACCATAGTCATGAAAACCATTAAGAAAATCCCCCCCACTTCATCACAGAGGATGACTCTGCTAGGCAGCGAATCTGCTGCTAGTCCCCCTCCTGCTCCATGCAGCTGGAGGCAGCCTAGGGGAAAGGCTCCAAAGCAGTTGGGGAGCAGGTGGTGAGCAGTGGGGTCAGGGATTTAAGAAGGTCCATTGGGACCATCTGGCCAGGGAGCTGAAGCACCTTTAATGCTGTTCCCAAGTCGCATTGCCCCTGGTGTTACTCAGCAGTGTGTTACCCTCACCTCCCCACCACTCTAACCATTAGACAGCACTCCCCTCCCCGGGACAGGAATAGAGTCCCCTGATCCACAGTTTTCTACTGCCCTCTAGTCGCTGAATGTAAGGCACTGGGTTGTGGCGGCTCTGGTCCACACTGCGGACCAGGATGTTAAAAGTCCCGTTGGTGGTGCTGCCCAGCTAAATCAGGCTAGTTCCTATCTGTTCTGACACCACACTGTGCCCCAGAAGCGGCCAGCAGCAGGTCCAGCTCCTAGGCAGGGGGGCCATGGGGCTCCGCGTGCTGCACCCACCCTGAGCACCGACTCCGCACTCCCATTGGCTGGGAACCGGCCAATGGAAGCTAGGGGGGGCAGTGCACGTGGGTGAGAGCCATGCAGAGCCGCTTGCGCACCTCTGCCTAGGAGCCAGACCTGCTGCTGGCTGCTTCTGGGGCACAGCACAGTCCATGGTGCCAGGACAGGCAGGAAGCCTGCTTTAGCACCCCCACTGCATCGCTGACCGGGAGCCACCCAAGGTAAGGCCATGCCCTAACCCTGTGCCCCAATCCCCTGCCTCAGCCCTGAGCCCCCCCAACCCCTCATCCTCAGCCCAGAGGCCCCGAAACCTGAAACCCCTTCCTGCATTCCAACCCCCTCACTACTGGTCCCACTCCAGAGCTGCACCCCCAGCCCAGAGCCCTGACCCCCTCCCTCACTTCAAGCTCCTGCCCCAGCCCTGAGCCCCCCCCACCCAGAGCCCCCCTCCTGCACCCCAAACTCCTCATTCCCAGCTCCACTCTGCAGCACTCACCCCACACCCCAACCTCTGCCCCAGCCTTGAGCCCCTCCCACACCCCAAACCCCTCATCTCCAGCTCCATTGGGTCCCGGGCATCAACCATTTTTTTCAGCTGGGTCACTAGAAAAAGAGTTTGAAAACCACTGCACTAGCCAATGGCTTTATAAACAAAGCCTGTGTCATATTCCTCTCTAGGGGCCTAGCCACATAACCACTAACAGTGTCTCCTTCAGCTCAGGGGGCAGGGTCTCTGCGGGGACATTAGAGGGTCCCTGGGTCTCTCCTGGCTGGTGACCCACTAGTGACACAGGATGGAATTCCTTTTCCTTGGCTTTTCTTTTGAACCTGGTTTATTAAATTCACATGCTGAGAAAAGACCCGTAAAACTTTATAGCATTAAGCCATCATCACCACTCAGCGATGGTGGACGGAGCAGCAAACCCAGGCGTTCCCCATCGCGCCCGCTCCTCACACCGTGCAGGCTAAGCGGGAAGGCTGCAGAGTCAAAAGCTCCAGCACCACGAAATGCCACAATTAAGATTTCCTGAACAATCTTAACTCTGCCCCCTCGTGCACATACATTGTGACTCCACTCTTTAATTGCATGATCACGTATTAACGTTACCTACATGGGTTGCCTGTAAAAGGTGGAGAGGGGGACTAGAATCTGCTGAAGATTGAAGACCAGACCCTACAGCCTTCTGGCTCCCAGCCTGGTGCACCTTCCCCAAGGCTGCAGGGTACATCAAGGGTGACCACTCTCCCCTCCCTACAGAGACACAGACAAGCTATGAGCTGCATGATGCTTGACCAGGCTGATGGTTCCAGGGTTTTGCAGGGACCTCTGCTTACTTTGGCCATGTTAGATTTCAGCTGCCGATTAGAGACATGGTGTGATGGACGCAGGAAGAGACACAACACCAGCAGCTTCCTGTAGCTGGAGCCACCAGCTGAGTTCCTTGCTCGGGGCTTGTGAAACTGTACACCAGGGTGTTGCTGGCAGTGCTGAGGGGCCCCTTGCTGTCCTCATCATGGCATCTGCTCTCACCATCCTCTTCCTAGGTGAGTATCAGAGACAAATGGGGTGTGTCCATGGGAGGGGGAGTGATGATGTATCCCATAATGCTTCTTGGGAATATGGCTTAACGAGTATGTTTTATGCTACATGTGCCATGTAACTTATCTCTGTAAAGGTTATGTTCTACTGAATCTATTTATCCTATTTGTACACATATATCATTTTGTACTTGAAGTTATGAATATTGGCTGTATACTGGCTTGATTTCTAGGTAAGCTTTGTAAGGCATTTGGTCAGCTTCTTTAGAAAGGAATTTGCAAAAGTTAAGTGCCCAGTCAAGAAGCACTTAAGGAACAATAAAAAGCACAGAAGTACTTGTGGCACCTTAGAGACTAACAAATTTATTTGAGCATAAGCTTTTGTGGGCTACAGCTCACTTCTTCAGATTCATAGAATGGAACATATATTGAGGAGATATATATACACATACAGAGAGCATGAAAAGGTGGGAGTTGTCTTACCAACTCTGACAGGCCAATTCAGTAAGAGAAAAAAACTTTTGAAGTGATAATCAAGATAGTCCAGTACAGACAGTTTGATAAGAAGTGTGAGAATACTTACATGGGGAGATAGATAAGAATCATAGAATATCAGGACTGGAAGGGACCTCAGGAGGTCATCTAGTCCAACGCCCTGCTCAAAGCAGGACCAATTCCCAACTAAATCATCCCAGCCAGGGCTTTGTCAAGCCTGAACTTCAAAACCTCTAAGGAAGGAGATTCCACCACCTCCCTCAGTAACCCATTCCAGTGTTTCACCACTCTCTGAGTTTTTCCTAATATTCAACCTAAACCTCACCCACTGCAACTTGAGACCATTACTCCTTGTTCTGTCATCTGCTACCACTGAGAACAGTCTAGATCCATTCGCTTTGGAATCCCCTTTCAGGTAGTTGAAAGCAGCTAGCAAATTCCCCCTCATTCTTCTCTTCTGCAGACTAAACAATCCCAGTTTCCTCAGCCTCTCCTCAGAAGTCATGTGCTCCAGCCCCCTAATCATTTTTGTTGCTCTCCGCTGGACTCTTTCCAATTTTTCCACATCCTTTTTGTAGTGTGGGGCCCAAAACTGGACACAGTACTCCAGATGAGGCCTCACCAATGTTGAATAGAGGGGAATGATCACCTCCCTCGATCTGCTGGCAATGCCCCTACTTATACAGCCCAAAATGCCATTAGCCTTCTTGGCAACAAGGGTACACTGTTGACTCATATCCAGCTTCTCGTCCACTGCAACCGCTAGGTCCTTTTCTGTAGAACTGCTTCCTAGCCATTCAGTCCCTAGTCTGTAACAGTGAATGGGATTCTTCCATACTAAGTGCAGGACTCTGCACTTGTCCTTGTTGAACCTCATCAGGTTTCTTTTGGCCCACTCCTTTAATTTGTCTAGGTCCCTCTGTATCCTATCCCTATCCTCCAGCGTATCTACCACTTCTCCAAGTTTAGTGTCATCTGCAAACTTGCTGAGAGTGCAGTCCATGCCATCCTCCAGATCATTAATGAAGATATTGAACAAAACCAGCCCCAGGACCGACCCTTGGGGCACTCCACTTGAAACCGGCTGCCAACTAGACATAGAGTTGTTGATCACTCCTCGTTGAGCCTGACGATCTAGCCAGCTTTCTATCCACCTTATAGTCCAATCGTCCAGCCCATACTTCTTTAACTTGCTGGCAAGAATACTGTGGGAGACCAGCAAAGAGTCCTGTGGCACCTTATAGACTAACAGATGTTTTGGAGCATGAGCTTTCGTGGGTGAATGCCCACTTCGTCAGATGCATGTGGGAGACGGTATCAAAAGCTTTGCTAAAGTCAAGGAATAACACATCCACTGCTTTCCCCTCATCCACAGACCCAGTTATCTCCTCATAGAAGGCAATTAGGTTAGTCAGGCATGACTTGCCCTTGGTGAATCCATGCTGACTGTTCCTGATCACTTTCCTCTCCTCTAAGTGCTTCAGAATTGATTCCCTGAGGACCTGCTCCATGATTTTTCCAGGGACTGAGGTGAGGCTGACTGGCCTATAGTTCCCCAGATCCTCCTTCTCCCCTTTTTCAAAGATGGGCACTACGGTAGCCTTTTTCCAGTCATCGGGGACCTCCCCAGATCGCCATGAGTTTTCAAAGATAATGGCCAATAGCTCTGCAATCACATCCGCCAACTCCTTTAGCACCCTCGGATGCAGCGCATCCGGCCCCATGGACTTGTGCTCGTCCAGTTTTTCTAAATAGTCCCAAACCATTTCTTTCTCCACAGAGGGCTGGTCACCTTCTCCCCATACTGTGCTGCCCAGTGCAGCAGTCTGGGAGCTGACCTTGTTTGTGAAGACAGAGGCAAAGAAAGCCTTGAGTACATTAGCTTTTTCCACATCCTCTGTCACTAGGTTGCCTCTATCATTCAGCAGGGGCCAACACTTTCCTTGACTTTCTTCTTGTTGCTAAAATGCCTGAAGAAACCCTTCTTGTTACTCTTAACATCTCTTGCTAGCTGCAACTCCAAGTGTGATTTGGCCTTTCTGATTTCACTCCTGCATGCCTGAGCAATATTTTTATACTCCTCCCTGGTCATTTGTCCAGTCTTCCACTTCTTGTAAGCTTCTTTTTTGCATTTAAGATCAGCAAGGATTTCATTATTAAGCCAAGCTGGCCGCCCGCCATATTTGCTATTCTTCCTACACATCGGGATTTTTTTTTCCTGCAACCTCAATAAAGGTTCTCTAAAATACGGCCAGCTGTCCTGGACTCCTTTCCCCCTCATGTTATTTTCCCAGGGGATCCTGCCCATCAGTTCCCTGAGGGAATCAAAGTCTGCTTTTCTGAAGTCCAGGGTCCATATTCTGCTGCTTTCCTTTTTTCCCTGTGTCAGGATCCTGAACGTGACCATCTCATGGTCACTGCCTCCCAGGTTCCTATCTACTTTTGCTTCCCCTACTAACTCTTCTCTGTTTGTGAGCAGCAGGTATAGAAGAGCTCTGCCCCTAGTTGGTTCCTCCAGCACTTGCACCAGGAAATTGTCCCCTACACTTTCCAAAAACTTCCTGGATTGTCTGTGCACTGCTGTATTGCTCTCCCAGCAGATATCAGGGTGATTAAAGTCTCCCATGAGAACCAGGGCATGCGATCTAGTAACTTCTGCTAGTTGCTGGAAGAAAGCCTTGTCCACCTCATCCCCCTGGTCTGGTGGTCTATAGCAGACTCCCACCATGACTTCCCCCTTGTTGCTCACACTTCTAAACTTAATCCAGAGACTCTCAGGTTTTTCTGCAGTTTCATACCGGAGCTCTGAGCAGCCATACTGCTTTCTTATATGCAATGCAATTCCCCCACCTTTTCTGCCCTGCCTGTCCTTCCTGAACAGTTTATATCCATCCATGACAGTACTCCAGTCATGTGAGTTATCCCACCAAGTCTCTGTTATTCCAATCACATGATACTTCCTTGACTGTGCCAGGACTTCCAGGATTCAATGTTTGTAATGGCTCAGCTATTAAGGAACAATGCATCTTGGAATGCTCCAATCCACATAAGAAGTCTTCCAGGAGACATTCAAGATACCCTGTGGACAATGGCTTCTGCCTGCAAAAACTGTGAGTCGTGCGTGCATGGATATGTGACTTGCCCAGGTGACTCCAGAACTCCATCTTGGAACTGGACTTTGCATAGGAGAGAGGAGGGGGGTCTCCACCCACAAGAGAAAGTCTATTTAAGCCTATGGGAGACCCCTCCATTTTGTCTTCAGCTGGCTAAAGAGAGAGCCTCTCCACCCCAAGGATATCTGAAAGAAACTGGAATAAAAGACAGTAACTACAGGGGGTGTGAATGATTGCTGGACCCAGACTAGCAGGAGACCAGTCTCTAAAAGGAAGCTTACTGGAGCTGGTGAGGTATTTGTATTCAGTTTCTTAGACATAGACTTGCATGTTCTATTTTATTTTACTTGGTAATTCACTTTATTCTGTCTGTTGCTGTGCATCTCTCTCTATCGGTGTTATAGAGAGCGAACAATTTATGAGTTTAGCGTTATACAGGGTAAAACGGATTTATATGGGTTTAGAACCCCTGGGAATTGGGCATCTGAGTGTTAAAGAAAACAACACTTCTGTAAGCTGCTTGCAGCTGGGTCTGGGTTTGCAGCAGGCTAGCGTGTCTGGCTTAAACCAGGCAGGGCACTGAAGTCCCAAGCTGACGGGGCAGGAAAGCAGGGACAGAGGTAGTCTTGGCACATCAGTTGGCAGCTCCCAAGAGGTTTCTGTGATCTAACCTGTCACAGTGGCATAGTCGGCAGGATCTGTGCTCAAACCAGGCTGCTGGCTGGCCGGGTGGAGCAGGGTGTCGGGCCATGAATATCTGTGGGTCTGGGGAAACTTTACTGTTAAAGACAGGGTGGGTGGGTGTTAGGGGGCTTATTCCTTCACCGTCTTACTTCCCTGGTCCTTCTCGCATGAACAGAGAGCAACAATACCCGAAGTCCAAAGGCGCAAACAATTCGATGTTTATTGGGGTGAACTTTCAGCAAGCATGATTCCAGTTTCCTTCCTTAGTGTCCCCCTTCCCAGCTCTGACACCACGGAGCCTTGCCTGTGTCCCTGTTCCTGTTCCCATTCCCCCTTTAGCAAAACATGATCCCAATTCCCCCATCCCCAGTCCCTGTTCCCATTCCTCCCACCCACTTCCTGATTGACTTCAGATTATATAGCAAAACCTGAGTTCTGCTTAGCTATTCCTTAACCAATCATTTTACTAAAATTTAACTAACCAATCCTAACATATTGTAACATGGTTATTTAACCAATTATACCCCACCACCTTAATTGGTTTACACTCAACAAAATTAACTATACAGTAGACAAAAACAATTACAGAACCAGACAGAGACCATGCAAATAAACATACAAAACAATACAGAAGTGAGTATTTTGCAACTACATCTATACAGACATAAGGGCTTTCCAGCTGTGTCTATTGATAAGTGAGTTCTTGCCAGACAGGATGCTATTAAACTAAGTTTCCTTTTACATCTTCTAGGCTCTTCCCTTGCTCTGGAGGTGATAGGAATATCAGGACAGGATTGTATTCCTAATAGCCCAATAGCACCTTATTTTAATGTGACTAGTTTGGAATGTGAGGATGTGACCATACACTTCCCAGCTTATGGCTGCCTAACTACATCTTAGCCTGTCACAGTAAGAGA